>NW_028247547.1:0-396108 GCF_964263255.1 Lissotriton vulgaris
CCTCGATGCGATGGCTCTGCGACGATGTTCGCAGCGACGCGATGCGGTCCGCGAGCAGACGGTGCGGCGATCTCACCCATCGATGACAGGCGCTGCGACAATCTCGATCTTCGCAGTGGCGGGAATTTCCTCGCACTGTCGGGGATGCGCTCCACAAGCGAGCGATGCGTGAACATTTTCAGATTGTCTTCTTTTCTCCTTGTCCAGCTCCCCAAACAACAGGCACAACTTCCAGAGGCCCCATAATTGGATCAAGCACTCTAGGAAGGGCAGAACTCTCTCAGCAGAGTTCAGGGGGAAGCTGGGGGTGAAGTCCTTTTATTCCTGGGACTTCTTAACAGGAGGCCAGCTCTCCTCAGGCCCTTGGAGATCTCTTCAAGCAAGGTGACTAAGCAACAACAAAGTCCTTCCCCTCTCCTTGGCAGCAAAGCAACTGCAGGTCAGCCCACAAACACACAGCAGGACAGTCCTTCCTCTTCAGTCTTCCAGCTTTCTCCTTGGCAGAGGTTCCTTCTTGATTCCAGGATGATCTAATTTTCTGTAGTCTGGGTAGTCTTTCCTTTGTTCTCTGGGGCAGATAGGCCTTAGCTTGGTCAGAACCAGTTCAGGTCAGTTCCTGAGCACTTTAGTTTCTGTCTTCTCCTCTCCTTTCAGAGAGAGGGGAAGGGTCATCAGCCACCCAGCAGGAGGTGGAGCCAGCATTGTGGAAGGCGGGCACAGCCCTATTCAGTCCCAGGTGCTATCCCCTCCCACCACTCAAGATGCAGATGCAATCATTCAGCCTAGGACTGACTCATCCAGCCTCCTGGGGGCTCCCCAGGCTCTGTCAATCACAAACCAGACAGTCAATTCACAAACAGGCCAAGGCACACAGAAAGGTCAGACAAGAGAACAGTCACTTTCTAAAAGTGCTGTTCTCAAACCCAGGATTTAAAAAAACATCTTTCTTAAAAGATGTATTATTAAATTCTGAGTTCAGGGATACCAGACTTGTATGTCCTATCTTGCTCCTATGGGAAGATATGCAGGTAAACATTATACTCAGCATTCCCCTTTATAGCCTATGGGCAAGATAGCCTTTCAATCGTGAAAAATGAAAATGCCTGTAATTCACTACCGGAGCATGTCACCCACACTGGTACATGCTCTACCTTTCACATGCACTGCACCCTGCCGAGGGGGTTAGCTTGGGCCTTCCAGAGGGGTGTCCAATGTGTACAGAGAGGGAAGGGTTAGGCCTGGTCAGTGGGGGTACTGGCCAGGTCGATATGGCAGTTCACAGACTGCGGACAGGAACTACTGTGGCAGGCCTGAGACATAATTTTAGGGTTACTCATGTGGGTGGCACAATCTGTGCTGCAGGCCCACTAGTAACATTTGAGTCACCTGCCCTGGCACTCTCAGTGCACTTTACCAGGGACTTCCTGGTAACACAAATATGTAATCATGGATAACCAATCACAATAACAATTTACAGAGAGAGCATATGCCCTTTAGCACTGATCAGCAGTGGTAAAGTGCCTAGAGTCCTATAGCCAACAACCACAGGTCAGGAAAAATAAAGGAGGAGGAAGCAAAAAGTTTGGGGATAACCCTGCAAAAGGGAAATTTCCAACAGATATGTTCTGAAATATTTGCGCAGTTCATTTACAGGCATTTAAATGTTGTTGTGTCATAGAAAAAATAACATCCTCCAGCTTCTGTTTCAACATCCCTGGCGCCTAGCAAGATTGCCACCAAATTCACTCACTTGGCAGTCAGAGAAAGAAAAGTAAACACCAAGCTCCCTGGAAGACAGAGCCCAACATTTGACCTCTGTCTTTGAATGTACAGCAATTGTGGCAAAATACAACCAAAATTGAAATGCCTGTTTATTGCTCATTTGCTTCTGAACTGCAGCGCAGCTATTTTAGGGGTTGTTTCTGCACCCCTCCCCCACTCCCCTGCTTCCAGTACCTATCCCTTGGGTGTGAAATTGAGGAAGAGGATTGCTTGGGTTATGCAATCAGTAGACAGGACAGACCAAAACAAACAAGCATGCAGACAGAACTGTTCCTCACAGGCATGCAAGATTGATGAACTGGTAGTGGCAGATCTAAGAAGGATCAGTCAGGCGGAAAGATATGAGGCAGGAAACCTTTTCCAAGAAATACAGCACTTTACTGCTTCCCGGACGAGCATGCAAGGGAGATAACAAAAAACACATGTACTAAAGACGAACAACAATTTACTGCTTCCTGAACCAGCACACAAGGGAGATAACAGAAAACATGCATACTTAAGATGAACAGCACTTTACTGCTTTTTGAGCCAGCACACCAGGGAGACAACGGAAAACACATGTATTCAATACAAATAGCAAGGAAGACAACTGAAAACATGTGTACTCAAGACGAACAGCACTTTACTGCTTTCTGAACCAGACACAAGGGAGACAACTGAAAACACATGTACTCAAGACAAACAGCACTTTACTGCTTTCTGAACCAGACACAAGGGAGACAACTGAAAACACGCGTACTCAAGACGAACATCACTTTACTGCTTCCCAAACTAACATGCAAGGGAGACAACTGAAAACACATGTACTCAAGACAAACAGCACTTTACGGCTTCCTGAACCAGCATGCAAGGGAGACAACTGAAAACATGTGTACTCAATACGAACAGCTCTTTACTGCTTCCTGAACCAGCACGCAATGGAGACAACTAAAAACACACGTACTCAAGATGAACAGCACTTTACTGCTTTCTGAACCAGACAGAAGGGAGACAACTGAAAACACGTGTACTCAAGACGAACATCACTTTACTGCTTCCCAAACTAACATGCAAGGGAGACAACTGAAAACACATGTACTCAAGACAAACAGCACTTTACTGCTTCCTGAACCAGACAGAAGGGAGACAACTGAAAACACGTGTACTCAAGACGAACATCACTTTACTGCTTCCCAAACTAACATGCAAGGGAGACAACTGAAAACACATGTACTCAAGACAAACAGCACTTTACTGCTTCCTGAACCAGGACACAAGGGAGACAACAGAAAACATGTGTACTCAAGACAAACAGCACCTTACTGCTTCCCAAACTAACATGCAAGGGAGACAACTGAAAACACATGTACTCAAGACGAACAGCACTTTACTACTTCCTGAACCAGTACGCAAGGGGGACAACTGAAAACACATGTACTCAAGATGAAAAGCACTTTACTTGTGGAGTGGTGTGGCTCACTGGTTAGAGGCGGCAGACCCGGAAGCAGAGAACGGCCCGGGACTAGGGTTCAATTCCCGACGCGGCTGGGTCGTGGACAAAGGTCAGCGGACTCGATAATTCTCACCTCGGTGCCTACTCTAACCAGGGATCACACTCGGCAACTCTGGGCATTAGCTTGCCTCATCTCCACAACAGCCCCCCACATATGCCGGGGATGCCTGGTTTCACCTTGGAGATACCCAGCAGGGACCATCTCACAGGGAAAGCCAGGGTGGGTTCCCCAGCGGTCTACAGGGCTGAGATACCCCATGGCGGGTTAATACATGCGCTTTACAAGACACCATTACATTAAATTACATGACTTCCTCCTGCACCTGCATGCAAGGGAGACAACTGAAAACTCATGTACTCAAGACGAACAGCACTTTAGTGCTTCCTGAGCCAGCACGGGAGACAACTGAAAACACCAGTACTCAAGACAAACAGCACTTTACTTCCTCCTGCACCTGCACCTGCATGCAAGTACGACAACTGAAAACACGCGTACTCAAGACGAAAAGCACTTTACTACTTTCTGAACCAGCACACAAGGGAGACAACTGAAATCACATGTACTCAAGATGAAAAGCACTTTACTGCTTCCTGAACTACAACAGAAAACATACGTACTCAAGACCAACAGCACTTTACTTCTTCCTGAACCTGCACATAAGGGAGACAGCTAAAACATGTGTACTCAAGATAAACAGCACCTTACTGCTTCCTGAGCCAGCACACAGCTGAAAACACATGTACTCAAGACAAACAGCACTTTACTGCTCTCTGAACCAGCACGCAAGGGAATCAACTGAAACCACATGTACTCAATATGAAAAACACTTTACTGCTTCCTGAACTACAACAGAAAACATACGTACTCAAGACAAACAGCACTTTACTGCTTCCTGCACCAGTACGCTAGGGAGACAATGGGAAGCACGCGTACTAAGACCAACAGCACTTTACTACTTCATGAACCTGCACGCAAGATAGAAAACTGAACACCTATCACTCATGAGAAACAGCACTTTACTGCTTCCTGAACCTGCATGCAAGTGAGACAACTGAAAACACATGTACTCAAGACTAAGAGCACTTAACTACTTCCTGAGCCAGGACACAAGGGAGATATCTGAAATCACGTGCACTCTCTTGGAGAGCCTCGCGAAAAAGAAAATACGAGTTCACAGAAAGTGGGCTCTCGTGGAAGAAAATAAGGAACCAGTTAGAGAGGTGGTAAACAGGCTACACTCCACGGCAGGGACAAAGAAATGCTGGCCAGCCGAAAACAATCAAAGTCAGCAAATAGAGAGTAAGCAAATGTGAGTTACAAACCACAAAGCCAATGGTAGGCAAGGGAAAGAATGCATTCCCTGGGAAGCTTTCACAATGTCCCCTAGAAGTTTTTCACAACTAGTCAGCTGCGTGGTCTGGAGGCTTCGACCGAAACAGACACTACTCCTGAGCCTGGGAAGGGCAATGCTTCTGTTTATACTTCATATTTAAGTTACTCTGACCTTCCCTAGGGAGTATTTGCCTCTTCCAGGTTGTGTTTCTGCAGTTTCTTTCTTATGTATTGTGGGCATTGTGGAATGAGTCACCTCTAGGTCTTTGTGTGATGTCAGGCAGTGGGTGGGTGTTTATAGTAGGCCCCAATTGAGAACTGTAGAGTTCAGGCTGAAGGCAGTAGAGTTTCTCACAGAGACCATCAGTGAGTGCTCAATGGGTTCAGAATACATGCTCATCCATTCCTTGGCCTCTCCAAAGAGAGCATAGGGCAACGGTAAGGCTTGTCAATCGCAATTGTGATTCTATGCAATAGTGTGTTGAAATATTTAAAGAGTTGCTCACTAATTTCCCAGCAAGTCAATGTAGAGGAGATTAGGTAAACATATATTTCAAAGTACCTGTTATCACTGCAATACAAACTACGTTTGGCTAACCTCATAACAGAAATGATAATGTACTTGTTTATATAATTAATAAAATACTTTAAAATCAAAATAAATATTTAAAGAGTGAAAGTAAAAAAAAATGCAGTGCACACAGGTGAATGTTTGTGATGTGTGGGGGATGGTGAAGTGCCGGAAATGCAAGGAAGCAGGTACCGGAGAGTGAAACGAGGGCGCTGAAGAAGAAAGAGATGAGGTGTGAGATATGCAGATTGGTTCAGAAAGATATCAGGAGGAAAAGGATATAAGTGTCTAACCAGGAGGCTGCAGAAGAAAGTGCTGTGAAGAGCAAGCTGGCGTGGCTGAGACATTACAGAGACCCCCACTCCATCCACAAACCATAGTAATGTTTAAGTCACAGATTGCTTAAAGTGCTTAAATGACTTTGTGTGTGTGCATACATGTATTACACACGTTTACACAGTCTCCATGCTTGCCCATTTTAGGTGGCCCCACCAGTATTATCTGTGCCCCCCCCCCCTTTAAAAATCACCTCTAGAAACACCACTGTGACTGGTGAGCCTCACAGTGAACATGTGAACACACTTACATACAAGTACGTCTGCTCAGACATGGTTAAGTCCTAGACAACCACACGCCAGTCAAGTCCTGGACCACCACAAGTATAAATACAGACACACACACACATAAACACAAACACACATACATTCAAACACGAAGACATACATGCACACGCATAATAAAGACAAAGTACATACACACAGTAATTACTAAGATTCAAATATTCAACATATTATACGCCACCCGTATTATAATATAGTGTTTCAGACAATGCTGTCACATGGCATGCCATACCATAGCAAAGCACCACATAGTATACCACGGGCTGCTATTACTTGTCATGCCATACCCTAACATATTAGAACAAGCCATAAGGTAACTTAGTATATAATACATACTACACTGTGTTATATCACAGCATACCACGCCATACAATAACATAGCATGCCATACTATAATATGATAAACCGTGTCATATGATACTACTGTGCCACACTACAATATAACAAGCATTAGCAATGCAATAGGTCTTGCATTTAAGCAAGTTTGAGCTATTGGCATTAAAAATAACAATGCCTTTTATTTTTGTTTTCGTTTTAAAAACATAAATAAAAAGCATTATCATTTACAATGCCAATAGCTTAAACTTGTGTAACTGCGAGACCTATTGCATTGCAAATGCTTGTTATAAATTAGCCATAGCTCTCCTGAAAATAAGAACAATCTAGCATGAACCGCTTTGACACGCTCCCTCTGAACAGGAAAACAAGCACTGTGCACAAGTGCACATACCTGTGCCGCAAGTAGGACTTTCAAGGGGACGGGCCTGGCTGGGTAACTAAAAAGCGACTTTAAATATTGAGTTCTTTTCATGCTCAATATTCATGTCTTTGACGTTACTGACTAAAACTCTGATCGATTTTACAAGGACTGTAAAAACCCTTACGATATGCCAGATCAACCATGCAATCCTCGTTTTCTGTAGTTTTTTTCATGCACCATATGACTCTTATATTGTTCATACTTTGGACTGAGTCACCTCCAAGTTAACTCAAGTTTGGTGGAGCGGGGGGGGAGTGTTTATGACAGGTAGCACTTGAGACCTCTGAAATTGACGTGAAGGCAGTGCGAGTTTCTCCGTGCCTGTCAGGGAGTGCGAGAGGAAGGGACAAGGGTCGAGTTTTAGCTGGGAACAGCCTGTGGGAGACAACAACCTAAGGCCAGGCAAGACCCGTTGCAAGGCTGTAAATTATTTAAAAAGCGTTTGTGTGTGTGTCTCCTGTCCGAGACGCTCATGAGTGTGTACGAAGTCACAGGCGGAGGCCCACTGAGGGCTGCATGAAGGCTTCAGCCGGTGCACCGTCAGCGTGTTACATGTGAAAGCGAGAGAAAGGGACAAGGGTTGAGTTTTAGCTGGGATCAACCCGTGGGAGACAACAACCTAAGGCCAGGCAAGATGCATCGTGAGGCTGTAAATTATTTAAAAAGCGTTTGTGTGTGCGTCTCCTGTCTGAGCAGGCACTGCGCATCGAGCTGGGAGCAGCACTGGCACACAATGGAAGAAGGAGGGGCCTGACGGGGGAGGGAGAAAAAGCGAAAGAGCACCATGCGCCCGTTGTGCTGAAACGTCAGGACCAGTACGCGTACACATCTCCTGTCCGTACGCGTGCACATCTCCTGTCCCCCTTCGGAAGAAAAATCGACGACAATAGATCTCGCCAACGGTGCAGCGCATGCGCTACATCGCTAGGCGAGACCTAATAAACCGCCACACTACCATGTCACTCTATGGCATACCACACCATATTATATCACAGCATTCTATAGAATAACATACCACATCAAACTATAATATGGTATACCAGGCCAAAGACCTCAGTAATTCAAACCCGGATGACAACCTTCGTACCACAAACACATGGATGATGACGAACCATCTAAAGCTCAATACCGCCGACACCTGCGGACAATGGCAAAACCCCCCGCTACCGCCACATGGCCTAAGGAACTTGAAGTCCCTCCAATAACATCAAGAAAAGTGAGAAACCCAGGCGTATCCATGGACTCAGACCTATCATCGATTCTGCATGCTAACAGTGAGTGTCTTCTACACAATGAAAATACTATGTTGCATCTTCACATGCCTTACATACTAACATAAACTGCAAGCCATCCTCAAGCTTGTCATCTCCTTGCTTGACTATGCCAGCAGTCTAAACTGTGGCGTACCCGCATTCATCATACACAAAATAAAACTCATCCAAAATGACTCCAGCTCTGCGATCGCTCTACTGGCTACATATAGCTAGAAGGGCCATGTTCAAGGCACTCTGCATCATCTACAGAGACTCCCAATGAAAAGAAACACTAGAGAAGTGTGGCTCAACGGTTAGAGGCGGCAGACTCGGAGGCAGAGGTCGGCCTGGGACCAGGGTTCAATTCCCGACGCGGCCGGGTGCAGGAATAATGTCAGCGGGCCCGATAAATCTTGCCTCGTGCCACTCTAACCATGGGGTCCCACGCTGCAACTCTGGGCAATAGCTTGCTTAATCTCCACTCCGGCCCCATCACCGCCGGGGATGCCTGCTGCACTTTGGAGATGCCCAGTAAAGGGACCATCTCACAGGGAAAGCCAGGATGGGTTCCCCAGTGGTACAGCGCTGGGACGCTTCCGGGTAACCACGCGCTCTATAAATCCAACATTCATGCATTCATTCACTTACAAGTTAAGTTCAAGCAATTCAAACCAAATAGCACACTACGCTCCGGGTTTGCACCGCTCATCATCACACCACCTTACTATAAGAAATCCATAGGAGGCGCTGCTTTCTCAGTACAAGCCGCCAAGCTCTGGAGCTCACATACCAGCCAGCATTAGAAGCATCCAGGAGCATATACACTTCTGAAGACAGCTGATCACATGGCTGTTTCTCAGATAATTGCACCACCTGCACCCCTGCAGCACTACCCAGGAAACACCTGCACCATCAAGCTCAATCCGCAGCTTACAAGCCACGAGCTGAAACAACTCAACCAGCAAACTGCTTTCGATACTCAGCTAAGCTAGGAAGGACTGGCCTGTGGTCCGCGTGGCTTTATATAGTTATGCTCTTCCATATATAATAGTTATGGCTCACAGTAATACTAAAACCATAATACGCACTGGTCAGCCACAAATTGTAACTAATACCTATTAAGTTGACATAATACAGATCTGCTATGAAGGTTGTTCATCCCCAGCACTGTACAAGCAAAAAACAAACATCACCAAATGAAGCAGCACAGAGTAATTGAAGGGATCTGTCGCACATTAATGGACAATTTGGAGGGCTTTAATAGATTCCATTCGCTGCGGGTCCCAAATATCTGTGCAATCTGATCGCTTCTTCATATCTCATAGACACTCAGATATGGGATGATAATAAAAATGCCCACCCCAACAGATCTCTCCACCTCTCTCTCCCTCCAACAATGCCAGCTGAGGACAACAACGATACACACATTCTCTGCTTCGTCAACCCAGTGCAGTCACCAGCTAAGCCGACTATATCATATGAAATACCACAAAGTTCCTGCTCAGCTGCTCAAAGCCACCAGATTACTGAAAACCATAAAAATGCACGTCTCTCTCACACTTCATCACCCAACACACAAAACAAATGCAATGCACTTCCTGCCACAGAACCTAACCAGTGGTAAGCAGTACATTAAAGCTGAAGTTCAATACAATATAATATTGTGGCATCAACTGCCCTATAGTAACTCTATATTCCACACCCTACTACAACAAAGTATGCCATGTCATACTATAACAAAGCAATCCATGCCACACCATACGATATGTTGCTATGTACAGTATTCTGTCATACTATGTCATAGCCTCCCAGGCCAAACACACTACACCGCACCATACAATAATAGATCACATTCTGTCATAGTATGTCATAGCATCCCAGGCCGCACATACCAACCCACACCACTCAATAATAGATCACATTCTGTCATACTATGTCATAGCATCCCAGGCCGTACATACTACACCGCACCATACAATAATACATCACATTCTGTCATACTATGTCATAGCATCCCAGGCCGTACATACTACACCGCACCATACAATAATAGATCACATTCTGTCATAGTATGTCATAGCATCCCAGGCCGCACATACCAACCCACACCACTCAATAATAGATCACATTCTGTCATACTATGTCATAGCATCCCAGGCCCTACATACTACACTAAAGTATATCACACCATACCATGACAAAGTATGCCACACAATAGTATAATATAATATAGCGTGCAACACAATACCGTACCACACCGTAGTATACCATACAATACCAAGCCACACCTCTCTTACCATACTATGGCGCACTATATCATACCACACTGCACTACACCATAGCATAGCAATTAACACACCTACTGTAAGACAGCGCGCCATACCACACTGCACCATACTACACAGTACTACACCACAGTATATTAATTCACTTCCTTCTGTAAGATTATTAAGTATGGGCGAATTTTGCGGGTTTGCGGTCCGCAAATTCGCGCAAAATTGCCCAAAAAATCCATGAGTTCACGAAAATTCTGCGAACTCGCGGATTTGCACAAATTACTGTTTCTACTGGCTAACAGTAAGTGCTAGCTCATTGGGTAAATGTATAGTGCTTTTCCAACACTGCAGCTGCGAAAGGGCCAGAAGAGTTGTATCCAGTGACCATGTGTGTGTTACTATGCCATCGCGCCAAAGGGCGCAGGGGTCCCTTGAGTGAGCTGTCCATCATAGTGGGTAAATGGCGGGAAGACGGTGCGCACCGCTAGTGTGTGGGCGGGACCAAATGGGCGGGACTTTTATGCAAGTTCACATGCCTCTTGTGTGTATAAAAGGTCAGAGACCAATCAGAGCAGCAGAAGAGGAGAAAGAAGCTCCTGGACACAGGAACTGCACGGGGATTGCGCTCGTGAAAGTGAAGGATGCAGAGGCCTCTATCCAGCGTCACAGCTAATTTTCAGCGGTAGATATGGGGAGAAAGCACACCTGCCCAGTGCCGGGATCCCTTGAGTGAGCTGTCCATCATAGTTGGTCAGGGCGGGAAAACGGTGCACACCACTAGTGTGTGGGCGGGGCCAAAGAACTGGGCTTCTATGCGAGTTCACATGCCTCTTGTGTGTATAAAAGGTCAGAGACCGATCAGAGCAGCAGATGAGGAGAAAGAAGCACCTGGTCACAGGAACTGCACAGGGATTGCACTCGTGAAAGTCAAGGCCTCCATCAGGCATCACAGCTACTTTTCGACGATAGATATGGGGAGAAAGCACACCTGCCCAGCCTTGACAAAGCTCACAATTGTTTTTGGGCTGATGAATGCGTTACTGAATTTGAGCTTCAAATCGGGCATGACTTAGTTGTAACTATTCTCTGACCCTGCCTCGGGCACCCGGCTGTTTAGGGTCAGGACAGGGTCAGTGAATAGTTGCAAGTAAACAACTTCAACTCTTGCAGCTTGCCCGCCCCATTTGTAACTATTCTCTGACCCTTCCTCGGGCACCCGGCTGTTTAGGGTCAGGACAGGGTCAGAGAATAGTTGCAACATGTAAGCAACTTCAACTCTGACAGCTTGCCGGCGCCATTACCTGCCTGTGCTTCCTGTGGAGGTTTAATTTTGGTGGTAGGAGCATCCTGCCAAAATGTAAATCCGCCCGCGAGTGGATTTGCAGATTTTTTGGCAATTTCGCGAGATTCGCGGATCACAAAATTTACGAAAATCCGCAAATTCCGCGAGCTGAACGGATTTTGCGCCCATATTTAAAGATTATATACCATGCCAAACTAAACTATACCACAGCATAGCACACCATGCCGTACAATGGCAGGACATCTCACACAAGAAATCTAACTGGAGCCAAGAATGACTATGTTTTTTTCCGAGTACCACAACTTAAGCAAACACATGCACCACATGCCACCTCCATCTTGAAGAAACTTACAGGTACATGCATCAAAGTAGGCTTTTGCGAGTCCTTAATTGCGATCATTAAGGAATCACAATTAAGGACTCGCAAAAGCCTATGCATGTAGGAATCGCTAATAAAATAGCGATTCCTAAACATTCCTTAATTGCGACTTGAAAATTGCGAGTCGCATGTAAGGTATGGTTTCACATCCATTCCTATGGGCCTACAGGCCCATAGGAATGAATAGGAAATTGCATGCGCAATTTGCGAGCACCAATAGGTACTTGCAAATTGTGCATGCAATTTCAAGGGTGCAAGGGTGTCAGAATGACACCCTGTTGCACCCCTGAAATTGTGATGTGCACCCATGTTGCGCACACACCTGCCCCAAGGGCATATGTGTGGTTAACCTGAAACTTTGAAAAATTCACTTTAGTACAATTTTCAAAGTTTCCGCTATATAACATCAGGTTGAAATGATCGGTATTTAGCGGTACATAGGAGCAAAATCACCATTGTAAATGCAATCTTGCATTGCATTTAAGGCATCGCAATTTGCGATTCCTTAACTGCAATCGCAAATTGCGAGTTTGTGCATTTGGGATGATGCATTCTAACTGCAAAAATGGCAGTCGCAAAGGAGCTGATTCTGCGAATCTGAACCTTTGCAAGCGCAAATTCCAATGATGCATGTGCCCCTTAATTGGTTTAAAATTCAATCATGAAACTATCTCAGCAATGTTTTCCATCCAAGTAGATACCTACAGCACATGATCAGGCTGACCATCAGCAAATGGCCATTTGGGAAACATACACATAGGAGTAGGATCTGCTCCATGGGACTGTTTGAAAATTCCAAACCTTAGTAACCTGAAAAGTGTGTTCCCAGTGGGCAGCAACCTTTAAAACAACTTTATAAATTGAAAAACAAATGATGATTAGTGTTGCTGCATTTGAGAAATTAATGACTGGTTTAATATTGTTATCTATTTTCCACCAATTCAATTTGTATTTGTACTGTTTGTTATGTTTTTTGCATGTGATTATTATTTAATATTTTAATTGTAACTTTATTTGTTGAAACAAACAGTGTTTTCCCTGTTTCTGATACTTAAAATGAAAATATTTTATTGAAAAGTACAGAATGATGGTTAACTAAATAACCAGGACCAATGAAATTCGTTATTGGTCTTGTCTGTTTAGGTAGGTAACAGTAATACAGGTGACAGCTAGATACGTTTTTTTACTTTTAGAAAGTTGGCGTTTTCTTGTCCTAGCCATTTGGTGCCTTCAGCCTGTATATCATAGGTCCCATGACTGGGTGTAGCTGGCAGTTGGTCTTTGTATATTGCTCCCAGACAGTGAGACCAAGGGGAACAGGTGTTGGCAGGATGGGCCATTTCTAAATAGATGAAGGGGAGGAGCTGTCACCTACCACACTTACACATCACAAAGGCTCTGACACTGGTCTTTGGTGAACATAGACACGCTGAGGCCAGGGCAGGGAGGCAGGAAATTCCAAACACCACTGGGGTGGAAGCCTCCAGCACCTTCTACTTCAAAGTAGACAGCAGGTATAGATAATGGACAATCAGACCCAACTTTCAGGACAACTCTGGACCTGTGGAAGTTTCAGGACTGCTGTGCTGTTCTGAAAGAAAGACTGCTACTCTACTGCCCTGTTGCCCTGCTGCCCAATTACATTGCTGCCTGAGTGAGAAGGACTGGACCAGCATCTTGAACCCAGGACCAACAGAGTGATTCCACAAGCTAGTTGGCTGGCCTCCTGATCAGTGCTTCAGGGACAGAGAAGACTCCATCTATATTGAACCCCACACCCGGACTCTGTCTGCTGTGAGACATACCCCCCAAGTGGTGCATCCCCAGTCCTGGACCTTGGAAGTGGGCCTGGAGGCAACCTGCCAGCCCAGCTGTGGTTCTGTGGGCAGAACTGATGCAGCACAACGCATCTCCACGCAGCTCTGCTTCAGAACCACCCAGCGCGACGCATCTCCGATGCTGGAACCTGCATCGCAGCCTGCTGTCTCCTCACAATCGCCCCGTGGGACGCCCCATTGCTGGGGCAGCCAGGCGCTTTACATATCACATAACATAGCGTAGGACTAGCCCTGCAGCTTCTTCGGATTGCCGGTGCATGAGACATCTTCAACACAGGACTGTGCGTTGCAGGCACCTCGACAACAGTATCCTCGTGATGCAGTATTCCTCATCGCAGCCCCACATCTTCCTTGGAACTGCTGCTGTGAGATGCATCCTCTGCACGTGATCTCGCAACACTCCACAACCAGGATTTAAGGATCTTTGTTCGCTGGCCCAGACTTGGTCCCTGTGCCTGGCCTGGGCTCCATCATGGTTGACCTGAACTTGTGACTTTGTCCTGGTCCTAGGCGACCACATAACTATAGGTGGTGCTTTGTGCTTTTAGGCGCTATTGCTACTTAAAACTTTGAAATTATGTATCGTTGGTTCTACTGATTGGATTTTTGTTGTTTTTGGATCAAATCATTTTTTTACATTTTACCGTATTTTCCGGCGTATAAGACGACCCGGCGTATAAGACGACCCCCTACTTTGGCAGAAAAATTTTAGGTTTTGTGCTATACTCGCCGTATAAGACGACCCCCCACTTCCAGCGCAGCATAGCCATTCCGAGTATGTACCGGTATTTTGAACTTACCGTATTAGTCTAGTCCTCCTCCCTTTGGGTGAGCAGTAAGGCTTTATCAGTGGGCAGTGGGTACCTATAAGCGTTTATTTTACAAACTGAAAGACTGAACGCAAAGAAATTGGTTGTAGAAACAATCTTGCTTTACTCGGAAACATTTTATTTAAAACCATATCAAAAACTGTCACTTCTGAATATACCGGTACGGTACGGCAAACATAAATAACGTAGTGCATGAAACAGTGCAAGTGCATTAAACGTTCCATAACTTCCCATAAATCCAAGCGATTTCTACAGGATTTATAACGTTCCCTTTAAAAACCTTCAAAATCCTCCTCTTCGTCATCTGATCTCATAAGTAAGTCTATGAGATCTTGTGGTACATCTGTAAGGCAGTCATCGTATGGATCTTGTACCAATTCCGTATCAGATGATGTGGTCTCTTCTTCGGCATCCTCTTCACCTTCCCACAGATAGTCGTCCTCCATACCATCTAATGAATTCGATATGCCACACTTCTTGAAAGACTTTATTACAGTCTCTGCATCGATGTCGTTCCAGGCCTTTATAACAAAGGTGCACAAAACATCCAACTGTGGAGCACGCATGTTTCCTCCTTTTGTGAATGTTTTTTCACCGCTAACCATCCACTCATTCCACTGTTCTCGGATGCGATCTTTAAATGGCTTGTTTAGGCACACATCCAGTGGCTGCACCAACGATGTCAGTCCTCCAGGTATAACAGCAGCATCCGTTTTCAGTCTTGCCAGCCTTTGCTTGGTGCTGGGAGTTAAATGAGCCCTGAACATATCCCACACCAGTAGACTACGCCTTTGTAGAAGTCCACCTGGTCGCCTGCTCCATACGTTATCAAGCCATAGCTTTACCCCTTCTTCATCCATCCATCCTTTCTCATTCACATGCACAAAATACCCAGCAGGAAACTTGAGTTTCGGCATTGTTTTCCTTTTAAAAATAACCATTGGCCTCAGTTTGCCACCATCAGCTGTGCATGCAAGTACCACAGTGAAACTGGACTTCTCATGTCCTGTTGTTTTTATTAAAATTGTCTTTTCGCCTTTTTGATGGACAGTTTTGTTGGCAATCATATCGAAATTCATCGGAGTTTCATCCATGTTTCCGATGCTACTTAGCGCATACACATGTTCATTGCGCAGCCTAATGACGTAGCGATGGAAGCTATGCATTTTGGCATCAAGATCCGCTGGTAATTTCTGGGCAATTTTTGTCTTTTGCCGCAATACCAGATTATGCCTTCCCAAGAATCTGGTACACCAGGACACAGTGGCCTTAAATCTGTGGCTGAGATCGGGATTAGATTTGGCCCACTGAAGTGCAACCAATCGGATTTTATTTCGGGTCACGACATACCCGCTTTGCCGATGCTCGGCCACCATGTCTGCTACATGCTTTTCCAGTTCTGGCCAATGTGGGGTGCCTCTTCTTAGTGCACACTTGCCCCTTGGCATACTCCGCAATGCTTGCTCATTTGCTCTCCAGGCCCGAACCATCTTCTCTGTCACTCCATATTGCCTAGCAGCAGCACAGTTATTATGTTCCGTGGCAAAAGCCACAACTTTGAGTTTGTAGCTGGCTTCATATTTCCTTCTCCTTGCCACTGCTGGAGCCTTGCTGAGTTCTAGACTGCCAGCCATTTGCTCTGGATGCGCTGCTGGAGCCTTGCCGGGTTCTTGACTGTCAGCCATTTGCTCTGGATGCGCTGCTGGAGCCTTGCCGGGTTCTTCGCTGTCTGCCATTTGCACGGAATGTGCTGCTGGAGCCTTGCCGGGTTCTTGACTGTCAGCCATTTGCACTGGATGTACGGTACTGGTGCTGTACAGTATGGACAGGTGCAGAGACTGTCTTCAACACCACACGTACGGTACGGCAAATACGCTATCTGGTCACGAGACTGCTTTTCCTCTTAGCAACAACCAGCCAATCACGGCAAGTGCTCTACTGCCTTCGGGAACATTCAGGAACATTGTACAGTCCCCTTTCTGTGCCACGCCCATGCCAAGGGGAGAGGTGAGCGTGCCAAAACGTGCCAAACGTGCCAAACGTGTCAACACACTGGGCGCTGCCATCTTCGGCGCTGGCTGCCCATTACCATGTACCGTGTTTCGGACGTCCTGCTGCCTCGTCCTGCTGCCTCGTCTGCCTGGGGATGTGCAAGCGGTTGGAGGCGCGTGTACAGCGGCAGCGGCAGTCGAGGTAAGACTCATGGCGCCATTTGCTCGCTTGTGAAGCGGTTTGACACCTTCGAGTGAAGTCCTTGCTATGAAAAAAACGCTCGCTTTCGATACTTCATGGCGCGGGGCCTGGGTGTGGACGTTGCCAAGGTCGGTGGCTGTATTTTTTGACATAAGGTGTGTTGTTTCTTGTTAGGTATTTCCTATTGTGAAGCGGTCTGACACCTTCGAGTGAAGTCCTCGCTATGACAAAAACACGCTCGCTTTCGATACTTGCACAATTCATGGCGCGGGGCCTGGGTGTGGACGTTGCCAGGGTCGGTGGCTGTATTTTTTGACATAAGGTGTGTTGTTTCTTGTTATTTCCTATTGTGAAGCGGTCTGACACCTTCGAGTGAAGTCCTCGCTATGACAAAAACACGCTCGCTTTCGATACTTGCACAATTCATGGCGCGGGGCCTGGGTGTGGACGTTGCCAGGGTCGGTGGCTGTATTTTTGGACGTTGCCAGGGTCGGTGGCTGTATTTTTTAACATAAGGTGTATTGTTTCTTGTTATTTCGTATTGTGAAGCGGTCTGACACCTTCGAGTGAAGTCCTCGCTATGAAAAAGCGCATGAAAAAATACCATAAAATTTTGTACCCGGCGTATAAGACGACCCCCGACTTTCCAGAAAATTTTAAGGGGTTAAAAGGTCGTCTTATACGCCGGAAAATACGGTACTCTATTTTTCTAAATTGTTGCTGGATTTTTCTTGTGTTGTGTTTTTACTTTCTTACTGTTTGAAGTGCTGTATAAATACTTTACACAATGCCTCTAAGTTAAGTCTGACTCTTTCTATGCCAAGCTACCAGAGGGTTGAGTCGGATTAATTTGGGTTTGCTTGTTTCACCCTGACAGAGTTTGTGCTTTCTGTTTCGACAGTGAGTAACACAGGCCTCCCCGCATCCCCAGGGTGTGAGGGGCCACTGAGCTTCAGGGGGCCTCCTCAGCACAGTACTCTGGCCTGGGAGCGCCAAATTAAATCTAGAGCAGGGGACCCTCCATGTACCTTGCAGGGACCCCTCCATGTACCTTGCAGGGGCCCTCCTTGTACCTTGCAGGGGCCCTCTATGTACCTTGCAGGGACCCCTCCATGTACCTTGCAGGGGCCCTCTATGTACCTTGCAGGGACCCCTCCGTGTACCTTGCAGGGACCCCTCCATGTACCTTGCAAGGGCCCTCCATGTACCTTGCAGGGGCCCTCCATGTACCTTGCAGGGACCTCTCCATGTACCTTGCAGGGGGCCCCCTCAAGTTTCGTTACGCATGTGTCTAGTGATCTGCGCCTCTGCAGAGTGAGCAAAATACCCAGGACCATGAGGCACAGAGAATGTCAGAGCAAGAGGTGAGATAGAGGGAGGAGAGAGGTAATGTGGAGTGATAGGTGAGGTAAGAGACACATGAGGTAGAAAGAGAATAGCGAGGTGGACAGGAAGAAAGATACGGTGAGACAGATAGAAAAGGAGAAGTAATGATAGATAAGACTTTGGAGTGAGGTAGACGGACGGACAGGTGGACGGACGGATGGACCGGCGAGCGGGTGGGCCGTCGGGCGTATGGATGGACGGGTGGGCGGGCAGGCAGACAGACAGACAGGCAGACAGATAGACAGAAAGACGGATAGATAGACAGATGGATGGATGGATAGACAGATGGATGGACGGATAGATAGAAAGATGGATAGACAGATAGACAGAAAGATGGATAGATAGATAGATAGATAGATAGATAGATAGATAGATAGATAGATAGATAGATAGATAGATAGATGGATAGATAGAGTAGAAATCGTGCCCTAAGAATCTCCAACTCACTCCTCATCCCTCCCAAACTGAAAAACACCCTCCCAGAATTGTTCTTTCTGTGGTAACCCACCAAGGATCTGGAACTCACTTCCTACAAATCTGCGATGTAGCGCCTCCTATACTTTATTCAAACAGAACCTCAAATCACTGCTGCTGAGCAAACACTTCAAGCCGCTCTCCTGAAATCCCCACACCGAGAGGATCACTCGATACAGTCGCTTCACCCATTTCACCCAATTCAGAGTTTAAGCTGTCCCTAACGCCAGCGATGGATAATGTTGTATTTTTTTATATACATATATAATGTTGCATTGATTTTTATTACCCCTGGATAAAGTATATCCTCCTTGAATCCTTGTATTAATGCGATGGTCTCTGTTCACAAGTCTTGCAAAGCGCCCTGGTGCCCTTGGGTCTAGCCAGCGCTATTCAAAACTCTCAAATAATATAATCTTTCATCTTCCATCCAAGCAAATCCAATGGCATGCCCTTTGACCTTACATCCAGGCGAAGGCCATCATCTTACATCCAAAGTGAAACCAATGCCCGGCTTATGGCATACACTTCCGCCTTACAGTCAAACAGAACCCAATGCCCAGTCTACGGCATGCCCATCCACCTTACGGCCAAGCAGACTCCAAGGCCCAGTCTACAGCATGCCCATCCACCTTACGGCCAAGCAGACTCCAATGCCCAGTCTACAGCATGCCCATCCGCCTTACGGCCAAGCAGACTCCAATGCCCAGTCTACAGCATGCCCATCCACCTTACAGCCAAGCAGACTCCAAGGCCCAGTCTACAGCATGCCCATCCGCCTTACAGCCAAGCAGACTCCAATGCCCAGTCTACAGCACGCCCATCCACCTTACGGCCAAGCAGACTCCAATGCCCAGTCTACAGCACGCCCATCCACCTTACGGCCAAGCAGACTCCAATGCCCAGTCTACAGCATGCCCATCCACCTTACAGCCAAGCAGACTCCAAGGCCCAGTCTACAGCATGCCCATCCGCCTTACAGCCAAGCAGACTCCAATGCCCAGTCTACAGCACGCCCATCCACCTTACGGCCAAGCAGACTCCAATGCCCAGTCTACAGCACGCCCATCCACCTTACGGCCAAGCAGACTGCAATGCCCAGTTTACAGCACGCCCATCCACCTTACAGCCAAGCAGACTCCAATGCCCAGTCTACGGCACGCCCATCCACCTTACAGCCAATCTGACTCCAAGGCCCAGTCTACAGCACGCCCATCCACCTTACGGCCAAGCAGACTCGAATGCCCAGTCTACAGCACGCCCATCCACCTTACGGCCAAGCAGACTCCAATGCCCAGTCTACAGCACGCCCATCCACCTTACGGCCAAGCAGACTCCAATGCCCAGTCTACAGCACGCCCATCCACCTTACGGCCAAGCAGACTCCAATGCCCAGTCTACAGCACGCCCATCCACCTTACGGCCAAGCAGACTCCAATGCCCAGTCTACAGCACGCCCATCCACCTTACGGCCAAGCAGACTCCAATGCCCAGTCTACAGCACGCCCATCCACCTTACAGCCAATCAGACTCCAAGGCCCAGTCTACAGCATGCCAGTCCACATTACATCTAAACAGAAGCCAATGCTCAGCCTATGGCCTGCCCTTTCACCATAGATCGCGGTGGAATTCAATGCCAATCTATTGCCTGCCCTTCCACCTTAGATCCAAGTAGATTCCAATGCCCACTCTACACCATTCCCTTCCACAGTACATCCAAGAAGAACCAATGCCCAGCCTATGGCATACTCTTCGGCCTTACATCCAAGCAGAATGCAACTCCCAGTTGATGGCCTGCCCTTCCTCCATAGATCCAAGTGGAACCAATAGACACAGTCTACGGCGCGCCCTTCCACCTTCCACCCAATGCCTCTCTCGAGTGTGTCCACACAGGGGCCTTCAAAGCAGAACAATGACATTCCAAGTATTACATGCCTGGCGCTCCAAGCTACCCCTGCAATCCCATTTCAGTAATAAATGTAAAAGTTATCTCTTCCAATACAACTAGTGAAACACCAGTTAAAAATCTGCGATCACTGTGGTCGCCCAAATGCTTCATCGACCTGAACACATTATCCAAGTCCTACTTAATCCCTTTTCAAACAACCACTGACAATGTTTAGGTGCATAGACTCTGCAAGCTACCCAAACCATCTCAAATAAATGATGGTCCATTGTTTACATCTGATAAGGATCTAAAAAACAGGACTCAGCAATCTTTAAGTAGTATACATCAGTGGCATAACATAAAAAGATGGGTCCACCCTTCGAAATGTGGAGGAGGGCGTTGAGAATTTGCATCCTCACAGAAATGTATAAACTTTAGGTGTTGGGGGGGTGGCTGCTTGCACTATGGGACCCTCTGCACCGCAAAGGCGGCAGGAGCCTTCTTTAGCACCCTAACATGCGCACGTAAGCATGGGTTAATGAAAGCACAACACTCATCCTGTAGAGTCTGCAAGGAGAGTCGAGTGTTTATGGAACTAAAATATGATCACATCGCCCGGTCCTGTTGGAACTCCATTGGCTCCCCTTGCAAGCCTGCACCATCTTCAAAACCAGCTGCATGACCTACAAAGCCATCACTACCCGCACCCACGCTTGTCTTGTAGACAAGTTCCCCATCTCTGGTGGTTCTCTGCGGCACATACATGGCCAGGGCGCCATCAGACAGCAGAACAAGAAGCATAAAAAGAAAACATCAGACAACAGGCCTTTTCCATCTATGCACCCAAGATCTGAAACAACATCCCTGTATCCAGCAGGACCGCCCCAACGCGGCAGCAGTATAGGAAAGAGTTGTAGACTCTCCTCTTTAAACAGCCTACACTACAATGAATAAACCATCTAAAAACTAGCGTTCTCTCCTTTTGCTTGCTGACGCTATTCTTGTCTTTGATATGCACTGTTCTTCGTCGCCTTTTAGCCAGGGTTGCGCTATAGAAATACCATAAGAATATGACACTTTACATTGCGGTTTTTACACCGCGATGCAATCACAACGTGGTTGTTACAACGACCGCGTTGTTAGAACGCAGTGCCATTACAACGCATTCCGTTACAATGACTTGCGCAGGATTGCGCGCTGGACTTAGGAATAGTATGATTTACTCTTCCAACTCCAGTGTGTGCAAAACTAGGGAAGGTGTTGCAATAGTAAATCAAACTATTCCTTAGTCTAAAACGCCCTCTAGCACAAGTCGTTGTAACGACTTGCGTAGTAATGGCGCTGCGTTGTAACAACGCGGTCGTTGTAACAACCGCTTTGTGATTGCAATGCAGTGTAAAAACCGCAATGTAAACGTTGTTTCCCTTACAATATACATACATACTGTAAGATCTCTGCCTTTTCTGAGTGGCCCCCTGCATTTGTCGCCTTTATGGGACCCTATATTTTTGTGGCACTTTACTCTTACGAACCAGTAGTAAAGGACCTGGAGCCCCTTTAAACATGGTTGGATTGGCATATTCCTAATTGATATCTAACTTACCTTTAAGTCCCTAGTATATGGTACAGGGTGTAGCCAGGGCCTCCAGGGTAAATTACATCAGCGGACTGCAGCGCCTACTGTGCCATCTCCAACAGTGGCAGTGCAAACATGGATTCAGGATGCCCATGCAGCCTGCCTGCTACAGTTTTATTCCTGCAGCCTGCCCTGGCAAAATGACCCTTTTTGACAGGAGAAACCCACCCTTTTAAAGGTTAGTAACTGACCCATATTGTAGCCCACATGATAGGCTGCATCGTATTGAACAGTGGGACTTGCAGACAATTAATATTCGAATATGCCTATGGGGACAAGGCCCAAACAGCTATTTTCACGGTGGCAGGCTGAGGTGTCCTATGTAGAAAAAAGGAGTGCAGATTAAAATACTAATTCTGCATCTCGGGAATTCGACCGGCTAGAAAAATAATTAAACACCTATTTTTAATAGCTATTAAAAATCCAATTCAGAGGTGCAGTCGGATTTTTAATGCATAATCATGAAAGTAACTTTTATAAAGTTAACTTTTCCCTTCGTACAGTTCCTGAAGGCTAATTTGCATTGACACTTTAGCTTCTTCAAGTCAATGATTAGCTTTCAATAGGTGTGGAAAAGGTGTGGAATGCCTCCCAGAAGCAAGCATTAGGCTGACCCGAATGGGCAGATATGTCTCCTCTGAACTCCACAGTATACGCAGGAGGAGGGCTTGGGTGTCCTTTTTTAAACTACAGTTAAGTCCTACTTGGCAGGCCAGCTCAGTTCACCATTTGGGGACTTGAAAGGGAGAGAACAAGATGCCAAGACAATTCTTGTGTATCCACTATTTGTTGTAGGTAAAGTACCTGCTTCAAACTGGATTTTAGTGTTAGATGTAAAGGAACACTAGAATTACCATAGTACACTCCCCACACACACACTTCCAGTCCTCAAGCCCATGTTTAGCATGATGAAGACTTTCTTGTGAGATGACATGCTTAGATCATGTCATTGAAGGCATTGCTTATCACTTCTTTGAGAGGTGACGCCTTCTTCTGCGTTGCTTATGCTTCACCTGCACGGGTCGAACCGGGACTGATCCACGTATGCCCAGAATGATTGCTGCCCATGCCAGCCGCGCCCTCCATCTGACTGACCACGTCCTGCAGTCACTCCCGGAAATGGCAAAGGAAAAAACGTGTTTACTGGGAAGAGGGATGGTCATGTGCTGCATGGGAATCCATTCAGTGGAAAGGCGAGGGAAGATATTATGAGGCTTGTAAAATATTAAAATTAATAATATAACAGCGCAGAAAGTGTTTGCGTTGTCTAGGATTGTTGGACATCGTGTTTGAGGGTCTCTCCATAGCAGATGTACTCCAAAATAAGAAAATAAATGTAATTTTAAAAATGTTAAATCAAAAGTTACATACTTTGGAAAAAGGCATTGACATCATTTGGGAGTCTCCAGGGGTCTCAGCTGCGACCCCTGGCTTGCCTCTTGCAACCCATGGTACTGCCCTTGCAACCCCTGACCTCAGAGTTGGCAAAATCAGTGCCAGGAACACAAGGGCAGCTCCTCCTTACGGGGGTCGGTTGGGAGTCGCATTTCCTTGTTTTTCCCCAATTTTACTGCACTAATAGTGAATAATATTAGATAATTCACTATTTGTGTAATATAGAGTGGATTACAGTTAGCTGGAAAATGGGCCTCCCTGGGAGATGAGATAAGTAAAAACATGCTTTTAAAAGGATGTTGTGTGCCTGCTTGTGGGTGAGAGTGCTTAGGGAGGGGAGGGGGATGCGTGCGTGTGTGTGCGTGTGTGGGTGCGTGCGTGTGTGTAACCATGTGTGAGTGAGTGAAAGTAAAGTTAAATGGCATATGATATCACTTCTGCTACCCCTGGCATTTTGATGGATTGACGTTAGTGGAAAAAGGCAGAACAGAGTAAAGGGGAATATGATGGAACGAAGCGAGACATAATCGATATCAAATATTCATTGCATAAGAAGTCAGTGCACTCAAAGGTTTTCCCTTCTGCCTACGTGTGAACTGATAACTGAGCAGTGAATATGTCATCCCTTACTCTCGCTTCATGGACAGAGGACATTTGTTCATGAAGGTTTGGGGCCGAAGCTTGCAGCTTTGGTATTTTTGTCGAGACCCTCGCGGGTGAGGAGCAGCGCTCCATAAGCCCCTGATTGGTTGGTTGATGTATCTGTACCTACTTCAAGAGTTTCAGATACTTTTGTTTTGTGTCATGTCTTGAATGTCGCCTGGTATAATGCTTTTCGTTCTGTATTGTAGGCAGTCCGATTCGAGTCCCTGCTTCTCGGTTCCTTTCTTGTTTCTTGTGTTTTCATTGTGTTGGTCTATTCCACACTGACGTGTCCTCGGATAATAGTGTATTGCCCCCCTTGAATGTTACTTTCACACATGAATAGAAGTTCATCGCCTCCGAAGTCCCCTTCGTCCACTCGCATCACTCCAAACCCTGCCCTTTGTCCCAGTGGTGTGAGCATTGGTGGTGGGCAGTCTCCTTGCCTTGGCACAGGCAGGGGAGGGGGTGGGGGTATCTGGGCCCTGCTTCCAGTCTCTCTCCATGTTAGTGATCAAGAACGGCAACAAAGCACAATTAATGCCGGAACACAGAAATATCAAAACGCGGGCTCTTCTGTTTTCATTGAAGGGGGGGCTACCTTAAATTACCGATTCAGAAAAGGGGGTGGTGAAGAACAGAGTGTCTGAATTAAGCAGACCACTCTTACCCAGTCCAAAGATCAGGGCTTGATCCATCACCGTTTTTTTGCTCACTGCACCATCCCAGCTCAGAACTTGGCTATATGCAAATTAGTTTGACCCTGGCCCAGTGCATCATGGGAACAGGGCAGACCAAACTACCAAGCCAATTCTTATACTGGGAAGGAAACAAGCTACCGGGGACCAGTTTCTGGCATTTCAGCCATCTTCGGCCCGGCTTGCTTGAATCCTGATGGTGCAATGAGCTAGGGACTCACATCTGAGTATACCCTTCCACGCTTATGGTGGACAAAAATGATTCAGAAAAGGGGGTGGTGATGAACAGAGTGTCTGAATTAAGCAGACCCCTCTTACCCAGTCCAAAGATCAGGGCTTGATCCATCACCGTTTTTTAGCTCACTGCACCATCTCAGCTCAGAACTTGGCTATATGCAAATTAGTCTGACCCTGGCCCAGTGCATCATGGGAACAGGGCAGACCAAACTACCAAGCCAATTCTTTAACTGGATCAAGCCCTGATCTTTGGACTGGGTAAGAGTGGTCTGCTTAATTCAGACACTCTGTTCATCACCACCCCCTTTTCTGAATCGTTTTTGGCCACTATAGGTGTGGCAGGGTATACTCAGACATGAGTCCCTTTCTCACTGCACCATCAGGATTCAAGCAAGCCGGGCCGAAGACGGCTGAACTGCCAGAAACCTTTCCCGGTAGCTTGTCTCCTTTCTGGTAAAGAATTGGCTTGGTAGTTTAGTCTGCCCTGTTCCCATGATGCACTGGGCCAGGGACAGACTGATTTGCATATAGCCAGGTTCTGAGCTGGGATGGTGCAGTGAGATAAATAACGGTGATGGATCAAGCCCTGATCTTTGGACTGGGTAAGAGTGGTCTGCTTAATTCAGACACCGGTTCATCACCACCCCCTTTTCTGAATCGTTACCTTAAATTACCAGCAGGTGTACCACCTCCGAGTGGAAGGGAGTGCCTTCAGCATCAGGCGGGGTGGAGATCAATGAAACCAGAGGGTGGAAGGCTGGACTCAGCCCCCAGCTGTGGGCATCAACAAACCCACATCCTTGAAGCTGGACCAGGGACTTGGGCCATACAGAACAGACAACTTTTAATGTTTGTCAGAGGCAAAGTGCTTCTGAATGACAATACAAATCAATCAACTCAAGGACTGGTGACACTGTGGAGGGACTAGCTGCTGATCTTCAGGAAGCCATACTGTTGGCCCTGATGGGGATGGCAAATTGGCAATAGCAAGATGAGTAGGCATTCAATGCTGCTGTTCACCACAGCTCACACTGCCACAAAGGTAGCCACTGAGTCTGCCGCTGCTCACCATGGATCAACTGCCACCAAGGCAACCCATTAGTCTGCTGTGGTTCAACACAGATAATACTGCCACCAAGCGAGCCGCCCAGCTCACACTGCCACTGTTCACCACGGCTCACACTGCCACCAAGACACCCACTATGTCTGCTGCTGTTCACCACGGCTCACACTGCCACTAAGGCAGCCACTCTGACTGCCGCTGTTCGACATGGCTTACACTACCACCACGGCAGCCCCCTGATCGGCTGCTGTTCACCACGGCTCACACTGCCACTGTTCACCACAGCTCAACTGCCACCAAGTCACTTCCTTTGTCTACCGCTATCCACCATGGCTCACACTGCCACCAAGGCACCTGCTTGGTCTGCTGCTGTTCACCACGGCTCACACTGCCACCAAGGCAGCCACTTGGTCTGCCGCGGTTCACCGCGGCTCATCCTGCCACAAGGCACCCCATTAGTCTGCTGTGGTTCAACACAACTCCTACTGCCACCGAGCGAGCCGCCCAGCTCACACTGACACTGTTCACCAAGGCTCACACTGCCACCAAGACACCCAGTTGGTCTGCTGCTGTTCACCACAGCTCACACTGCCACTGTGGCACCGCTTGGTCTGCCACTGTTCACCAGGGCTCACACTGCCACTGTTCACCACGGCTCACACTGCCACCAAGGCAGCCGCTTGGTCTGCCGCTGTTCACCACGGCTCACACTGCCTCGGTGGCAACCGCTTGGTCTGCCGCTGTTCACCACGGCTCACACTGCCTCTGTGGCACCACTTGGTCTGCCACTGTTCACCAGGGCTTACACTGCCACTGTTCACCACGGCTCACACTGCCACCAAGGCAGCCGCTTGGTCTGCCGCTGTTCACCACGGCTCACAGTGCCTCTGTGGCAACCGCTTGGTCTGCCGCTGTTCTCCACGGCTCACACTGCCTCTGTGGCACTGCTTGGTCTGCCACTGTTCACCAGGGCTCACACTGCCACTGTTCACCACGGCTCACACTGCCACCAAGCCAGCTGCTTGGTCTGCTGCTGTTCACCACAGCTCACACTGCCACCAAGGCAGCTGCTTGGTCTGCTGCTGTTCACCACGGCTCACACTGTCACTGTTCACCACAGCTCACACTGTCACTGTTCACCACAGCTCACACTGTCACTGTTCACCACGGCTCACACTGCCACAAAGGCAGCCGCTTGGTCTGTCGATGTTCACCACGGCTCACACTGCCACCAAGACACTCACTATGTCTGCTGCTGTTCACCACGGCTCACACTGCCACTAAGGCAGCCACTCTGACTGCCGCTGTTCGACATGGCTTACACTACCACCACGGCAGCCGCCTGATCGGCTGCTGTTCACCACGGCTCACACTGCCACTGTTCACCACAGCTCAACTTCCACCAAGTCACTTCCTTTGTCTACCGCTATCCACCATGGCTCACACTGCCACCAAGGCACCTGCTTGGTCTGCTGCTGTTCACCACGGCTCACACTGCCACCAAGGCAGCCGCTTGGTCTGCTGCGGTTCACCGCGGCTCATCCTGCCACAAGGCACCCCATTAGTCTGCTGTGGTTCAACACAACTCCTACTGCCACCGAGCGAGCCGCCCAGCTCACACGGACACTGTTCACCAAGGCTCACACTGCCACCAAGACACCCAGTTGGTCTGCTGCTGTTCACCACAGCTCACACTGCCACTGTGGCACCGCTTGGTCTGCCACTGTTCACCAGGGCTCACACTGCCACTGTTCACCACGGCTCACACTGCCTCTGTGGCAACCGCTTGGTCTGCCGCTGTTCACCACGGCTCACACTGCCTCTGTGGCACCACTTGGTCTGCCACTGTTCACCAGGGCTTACACTGCCACTGTTCACCACGGCTCACACTGCCACCAAGGCAGCCGCTTGGTCTGCCGCTGTTCACCACGGCTCACAGTGCCTCTGTGGCAACCGCTTGGTCTGCCGCTGTTCTCCACGGCTCACACTGCCTCTGTGGCACTGCTTGGTCTGCCACTGTTCACCAGGGCTCACACTGCCACTGTTCACCACGGCTCACACTGCCACCAAGGCAGCTGCTTGGTCTGCTGCTGTTCACCACAGCTCACACTGCCACCAAGGCAGCCGCTTGGTCTGCTGCTGTTCACCACGGCTCACACTGTCACTGTTCACCACAGCTCACACTGTCACTGTTCACCACAGCTCACACTGTCACTGTTCACCACGGCTCACACTGCCACCAAGGCAGCCGCTTGGTCTGTCGATGTTCACCACAGCTCAACTGCCACCAAGTCACTCCCTTTGTCTGCCACTGTTCACCATGGCTCACACTGCCACTGTTCACCCCGGCTCACACTGCCACCAAGGCAGCCGCTTGGTCTGCTGCTGTTCACCACGGCTCACACTGCCTCTGTGGCAACCGCTTGGTCTGCCGCTGTTCACCATGGCTCACACTGCCACCAAGGCAGCCACTTGGTCTGCCGCTGTTCACCACGGCTCACACTGCCTCTGTGGCAACCTCTTGGTCTGTCGATGTTCACCATGGCTCACACTGCCACTGTGGCACCAACTGGGTCTGCTGCCGTTCATCACAGGTCACACTGCCACCAAGCCCCCGCTTGGTCTGTCGATGTTCACCACAGCTCAACTACCACCAAGTCACTCCCTTTGTCTGCCACTGTTCACTATGGCTCAACTGCCACCAAGGCACCTGCTTGGTCTGCCGCTGTTCACCACAGCTCACACTGTCACTGTTCACCATGGCTCAACTGTCACCAAGGCACCTGCTTGGTCTGCCGCTATCCACCACAGCTCACACTGTCACTGTTCACCATGGCTCAACTGCCACCAAGGCACCTGCTTGGTCTGCCGCTGTTCACCACAGCTCACACTGTCACTGTTCACCATGGCTCAACTGCCACCAAGGCACCTGCTTGGTCTGCCGCTGTTCACCACAGCTCACACTGTCACTGTTCACCAGGGCTCGCACTGCCACTGTTCACCACGGCTCAACTGCCACCAAGGCACCTGCTTGGTCTGCTGCTGTTCACCACGGCTCACACTGCCACCAAGGCAGCCGCTTGGTCTGCTGCTGTTCACCACGGCTCACACTGCCTCTGTGGCAACCGCTTGGTCTGCCGCTTTTCACCATGGCTCACACTGCCACCAAGGCAGCCACTTGGTCTGCCGCTGTTCACCATGGCTCACACTGCCTCTGTGGCAACCTCTTGGTCTGTCGATGTTCACCATGGCTCACACTGCCACCAAGGCAGCCGCTTGGTCTGCCGCTGTTCACCATGGCTCACACTGCCTCTGTGGCAACCTCTTGGTCTGCCGCTGTTCACCATGGCTCACACTGCCACTGTGGCACCAACTTGGTCTGCTGCCGTTCATCACAGGTCACACTGCCACCAAGCCCCCGCTTGGTCTGTCGATGTTCACCACAGCTCAACTGCCACCAAGTCACTCCCTTTGTCTGCCACTGTTCACCATGGCTCAACTGCCACCAAGGCACCTGCTTGGTCTGCCGCCGTTCACCACAGCTCACACTGTCACTGTTCACCAGGGCTCACACTGTCACTGTTCACCACAGCTCAACTGCCACCAAGTCACTCCCTTTGTCTGCCACTGTTCACCATGGCTCAACTGCCACCAAGGCACCTGCTTAGTCTGCCGCTGTTCACCACGACTCACACTGCCACCAAGGCAGCCGCTTGGTCTGCCGCTGTTCACCACAGCTCACACTGTCACTGTTCACCAGGGCTCACACTTCACTGTTCACCATGGGTCAACTGCCACCAAGGCACCTGCTTGGTCTGCCGCTGTCCACCACAGCTCACACTGTCACTGTTCACCATGGAATCAACTGCCACCAAGGCACCTGCTTGGTCTGCCGCTGTTCACCACAGCTCACACTGTCACTGTTCACCACAGCTCAACTGCCACCAAGTCACTCCCTTTGTCTGCCACTGTTCACCATGGCTCAACTGCCACCAAGGCACCTGCTTGGTCTGCCGCTGTTCACCACAGCTCACACTGCCACCAAGGCAGCCGCTTGGTCTGCCGCTGTTCACCACAGCTCACACTGTCACTGTTCACCAGGGCTCACACTTCACTGTTCACCATGGCTCAACAGCCACCAAGGCACCTGCTTGGTCTGCGGCTGTTCACCACGGCTCACACTGCCACCAAGGCAGCCGCTTGGTCTGCCGCTGTTCACCACAGCTCACACTGTCACTGTTCACCAGGGCTCACACTTCACTGTTCACCATGGCTCAACTGCCACCAAGGCACCTGCTTGGTCTGCGGCTGTTCACCACGGCTCACACTGCCACCAAGGCAGCCGCTTGGTCTGCCGCTGTTCACCACAGCTCACACTGTCACTGTTCACCAGGGCTCACATTTCACTGTTCACCATGGCTCAACTGCCACCAAGGCACCTGCTTGGTCTGCGGCTGTTCACCACGGCTCACACTGCCACCAAGGCAGCCGCTTGGTCTGCCGCTGTTCACCACAGCTCACACTGTCACTGTTCACCAGGGCTCACACTTCACTGTTCACCATGGCTCAACTGCCACCAAGGCACATGCTTGGGCTGCTGCTGTTCACCATGGTTCACACTGCCACCAAGGCAGCCTGCTGTTCACCACGGTTCACACTGTCACTGTTCACCACGGCTCACACTGTCACTGTTCACCACGGCTCACACTACCACACAACGGCTCACACTGCCACCAAGGCAGCCGCTTGGGTACCACAGCTCTGAACTGCTGCCGCAAGCTTGGCTGCAACACTGAACTTGCGGTGAGACTTCCCTGCACCGTGGAAACCCTCTCTGGCCCGGGCCCGCCGCATGCATCGCAGGGGTTGGGACTCCGGCCAAGGCCTGACCTGAGAGAGAGAGTAAATAACCTCTCCCCCTCCCAGCCGTGACTTATCTCCGCTTCCTCTGCCAGCAGTGTTGCTTCAAATGCATCTTGTCCTAAAGGGCTTCTGGGCTGGACCCGACTGACCGCACAGGCGCAAGGAAATTCCGGAAAATGGGGGCGCTGCGCCAGCCAGCCCTACCGGCAGGGCAGCCCTGAGGGGCATCTTTCCTGCAACCACAAACATGATTTGCTGCTGGTGTGGAGAGGTAATGCCCCTGGGTACCGTGCCAGCCCGGAAGAGTTCATCGCCATTGCTGCCTAGAAAGCCTGTTCTTTCATCCGGTATCTTTGTTAAATAGTGGGTGGGATGAATTATTTGGCATTATTAAAAAAAAAAAAAATCTTGAGGCCTCTTTCACCAAACCCCCCTGGGCAGGCCAGGTATGCTTCCCGCTCGCTTCGTGACAAGGAGCCGGGACTAAACCAGTTTCCAGGGCATCTGTATCTTTGTCAATCCCTGTTTCCCTCTCACAGTGGATAAAACGGAACAATATCTAAACCTATAAGAACACATCAGTTCAACTAGTGTTAACCTGGAACACTGCAAGGATTCAAGGGCTCCAGGCAAAATAGAAATGTGGCTTCTTGAGCGCTCAATAAAAGGCATCTTCCAGGCCTTTTGTAGTACTTCAGTGACACCACTAGGTGGTGCCAAAAGGACACTGCACACATCTCACCTGGTGGAATTGTCAAACCTAATATTAATGGCAATCTCAGGCCCGGCCACTAGAGTCCTAAGTAGTGTGAGGTAACTTAATTTACAGATCAAGAACTCTCAGAAATATAATAAGAAGAAGAATGGTCCCACTCTGTGCCATTGTCCACCCTTAACTGGGCGTGCCGGCACAGCCCGGGGCATTGCACACTGTTGCAGAATGTGCTGTTCAGAGAACAGAGGCAAACATCTGTGCATCAGTGAAAGGTGGACCAGCTGTTTGAAGCCGACAGTCTGCAGTTCACTTGCAGCTGGAGACCTGGCCACATTGGGGTACACCTGCTGGGGGCTGCAGTGTGTCACTTCACCACCTAGCAGAGGGGATGGCTGAAGGGGGGCCCTGGGACCTCTGTACCCCCCCCCCCCCCCCCCAATAGGTGTGGCCCTCGAGGCACGCTGTGCACAACCTCCAGTGTCTCCTGACGGTTTGCCGCTGCTTCCGCATCTGTAACGTGGCGCATGCGCAAAGGCAAAGCGTTCCCTCATTTGCAAGGGGTCACAGCACCATGCAAATGAGGGAACGCCCTCTCGTGCAGGGGGGACGCTGGGGGGAAATGTTTGCTGGTGCATAAGTGCCGCCCATTTGTGATGTCAAAGTGAAAATCTCTTAGAAAGAAACACTCAACCAATCATTATATTTGTGTTTACTACTGCATGAAGTATCATTTCAGGTGGTGCTTTCTATAGCACTTAAATAAATACAAGGTAGCTTCAAAGCACTAACGAATCAGCGATAAGAGGGACAGAGTGGTATTCCTGGTTGGAATTACGCTCTTCCTATTTTAATTAGGGGTTCTGCTTTTATGACATTTTGGTTTTTTTCACATTTTATCTGTATTCATCCATATTTATTTTTTGCTCATTTTATCTGTATTTATCCATATTTATTTTCCTTTTAGTGTACAAAATGAAAGCTGAATTGGGTATATTTCCACATGTATTTATTTGACAAATGTCTGCTCTTGTTTGAAAGGTCAACAGGTTGTAGCCAGTTACAGTATAATACAGTCAGTTGAACCCATTTGCATTGTAGAACGACTTCAACCACTGGACTCCTACAGTTATTTAGGCTTCATTAGGCAATCTAAATGACTGTCAACCTGCACAGCTATTGGTCTAGCACTCATGATTGACAGTAGTTACAGTCGCCCCAAATAAAAACCTATTTTCAGTATTTATCCATATTTAAAATTAAATACAGAAAGGAAAATAGATGATTTTCTGTCTGTATTTATCTGTAAAAATCATTAAAAACAGAAAACTGGGAGCCTGAATTATAATTGACCCCCTATTCCAGCAGCTGGATTTCCCGGGTGTGGGAAGACAGACCTAGTTTTACCGTCCTGTGAAATCACGCGAGATTCAGGCTGTAAGCTGACCTTCCAGCTGATCATCTCCCTCACGAAAGACCCTCGCACCGCCAAAACTAACCTCCACGAAGGAATGAAGGCCGTCACCGACTGGATGAGGAACAGCCGACTAAAGCTGAACTTGGACAAGACGACGGTCCTCATCCTTGGGTCCACCCCTTCAGCCTGGGACGACTCCTGGTGGCCGACCACACTGGGAACTGCTCCAACACCCACAGACTACGCACGCAACCTAGGGGTCATTCTTGAATCCACCCTCACCATGACTAAGCAGGTCAACGCCGTCTCCTCCTCCTGCTTCAACACCCTCCGAATGCTACGTAGTATCTTCAAGTTGATCCCCACTGAAACAAGAATAACAGTCACCCAGGCCCTTGTCACCAGCAGGCTGGACTACGGTAACGCACTCTACGCAGGGGCATCGGCCAAGCTCCTGAGGCGGCTGCAACGCATCCAGAACGCCTCGGCGCGTCTGATCCTCAACATCCCCCGCCGCAGCCACATCACTCCCCACCTGAGAGACCTACACTGGCTCCCTGTCAACAAGAGGATCACCTTCAAGCCCCTCACCCACGCACACAAAGCCCTCCATGACACAGGCCCAGCGTACCTCAACAGTCGACTCAACTTCTACACCCCCACCCGCAAGCACCGCTCTGCCGACCTCGCCCTGGCCACTGTCCTCGCGCATTCGAAGAATGACAGCCGGCGGCAGATCCTTCTTCCACCTCGCCGCCAAGACCTGGAACACCCTCCCCACCAACCTACGGCAGACCCAAGACCTACAGGCCTTCAGAAGACTACTCAAGACCTGGCTCTTCGATCAGTTGCAGCACCCCCACCCCCCCAGCGCCTTGAGCCCCTCACGGGTATGTAGCGCGCTTTACAAGTGTCTTGATTGATTGATAAGCGCCACCCGCCTCCACCCCAGTGCGGTGCCCAGAGCATCCCCTAATCCCCTCCTACGCCACTCACCGTGCACCGGCCTTCCTGCTTCCGTTTACTAGCAGCTAATAGCATGTGATCATTCGAAGCACACTTGTCCCCAAAAAGCATGTCTATTTGGACCCGGTAAATCCAGATGTGTATGTTTTTCCTCATTTCTGGGGCAAATGCTCTGGATTGCCAGGTTTATGTGCATGGATAGCAGGCCGTTAATGTCATTTAAGACCTGGTGGTATACCCGGACTTAAGCCCTGATTTAGATCTCGGTAGACCGGTTACTCCGTCACAGATATCCTGTCCGCCGAAATATAAATTCCATTATATCCTGTGAAAGGAAGAAAAAGGGAAGAGAGAGGAGGTATCAAGACAGAGCGATGAAAGAGAAGGGGAAAGGGAATAATGCGCTCCAAAACCACCCAGGGCATAGAAAAGAGGGATGGAGGGTACAGGAGAGAGGGAAGAAGAGACAGGACAAGAGAGGCGGAGGGAACATGATACGTCATGTCGGCTGCTTGTGTAACGCTGAAGTTCTCAACCAAGAGATTGTTCGCGCACCAGGCACGAGGGGGAAGGAGAGCACCGGAGAGGGAGGGCCAGGTAAGATGGAAGGAGGTCAGTGGGAGGAGGGGGAGGGGGAACATGATGTTATGTCATGTTGTTGTTCGTAGAGCAAGTATCACATCCCTTAATCACGCATGAAGGCGCTGGTGAGGCATAGGAAGCAAGCGGCTGCTGATGAACGAGAGGGAAGGTGCTGCTGAGGAACAGGGGGGAAGGGGCTGCTGAGGAAAAGGAGAGAAGGTGCTGCTGAGGAATAGGAGGGAAGGTGCTGCTAAGTAACAGGGGGAAGATGCTGCTGAGGAAAAGGAGGGAAGATGCTGCTGAGGAAAAGGAGGGAAGATGATACTGAGGAATAGGAGGGAAGCAGCTGCTGAGGAACGAGAGGGAAGGCGCTGCTGAGGAACAGGAGCGAAGATGCTGCTGAGGAACGAGAGGGAAGGTGCTGCTGAGGAACAGGAGGGAAGGTGCTGCTGAGGAAAAGGAGGGAAGATGATGCTGAGGAAAAGGAGGGAAGATGCTGCTGAGGAATAGGAGGGAAGCAGCTGCTGAGGAACGAGAGGGAAGGCGCTGATGAAAAACAGGAGGGTAGATGCTGCTGAGGAATGAGAGGGAAGGTGCTGCTGAGGAAAAGGAGGGAAGATGCTGCTGAGGAAAAGTAGGGAAGATGATGCTGAGGAAAAGGAGGGAAGATGCTACTGAGGAATAGGAGGGAAGCAGCTGCTGAGGAACGAGAGGGAAGGCGCTGCTGAGGAACAGGAGGGAAGCAGCTGCTGAGGAACGAGAGAGAAGGCGCTGCTGAGGAACAGGAGGGAAGGTGCTGCTGAGGAACGAGAGGGAAGGTGCTGATGAAAAACAGGAGGGAAGATGCTGCTGAGGAATGAGAGGGAAGGTGCTGCTGAGGAAAAGGAGGGAAGATGCTGCTGAGGAAAAGGAGGGAAGGCGCTGCTGAGGAATAGGAGGGAAGCAGCTGCTGAGGAACGAGAGGGAAGGCGCTGATGAAAAACAGGAGGGAAGATGCTGCTGAGGAATGAGAGGGAAGGTGCTGCTGAGGAAAAGGAGGGAAGATGCTGCTGAGGAAAAGTAGGGAAGATGATGCTGAGGAAAAGGAGGGAAGATGCTACTGAGGAATAGGAGGGAAGCAGCTGCTGAGGAACGAGAGGGAAGGCGCTGCTGAGGAACAGGAGGGAAGCAGCTGCTGAGGAACGAGAGGGAAGGCGCTGCTGAGGAACAGGAGGGAAGGTGCTGCTGAGGAACGAGAGGGAAGGTGCTGCTGAGGAACAGGAGGGAAGGTGCTGCTGAGGAACAGGAAGGAAGGGGTTGCTGAGTAACAGGAGGGAAGATGATGCTGAGGAACAGGAGGGAAGGTGCTGCTGAGGAACAGGAAGGAAGGGGTTGCTGAGCAACAGGAGGGAAGATGCTGCTGAGGAAAAGGAGGGAAGATGATGCTGAGGAACGAGAGGGAAGGTGCTGCTGAGGAACGGGAGAGAAGGCGCTGCTGAGGAACAGGAGGGAAGATGCTGCTGAGGAATGGGAGGGAAGGTGCTGCTGAGGAACGGGAGAGAAAGCGCTGCTGAGGAACAGGAGGGAAGATGCTGCTGAGGAAAAGGAGGGAAGATGCTGCTGAGGAACGAGAGGGAAGGTGCTGCTGAGGAACGGGAGAGAAGGCGCTGCTGAGGAACTGGAGGGAAGATGCTGCTGAGGAATGGGAGAGAAAGCGCTGCTGAGGAACAGGAGGGAAGATGCTGCTGAGGAAAAGGAGGGAAGATGCTGCTGAGGAACGAGAGGGAAGGTGCTGCTGAGGAACGGGAGAGAAGGTGCTGCTGAGGAACAGGAGGGAAGATGCTGCTGAGGAATGGGAGGGAAGGTGCTGCTGAGGAACGAGAGAGAAAGCGCTGCTGAGGAACAGGAGGGAAGATGCTGCTGAGGAATGGGAGGGAAGGTGCTGCTGAGGAACGGGAGAGAAGGCGCTGCTGAGGAACAGGAGGGAAGATACTGCTGAGGAATGGGAGGGAAGGTGCTGCTGAGGAACAGGAGGGTAGGTGTTGCTGAGGAACATGAGGAAGATGCTGCTGTGGAACGGGAGGTAGGATGCTCCTGAGGAACAGGAGGGTAGGCGCTGCTGAGGAATGGGAGGGAAGGTGCTTCTGAGGAATGGGAGGGAAGGTGCTGCTGAGGAACAGGAGGGAAGATGCTGCTGTGGAACTGGAGGAAAGGTGCTGCTGAGGAATAGGGGGATGGTGCTGTAGAAGAACAGGAGGGAAGGTGCTGCTGAGGAATAACAGGAAGACGCTGAAAAGAAACAGGAGGGAAGACACTGCTGAGGAATGGAAGGGAAGGTGCTGCTGATGAATAGGAGAATGGCGGTGCTGAGGAACCGGAGAGAAGATGCTGCTGAGGAACATGAGGAAGATGCTCCTGAGGAACAGGAGGGTAGGTGCTGCTGAGGAATGGGAGGGAAGGTGCTTCTGAGGAACGGGAGGGAAGACACTGCTGAGTAACAGGAGAAAAGATGCTGCTGAGGAACAGGAGCGAAGATGCTGCTGAGGAACAGGAGTGAAGGTGTTGCTGAGGAACAGGAGAGGAAGCAGGAGTGCATGCGGAGTATACAAGGGGCATGGAAGAGTGTGGGTTGTACCTCATGATCCCATGTTCAGACCTCGAAGCGCTTAGGGAGTGCTGCCTGTATTAGGCACTGTTTAAACTGGGCTCTTGAATTGATTCCATTACCTAAATGAGACAGCTGTAAATCACCTTATTTCTCGGCCTTTAAGAGTGTGGGGAAGGGGGATGGGTGTCACAGGGGGGCTTTAAAGTGTAGGTACCTCTCAGCAGAGGATTAGACCGGGCTTTGAAGTGAGTGGTGGAACTTCACTCTTCCATCCTGTACACAAGCACTTCATTCATTAGCTGCCCTTGGCTGTTAGTTCTTCATCAAGTGTTACCCCTGGTGTGCTACAGTCGACCTCTAAGAAACCAGTGCGTTTCAGTCCTTGTGGTGCCTGCCGCGGGCAGATATCTGTGATGAACGGACACTTGGTTTGTTTGTGGTGCTTGGACCGGGATTACGGCTCCAAGGCCTGCGAGGACTCTCGCGCCATGAATCCGAAGACACTGCGGGCAGCGGGAACACTCCCCGAATCTCCTCGCCGCTTGACGTCAGACGCTCCCGATGATTGCTGTCCTTATACAAGTCATCGGGTAAGTCCCACATGCGCAAGAAGTCCAGAAAGTCGAAGCATTCTTCGCCTTCACCGTGCGGGTCCGAGCCCTTGGACAAGGTTCGGGGACGATGACAGCACTCGAGGCCTCGCTCCGCCATGGAACCTACCCCTGGGTCAGCTCCATGCTGCCAAGAATTTCCCAGAGCTGGAGCGACTCCATCCATGAGACCGCGATCTCACACTGTGCCCCCTCCAGTGCCGTTGGGTATGGCTGTGCTGACCCCATCGTCATCCCCAACTCCGATATGCAGCCAGAGTGGCATCGCACAATGCCATCCATGGCGCTGGCCGGTCCCATGCCTTCTGAGTTGGAGCCAGTGCCTTTTTCTTTTGCTCGGCCTGGAAAGGGAGACCACTGGAAGTGGTCTGAGGACCTTTACGCATTCCACCATCCCCTCAACGCACCAGGGGACACCTGATATGAGGAACTGACCGATGCCAATGAGCTCGACACCTCACCGGACTCTGGCCTGGTCTCTCCTTCTACCCTGGCTACGGAGGAGGTTTCCTCTTTTGCATTGGTAGTGCAGAGGGCAGCGGAGGTCATGGACCTTACGCCACCCTTGGTGGCAGTCAAGACAAACGTCTTGACAGAGGCGCTTCAGCCGTGAGTCGCGCCCATGGGACCTCTCCTTCCATTCAATGAATGTCCTGCTTGGGTAAAATGATTGGCGAATATGGACCTCAATGGGCACAGTCAACCTCCAGAAAAAAGCAAATATGAAATGAAAATCACACACAAGAAGTGGAGATTTCCAAGTATCCTGAGTAAATATTAAAGATCAAGCAGGGTCCAAATCACCACTATTCATTCAAAGTATTTATTGTTGACTCACAGGTACTTATATCCGACCTTTAACACAGCAAAATTTGGCATAACGGCATGATAACTGGCAGGGTGTGAGATTTCATTTCATATTTGCTTTTCTTTGGAGGCTGACTGTGCCCATTGAGGTCCATATTCGCCAATCATTTTAACAATACTTACCAATCAGCTGGATATTGAAGAGCCCTGACGAAGTTCCCACTGGCAAATTGGGAACGAAACGTGTTGGCTGTGTGCCAGTTTTAAAGATGGTTTAAATAAAAGAAGTCACCTTGGAACGATATGTGGCTTGTGTGACTGACTCTGCGATGAGTGCACCTTCCATATCTCTTGAACACTTGGTTACTATCGGCGCCTCCAGACGGCGGGTGCAGGAAGTGGTTGCACCACCAAAATAATAGAATGTACACTAGGATTTGATGTGCTTGACCTTGGCCTGCCGTTTGCTCTTTTTCTGTAAACATGTCCTGCTTGGGGCCTGGTCCAACCCCTGCACAGGGGCTCTTGCGCACAGAACAATTGCCTGTTGCCATTACACCGCTCCTGGGGATCTAAGTTTCCTCACACAGCATTCCACCCTAGAGAGCTTGGTGGTCCACATCTCCACCTCCAAAGTTAACACTGGCACGTTCCCTGCCACTCCACCGGATAGGGGATCCAAAAAGCTACACGCCTTTTGTAAGAGGATGTTCTCTTCGGCCAGCCTAACACTGTGGTCAGTGAACACCACTGTACTCTTCTGCAGAGCTCCGTCCCAGGTCTGGTGTCACTTCTCTGCATAGCTCTGTCCCAGGCCTCCTGTCACTTCTCTGCAGAGCCCTGTCCCGGTTTGCTGTCACTCTTCTGCCGAGCTCCGCCCCACCCCTCCTGTCACTTCTCTACAGAGCTCCGCCCCACCCGTCCTGTCACTTCTCGTTCAAAAGTCGAGTGCCCTCCTACGCTGGGAAACCAGCGCTCATGACCTGGGTCCTCAACAGTTACTGGTTAGGAAGATAATGCCAGAATAGTCCCAAAGGACATACGGTGCCTGCTGAAGGCCCATCGTGTAATAAAAAGGCCGAAACAGCTCTGTTATCAATCTCAGAAGGAACAGGGACATCCATAACTGAGTTCACAGTCTAGCTCACAAAAATACTAGGAGGAAAAAAAGCAGGACTTGGCACATCCGGTACCACCCCTTGGACCCAGGGAGGTCCTCACTGCTCCCAGGTGTAACTCACCCATCTGGGTGAGCAATCTCTTTGGGGACCAGGTTACTGAAGTCTGCCCATCACCCCGATCGCTTAGTACAATCACACTCCAAATTAAAATCCACAATGCAGTCTCTTCACCTTTCCTCTGCACAAGATTTGGGGCAAAGAATGGACCAGGCTAGAACCTGCGTTCTATTCTCATAGCGACGCCACCAGGGATACCTGCTCGAGGCTAGAATTTGGCGGGGAGGAGCTACAAATATAAAGAAGCATGGACCAGTACAAGAGGGTCTGTCTGACTGCATTTATTGTATGCTTCATGCTATCGAGTCTGCTTTGATGCTTTCATTTGCTTGTTACAATGCTTTACTTTCATAATATGTTCCTGATTTGTGCATTTACTGGAATGATTATTAATTTATAATAAACCCACTTAACTTTAGTTACTGATTCCTGGTCCTTGTTGAGTGGTCTAATGGGATACACGAGCTTTAAATTGATTTAATAAATGTGAACTGGCAGCATAAATCGCAGGTGGGTGGGAGGGGGGGTCACACAGGGGGTGGCGGGTTAATCAATTTTTAAAAAACGTACCTGTCCACCGGCCAGCTGGGTACCGTGTTTTCCCGCTCTCCTGCTCTACTGCCTCCAGCAGGAACAGGAGGCAGGCAGCCTCCCTCCCTCTCTAAACCAATCACAACGCTGCAATGGCATCATTATGATATCATAAGTAGCAATTAAACTGATTTCTGAAAAGGCTGGTACCTAATCCTGCAATAGATCACATAAAAGCGTGTTAAGTCACCTATCTCTAAAAGTGGAATGTATGACGTTACAACGCATGCTTTTACCACGCATGCTGTTACAACGCAAGTATTACAACGAAAACCTTTACAACGCATTACACTTGGGGGTGCTGGATAGTGAATAGTTTAATTTACTTTTCCAACTCCAGTCCCCGTGGACACTAGGGAAGGTGTAGGATAGTAAATTAAAACTATTCCTTATCCTAGAGCGCCCCCTAGTGTAATGCGTTGTAATGGTTTTCGTTGTAATACATGCGTTGTAACAGCACTGCGTGGTAAAAGTTGCGTTGTAAAGGTTGCATACTCTAAAAGTGGGACAAATGCTGAATTTAGTGAAATCTCCTGGAACAGATGCTCAAAAACAGGGACTCTCTTGGTAAATCCGGGACACCTGGTCACCTTTCCTGCTACCAAATGTTCTCATGACTATTGAGCAGCAGACAGCGGTATGGCCCTGAGACGCCCGGGTGACACCAGTGGCCAACAGTGCCGGAGTTGGGTGGTAGGCGTGGCAAGCTACGGGAAAGATCTTCGCGGCTAGCGCTTTGGACCACCTGAACGGTTGGGCCACTTCCAGGGGAGTAATTCCCATGGTCCAAGCAGGTTTACGTCGAAATCACTCAGTGATTGAAAGTATCGCTACGCTGCAAGCAATTATAGACATATATGTTGTTAGCAAAGTTCAGGTAGTATATAGTCTATTTGTCGACTTTTCTACAGCTTTCGATAAGGTGGATAGACCTTCATTATAGAGAAAACTACTGAAATTGGGTGTCTTGGCAACCTTATTAAGGTTAATAGTGGCTCTTCATACATCTACATGGAATAAAGTGCCGATGGGAGGGGACAAGGGTCTAACCCATGAGATTACCACACAATATGGGCTTAAACAGGGATGTTTACATTCTCCCCTTCTTTTCTCACTATACCTTAGCGACCTGCCAGATTGTTTTCAGGAGATAAATAATCCACACCACCCCAAATAGCAACTCCAAAAATTTTAATGTACGCTGACGACGTGGCCATTTTTGACCTCACTCCAATTGGTCTTCAGCATAACATGGAGGCACTTTTTAACCCCTTCCCTGCGGGGGTTATTTTCCCGCTGTGCTGGGAGGGAGGGGGCGCGCAAGGCGCCCGCATGCTCATGACGAGCTCAGCTCGTCATGAGGCACGGCGCTCCTGTGCTCATGACGAGCTCAGCTTGTCATGACCACACCCGTTCCCGTGGAACACTCAGCACAGCAGGGGAATTATCCCCGCATACGAGCGTTCCACGACTAATGACGAGCTGAGCTCGTCATGAGCACCGGAGCGCCGTGGCTTATGACGAGCTCAGCTCGTCATGAGCATGGAAAGGGTTAATTACACTAAGAAATATTTTTTACTCCTATATTAATCTATGGTTTAGAGTATATTCATATAAAAAGATGTAATCATACGAACACTCTTACGTATGATTACAACTACAAGTCAAGCTGCACCTGTACATGCACTTCGACTACAATTAAGGGCAGTCAGTGCATTTACAAGAGCCCTGGCAAACCTTGTCAGATGGGCCTATAAGTTATCACATGCCCCTGAAGGTACATTGAGAGCGCTGTTAGATTCAGAAACGTTTAAGGTTGACTCAGGGAATAATATCTTTAAAGGAAATCTAGAGATTGCTTTGGAGCACTTTTGCACACCTGGTCTCCAGCACTCCTGAAGTTCTTTTTGAAAAAATCCACCCGAGAATGAGTTTTGGTCTGGATTTGCTCTATTGTCAACAGTTATCCCACTATAAGCTTTCTTTAGCCAGTCTGGAGGATAAAGTGACTCCAATGCAAAACAAAAGTGGGTCCCTGAGTCATGACAATGAAGGAGAGGAAGGCAGGCTACAACAGAACAACAACAGAGAACCTCTCCTTAACATTTAATTAATAAACGGGTAATACCTTAAACATCAAAAATACATCGTCCCACAATTCATTAGTTAAAATTCTTTTTATTTATCAAAAATATTTTGATATATTCATTTTTCAAGTAGTATAAATAATCCCGGTAATATTGGAGCCCAGAGAACAAGTTCAATAATAATCTCAACCAATGCACCACAACATCACCAGACACACAACTACAATCATACATGACCCTATCACACTCCAAGACATAGCTCAACAAATCAACACATACCGTAACACATGAGATAAATACATGCGATAAAACATAGGGAGAAAAGTGCCAACGCGTGTTTCGGAGGGGAGACAAAACCCAAAATTCCTTCATCAGGGCGCAGCTGGTCATTATACATCGGGTGATTAATGGTCAATCATAAACATCCAGTACTTATCTTGTACGTGGTGCACAAAGGGCTCGATATAACAGTGAATTGAACTTTAATTCAAAAGTTAATGTAATCCTTGCAACGTGTAAGCCAACCGCGGTTCAATTAGCATATTTATCTGATCATATTGGCATAAAGTTGCATGTTTCAGCGACACACTTTGCTTCGAGACGGAAACTTCCCTATCTGTGTTTATATTTGTGAGGATTGCCGAGGACCTTTAACCCCTTGGCCGCGGGGATAATTCGCGCTGGTGCTCGTTACGAGCTCAGCTCGTCATGAGCCACGTTGGTCATGTGCTCATGACGAGCTGAGTTCGTTACGGCCGCACCCGTTTCTTTCGAACGCTCAGCACAACGGGGGAATTAGCCCCGCGTGCGAGCGTTGGAGCCGTTATGACAAGCTCAGCTCGTCATGAGCACACAAGCACTGTGGCTCATGGCGAGCTGAGCTCGTCATGAGCATGGGAGGGGTTAAATAAATAATTCACGCATGATCTTATCCCTGTGGAGGAAAGCAGTTAGGCCCCTGGCTTCATACCCACTACTGTTTTGAGAGACTCAAGCCCTCACTATGTTTCATCCCATTAACTTTTGAATTAAAGTTCAAATCACTGTTATGTAGAACCCTTTGTGCACCACGTACAAGAAACTACTGTATGTTTATGAATTACCATTAATCACCCAATGTATAATTGACCAGCTGCGCCCTGATGAAGGAATTTTAGGTTTTGGACTCCCCTCCAAAACACGCATTGGCACTTTTCTCCCTACGTTTCATCTCATGTATTTATGAAATATTATACATATTATATTATATAATTATTTGATAAATCTGTCCACTGTGATCTTTGTAATGGAGGCATTTAAGATTTGTTACATGTCCTATGCGTTTGTCCCATCAGTTGTTTGGTTGATGCACACACTCAATGTTTATAACCTATTTGCACTAAATATAATATCTCTAGAACTATGGAACTGATGAGTTAATAAGAGTTCCCCCAGATGGATGTGTATGTTATAATTCTTTAAATCATGTCTTCCGTTGTTTGAGAGATGTTGCCACTGTGAATAATAATTTATTTTGTGTATACTGCATTTTCACATTTTGGCACTATGGATCTGATAAACTTGCATAAATTATATTGTCATATTGCTTTTGGTCTAAACATATTATCTCTAGAACTATGGATCTGATCGAGTTAATAAGAGCTCCCCCAGATGAATTGGTATGTTATAAAGTTTTTCTTTTTAATGTAAACCTTTGTCTGTCATTTTAGAAATGTTGTCACTGTTCATAACAATTTCTTCTATATATATTGCATTTTTATATTGTGGCACTATGTGTCCGATTAACTTGTATACGTTGTATTATCATATTGTGGATCTCAGTAGAGGTCTGTATCAATAAAAACTTGACTTGACTGAAATCATGGCCTAGTTGCTTGTCTTATTACACTGCCAGGCTGCAGACTCTAGCATTTTATTAATGATTTTTGTATAGTGCAACCATCTGGTCGAAGCACTGGTTCCACTCCAGAGCACTGAAAAGGAAAGCAGGTACCCGAGGTAGCCAGGGATTCTGAAGCCGCGTCCAAGTAGACGCAAGATGGGAGACCTCTCTCCTGTATGACTGTACGGCAGCCCTGGTCTACGCATGTCTGCAGTTGAAGCCGTCGATCTGGTCTAAGACCAGGGTTCAAGGCGTCCCAGCACCTAAGCTCCTCTACGGATAAGCAATGGAGCTAATAAAGCGCTTCATACTCCTGACAGGGCATCGAAGCACTATAGCAGGATCAACCCCAACAAGATAAGCAGTCTGATGACACTGTGCAGACTAGGGCTTCAGACAGCTCCTCGAGCGCATTAACGCGCGCAATGAGCTTGTCGTATTGCCCCATACCTGGGTGATACTGTGAAATCGTCTGATATTTGTTGACATTGTGGATATTTTGATAAAACCTCAACTGAACTGTTGTAGATTTGGACTGGAAAGGACTCTAGCTACTGTTTATCTATGTCCTGAACAGAAGTAGTATTGTCGCATGTTCTCACACATTTGGTGGGTGATGTAAGTTCATGATAAGAACCAATCAATCAATCAATCAATCACGTCATTTGTACAGCGCACTACTCACCCGGGAGGGTCTCAAGGCGCTGGGGGATGGGAAAGTTACTGCTCGAACAGCCAGGTCTTGAGCTGCTTCCTGAAGGCGAGATGGTCTTGGGTTCGCCGAAGGTGGGTGGGGAGGGAGTTCCACGTCTTGGCTGCCAGGTAGGAGAAGGATCTTCCTCCGGCGGTGGCTCTGCGGATGCGTGGTACGGTGGCGAGTGCGTGGTCGGTCGATCGTAGCTGGCGGGTGGGCGTGTGGCTGTGTCGGGGGATGTGGAGGATGAGTCGGGCGGAGGCGTTCTGGATGCGTTGGAGTCTTTTTTGAAGTTTCGCTGTGGTTCCGGCGTAGAGGGTGTTCCCGTAGTCCAGTCGGCTGGTGACGAGTGCCTGGGTGACGGTCTTCCTGGTTTCCGTGGGGATCCATCTGAAGATCTTGCGGAGCATGCGCAGGGTGTTGTAGCACGAGGATGAGAGGCGTTGACTTGTCTGGTCATTGACAGGGAGGAGTCCAGGATGAAGCCCAGGTTGCGTGCGTGGTCCGTCGGTTTGGGAGTGGTGCCCAGGGCCGGGGGTCACCAGGAGTCGTCCCAGGCGGAGGGTGATGATCCCAGGATGAGGACTTCCGTCTTGTCCGAGTTCAGTTTAAGGCGGCTGTTCCTCATCCAGTCGGCGACGTTTTTCATCCCTTCGTGTAGGTTGGCTCTGGCGGTGGTGGGGACCAAGACTGCCTCTGCCTTTGTACGATGTCAGAACCACCCTGTTCACATGATGCGTTTCCTCGTCCTGCCAATGTACTATGTCAATCTGTTGCATCGAATGTTCTTGCTGTGTAAATGCAATTAAAATGGTTTTAGAAAAAACGCACATGATGAGCTGGGCAGCGCAGCATAAATGTTGCGGACTCAGATAATTTTCTGAAAAAAGAACAATTTTGCACCGGGTTACGTGCATCTATTCATCAGCGCAAGTTAGACGTTGTGAATGGAATCACACACTACTTGATGTTTGTATATTCTTTCTATTTATTTATTATATCAAAATTATTTTTTGGAATATATTTGTTTTATCTTTGTTTTTTTTTAAAAACCGATTGGTTTGACAGATTATATATATATACATAGTACACTTGTTATCAATAATTATATACACATGTTTGTCAATAGCAATTATCATACGATACAGAACCAAAGAAGGAATTGGTTCTGTATTGTATGATAAAATCGATGAATTGCAATGATGTTTATGTAATTGCTATTGACAAACATGTGTATATAATTATTGATAACAAGTGTACTATGTATATATATATAATCTGTCAAACCAATCGGTTTTTAAAAAAAAACAAAGATAAAATAAATATATACCAAAAAATAATTTTGATATAACAAATAAATAGAAAGAATATACAAACATCAAGTAGTGTGTGATTCCATTCACAACGTCTAACTTTCGCTGATGAATAGATGCACGTAACCCGGTGCAAAATTGTTCTTTTTTCAGAGGTTTAATTTCCTTGCCAGGGTTCATCCTATAAGGTAGGGGCCCCTTTTTTCCACAAATTGCGGACTCAGATAATAACAAGCATTGGCAGTGCCAACAGGTCTCACCTATGCAAGATCTGTTGGGTCTGTCAATGTTTTTAGGTCGAGCCTAGATAGCGCATGCGCTGTCTCTTCGAGACATGCTGCATTCACTCTGTGGGCATACGGACCGCCCATAGGGTTGCTATTTGCTGGCTCCATTGCCGCTCTCCTTTTCTTTCTTCCCATTTGTTTATGGCATGCATTTGTCATGCCTCTTTCAGTGTTTATCCCTCCTCAAGAGCAGGGACCAAGTACAATATCCCTCCACTAGTTATCATTATACCATGTGTTTTTTTAACTACTTTTTTTGGGGGGTTGGATAATATGATCGGTCAAAATGTGTTTTCTTTCTGTGTAAAGTTGCGTGCCTTTCTTTTATGAGTATGGTGTCTGCTTTCACGTGTCTCCATCGCAGCCACATCAGGAGGCCTCGTGCCTTTTTTTATTAGCACAGCACCCACTTCATGGCCGGACACACTTCATGTCTCAGCATGGCAGCCGTGCGCCTAACCTTTATATACGCGGCACAGAACCTGCATCGGTTGAGCTGAGTAGGAGGAGGGGAGGCTAGAGGTCGTCAAGCTGCAGAACCGGCACCTTTTCTGGGCAGCTTTTAAAATCACAAGAAGCGATTAGCGTGCCTCGGTGCTGCATTTATTTTCAAAGTGGTAAAAACAGTGGCAATGTCCACAGAGGAATCCGCTGGCCCGGTGAGTCGCAGCGCTTGTGTCCAGAGAAGGCCTGCCTCTTCCTTGTGGCCTTGTGATCAGAGATGTGTTACCTTATTTCTTCCATTTGCTTTGTGTTTGTTTGCTAGTTTGTTTATATAGACGCGTGGGCTATAAGTATCAATTAGTCATTGTTGTTGAGTGTTTTGAAAGAACATATTTTGCCCTTGTATTCGAGTAGTGAATGTGATTTTTAATTCATCTTGTTTTTGAAAGCACTGCGAGCCCAGCTCTGTATGAACAGGAGTCACGTCAGGTAACATCAGCATGACAATGGGGAAAGAAAATAACTTTTGTTTTGAGGAACATGGTCAGCATTTTAGCCTTGTGCAGACAAAAGAGCGCTGTGACGTCGCCTCACCACAAGGCCGGCATCTTTTTGAGTAGCACTAAAGCTCATAAGTTAATGTTCTTTCCTATTGCCGTCAGTATCACAAGCAAGTCACAATGGGCAATAAAAGCACTTTTTCTGCTTTTTCAGAGCAGGTCATTTTTTTATTCAGTTTTTTTTTAAACCCCACCAACCGTGAATGACAAACGAGGGCAGCAGGCGACCTTTCCGTGCACTTCACACGTGGTAAGTGATAGAGATAAGTGGTGACCTTAGTCGCGGTTTCTGCTAAATGCCTTATATGGCGGTATGGTGCTCTCAGGTGGAGTGGTGATGGATGCGTGCAAGAAAGGATAACCAAGCTGTGCTCCATGGTCACGGTGCACCTGGCGTGGAGGGTACCATGTTGTGTCCCCAGTGAGTTTACCAGTGGTGTCTTGTGACCTGTATAATTTTACACCTCCTGCACACAACCCCCGCAGTGCCTTGGCAATGGAGCTTTGGCTCCTGATGTAAGCAAGGAACAAGCATTTGCAATGCAATAGGTCTTGCATTATGCAAGTTTGAGCTAGGGACATTGTAAATGACAATGTCTTTTATTTTTGTTTTAGTTTTTAAAACATAAATAAAAGGCATTGTAATTTACAGTGTCAATAGCTTAAACTTGCGTAAATGTGAGACCTATTGCATTGCAAATGTTTTTTTTGTTGTTGCTCCCAGTCTGTTGAACACCGGCATTGGAGGATGCTTGTTTGTATTTGCAGGGTGCTGTGCACGCTTTCACGTTGAGGCAAGTGCTGTGAGAGATGGCAGCTATTCTTTTAAGTGAAAGCGTGCATGGCGTGCCGCAAGTACAGCTTAGGGCTAGTCTCTCCTCAGTTTCTTCAGGTTCCTCTCCTCAGTAAAGGTTTCTTCTTGTAGTCCAAGAGTGATCTAATTTCTTGGGATCAAGGTCCCAATATTTATACCCCAAAATCATTTGTCCTATAAAGGCAGAGGGGCCTTTGCCCAGTCCAAACCAGTTCTGAAGCACTCTGTTTACCTGACTCCTTCTTTTCTTTCACAGTGCAGGACAGAAACATCAGATGCCCCAAAGTAGGTGGAGCCAGCATTGTTGAGGGAAAGCACAGCCCTCAAGCACTTTGTTGACATGATTCCTTCTCTTCTTTCACAGTGCAGGACAGAGACATCAGACGCACCACAGGGGGTTGAGCCAGCACTGTGGGGGCAGGCACAGTCCTATTCAGGTCCCAGGTGCAACTCCTCCCTCCCATCTAGATGCAGATCTCTTTATTCACCACTGGGCGGACTCATTCTGTCTCCTGGAATCCCCCAGCTCTGTCACTCAAACTCCAGACAAGGAATCCACAACCTAGCAGAGGCAGACCTGGATAGTTAGACAAGAAAATATCTACTTTCTAAAAGTGGTCTTTTCAAACACAGAATGTTACAACCAACTTCACTAAAAGATGCATTTATCATTCTGAGTCCAGGCATACTAAACTCAAATTTTCACCATGTTCTCTGAGTCAGTTTGGATTATGAGGTGTAATAATCTAACTGCCCATTCTGGCCTATGGAGAACAGGTAGCCTTGCAATAGTGAAAAACGAAAATGGCTGTAATTCACTATAAGAACACGCCACACACACCAGGGCATGTCCTACCTTATACTTACAATGCACTCTGCCCTTGGGCCTACCATAGGGGTGTCTGATATGAAGAAAATGGAAGGTTTAGGGACTGGCAAATGGGTGCACTTGCCCAGTCAGCATGGCAGTACCAGACTGCACACAGGCTCTGCAATGGCAGTCCTTAGACACATTTTACAGGGCTCCTTCTGTGGGTGGCACAACCAGTGCTGCAAGCCCACCAGCAGCATTTGGATTTACACTCCTAGGGCACACTCAGTGCACTGTACTAGGGTCTGACAAGTAAACCAAATCAGTCAAGTATGGAATCACCAATTCATGCATAAATTTACAATGGGGAGAGCATAAGCACGTTAGCACTGATCAGCAGTGGTAAAGTGCCCAGAGTCATAAAATAGAAAACAACAGGTCAGAAAAAATATAGGAGGAAGGCAAAAATTTCAGGGATGACTCTGCAAAAAGGGCCAAGTCCATCACCGCCATTGCCGAAGTAGGTGTTCCGTTGTTTTGCGCCCTTGTTGTTTTGACAGCTGCTTGTTTGCATTTGCAGTGCGCCATGTGCGCTTTTACTTAAAAGAAAAGCTGCCGACCCCCACAGTTCTCGCCTCAAAGTGAAAGCGCGCCTGGCACGCTGAAAATACAAACAAGCAGCCGCCATTGTCCCCATCAGTCTCAATAACAAAAATAGGGCTCACCCACTAGATAAAGCAGACCCTGTAACGAGCCGAGTAAAAGGTGCAGTCCTTATGGGTGGTAACAAATGGAGACAAGGCGGTACCAAGGAGGGACTAACAAGCCTCATAATGAATAGGAAGCCAGGGTTTATGAAGGACAATGACACAAGCCAATTAAAAATATGGGCGGAGAGTGGGCGGGGCTTCCAGTGCATACTCTACTACAGCATGCCTTGTAGAGCGTGCAGCGCATGCACGCTGCCGTTAGGCCCGACCCAAAAAGTGTTCTCTTCCCCTACCAGCTTGCTAGTGATAAACAGCGAGACATGAGGGCGGAGAGACTATCACACATCTGGCCCGAGGGCCACCGCCATATTGCACTAGTGATTGCTCTGCACCTCTCCACGTGTGCCCAGTACACTGAAAGTCACTCAAAGTGTGCCACCCATGAGCAACCAATGTCTTTCACAGAAGCAATCAATCTCTACACCACTACAGTGTTGAGCGCCCCACTGGTCCTGACTGCCCTGTGTAAGGCAGAGGCTTAAAGTGACTGGTGCGTGGCACTGAAATTGGTTTATACAAGCACCAGACTTCAGTGGGAACGCATTGATTATTCAGTTGCTAGGATACAGCACGACACCTCGAGCAGCAAACGCCTGACTTCCGCATTACACTGCCTTCACTGGCTCTCCATGTTCAATCTGCGAATCATAACACACAAGCATTGGCAAAGCCAGCAGGTCTGGGTTTGGTGTGCCATTACATGTAATTTTTGGAAAAAATCCTAAATTACATCGGTATTACAATCTTGTTATGATCTTGTAAAATGAATCATTAAAAGGATATTAAAAAACATAAAGAGTGCCTGAAATTGCATGCCATTTAGAAAAGAAAAAAAATACATAAAGAATCTGTAAGCCCCGGCTGGTAAGACTGCTCAACTGTTTAAATACTCCAAACAGCATGGCTAGATGTATTGGGCGGGGCCTATTTCCACCTGCTGCCAGGCCCGGACTGGCCATAGCGGGCACCGGGCAAACCCCCGGTGCGCCGCAATAGTGGTGGCCGGTTAAGGCCCCTGGTGGCCGTTTTTGCAGCACAGTGTTGGGGGGGGGCAGCGGCCGAGCACTTTGCCAGGGCCGGTTGTGGTTCCCAGTCCGGCCCTGCCTGCTGCTCTTTGGACGCCTAGTCCTAAGGCCTTTTACTGTGTCTGGTTGCATAAGGGCAATGCCTGTGCTGCTCCCGGGGTTGTAGCACTATGTGCCAGCCTCTACCATGCCTAGGACTTTTCAAAATGATCAAATAATGGATGCTTCTTTACGGCTCCATGGCGCACCCATTGGGGAATATCTAATGGCCAGCTGTACCATGCCCGTGCCTATCCATGTCAAATGCAAAGAGAAGAATAGATGGACAAAATGTTGAACAATGTCAAACATTCACCCCAGTACAGAGATCTGGGCCTCAATCCATCGTTTTTTTGCTCACCATGCCATTTCATTTTGGACCCAGCCATATGCAAATCCGTCTTGTCCCTGCTCCCCATGGAAACAGTCCAGCCCGAACTGCAAAGCCAGGTTCTCCCTGGAGTAGAAGCAAGCATCCTGGGACCAATGCTTGTTTAGACATGTTGCACAACAACACGGCCGTACAAGTGCCTGCTCCCCAGCACCTTCCTCTAGGAGCTGTTTATTGTCTGACCCAGAAAAGGCAGTGCTGGAAAAAAGAAACCCAGCATTGGGTCAGATGCACACAGGCAGATAGAGGAGGCAGTTGTGAGACAAGGACCATTAACATGAAATATTGCATTGAAATGCTGTTGATAGTGCAACGCAGGCATGGCCAGAAAACCCCTGCACACAAGGCGGCTAGCTGCAGCCAAGTGAAGCAAGGATTAGAGCCACTTTAACGCCTTGCATGCTGGTGACGGTCAGGCCAATACGCGTCACGGTGGGCGTGTGCGGAGGATGGCCCCCTGCCATCCGAATCCCGCCCACTAATTAGAATCCCCGCAGGGCGTGAAAACTTGCGCCGCACTCAAGGGGTTAATCATGAAAGCTGTCTGCAGTGGAAAGGACAGAGAAAAAAATATCTTGCAACGAACAGGAATGTGCGTGTGTTGAATCAGTGACGTCTGGAGCAACCAGCAAATGAAACCAGCAGTCGCCACTGACAAATGGAATACCAAGAAATGAGAGTGACGAGGAAGCCAGCCAATGATAAGCAGTGGGTGGGCTCGAGGCCCTTTTCAGATTTTTGTAAAGAACAATAGAGCCGGATAGGATTCAGGACGGTGAGTGTAAAAATTCAGGACAAAGGGTCAAAATTCAGGACACAAATTCAGGCCAAAAGGTACGTTTTACAGACACATCAGAGGAGGTTGTGCAATAGTATATAAGTAAATTAATAGACTACTAAAATACGTTTTTTTATGTCCCAGAGAACAAGAATAACTTCCTATTTACAGGGTTTCTTTTTTGCCGAACTGAGTGGTAAACAGTTTATCTGAGTTGGATGGATGAATAACTGAGCGAGCCCTGACAGGATTTAGACCTGTGTGCTGTAAGATATACGGAAGGGAACTTCGCTCACTGAGTCATCTTACAGCTTACTGTGCTATTGCACACTTTTGCACGCTATTTCATAAATTAGAAATTCCACATGCCCACCAGTGGCTAACGCGATACTGAGCGGAACGCGGGGCGCAGGTGTCAATATTTACCACCAGTGGTATTTTATTGTCACTGGTGGTGCACACTAGGTCTGGGCATGAAATGCCGCTCCGCTCGTGGAGTTTCCAGAGTTTTTCTTACTCCGCAGAGCAGGCAGAGTTCCGAAAAACTCCACTCCACGTAGCGGGTTTTTTTTCTCGTTCTCTCGCCAATGTTATGTTGACGAGTGAGGAAAATCTTACTTCAGACCACCACCTGGCGAGATTTCTCAATGCAGACAGTTGCGGTTGACCGCTACTGCTCGCGATGAGAAACCATCCGTTTGTGTTGAGGAAGCTGCCGCTCAAGTAAAACTTCTACTCGAGTGCCAGAAAGGAGCAGCGCCCTCTTGCGCGGCACATGGTGCAAATCGCTCTACTTTTCCAGCGCGGGACAAACACCCGGGGCTAAAAATCAGAGTGAACGGGGCGACCTACTGCACTCCACTGCTTTTGGAACTCCGCGTAGCGTGGCAGAGTTTTTTGGTCACTTCGTGAGCTCCGCCCAGTCCTAGTGCGTGCACCCTGGCGATAGAAATACCACATGCCCACCAGTGGTGAGATGCAATCCTGAGTGCAATGAGGGTGCAGTTGTGAATATTTATCACCAGTGGTATTTTATGCCGCTGGTGGTGCACGGCGCCCTAGGGATAGAAATACAGTGTGTCCATCAGTGGTGAGCTGCCGCAATCGGTGCAATGGGGGGGGGGGGGGGGGTGTTGTCAATATTTAACACCAGTGGTATTTTATTGTCACTGGTGGTTCACCCCTTCTGGAGATAGAATTACCACAGTGTCCACCAGTGGTGAGAGGCAGCACTGGGGGGCGCAGGTGTGTTTTTTTTAACGCCAGTGGTATTTTATTGTCACTGGTTGTGCACACCACCCTGGAGATAGAAATACTGCAGGGTCCCCCAATGTGAGAGGCAGCACTGAGTTTAGTGGGGGCCACAGGGATGAATATTTACCCCCAGTGGTGATTCCACGAGGGGGCTCCGGACCCTGGCAGTGCATCCCTGCCCTCGGTGGGTGCTGCTCGGATGCTCAGTCAGGGGTGGGTGCTTCCTCCTTTCAGCACCTGCCGGCTGGACAGCGGCCCGCCTCCTCGCTTGTTGTTGGCTTGTGATTGGTTGTTTTACACGTTGCTCTTCGGGGTCGGGCTCGTTGGCCTCTCATGCTGCGGGGTTCACTGGAAGGCTGGGTCGAGCTGTCATGTGGCTTCTGTCTGCCCCTTTTTCTCAGTCTAGGATGTGGCCTCTTGGCCAGAGCTGAGAACTTTGGAACGGCGTCGGCTCAACATCCTGTGATTTAAGGCACGTCACTTACCATCCCGGGGTTATAAACAACACATATTACATTGTGTAACGTAACTGCTTGTGATTAAAAACTATCACTTGTACCATGTACTTCTCACTGCGGTGCTCCGATGTGACGCAGTGATGTTAAATGTTGAATTTTGAACAGACGTTATCATATTTAAGTGTTGTATGTTGTATGATTTACACAGCAAACATGTCCTGGACCCTTGGCTCGGCTGTGGCTCAGCTCTCCATATCAGGAGGCTCCTGAGGGCCAATGTTGGGCCCCTGTGTTTGAAAGAAAGACGGACGGTGCACTGACAGCCACCCTTCAAGGAGGGGCACGACAGCTGAGGGCAGCAGAGTCTCGGGACGGGAGGCGGCGCGCAGAGGGCTGGGCTGGGCTGGACACAGAAACCCCGGGAAACCCCCAGGTGGCTGCAGGACGGCCCGGCCCCGACGGCAGCATTGAGAGCGGACCTCAGAGCACTTGACTTGGTCAGTTACGGTCGCTCCCTCCTGCCCCCGCTCTCTCCTGCCTCAAGCTGGGTATCGTTGCGCAGCCCTGCTGCTGATCATAGTTATCGTCCTTTGCTGCACTTATTGTTTATTTTACACATTGTATTGCCCTGCCGAGATCGTGTGCCCGTGTTTGCTGTCCTGTGCTGCTTTATTTATTTATTTTCACACTGTATTTGCCTGCCTGTGAGCGTGTGCCCGTGTTTGCTGTCCTGTGCTGCATTAATTAATTAATTTCACGCTGTATTTGCCCGTGTTTGCTGTCCTGTGCTGCATTAATTCATTAATTTCACGCTGTATTTGCCTGCCCGAGATCGTGTGCCCGTGTTGCTGCCCTTTGCTGCATTATTTGTGTATTTGTGCTCCGGCATTAGCTGCTCCCTGCTTTGGCATTGTGCCTGCTTTGGCATTGTGTGGCCGCCCGCGTAGTTCTTTGATCGGTTTCACCCGACCCGGTCGGCGCTTCCGCCCCAGCCGCCATTGCTGTTGTTGTTGTTGTTGGCCAGAGCCCGCCCCCTCCACCACGCACCCGCCTCCCAGCTGCTCCTCCCTCACCCCTTCCCCCTCCCACTTATGACAGTTGCTCTTGCGCGCAGCGTCCACGCGCAGCGACCGCGCCCAATCCGCGCCGAAGGTGCGCCAAAGGTAAGCCCGTCTACGCCCGTCCGCGCCTGGACCGCGCCCAGCGCCAGACCCCCTGCCCCTCGCGCTCCCCAGCCCTCCCGCATTACCTACGATGCCTCCACCCTCCTAGCCCTTAACCCCGGCCGCTCCACCAAGTGCGTCCAAGCCGCTCCTGGACACACCCATGGACCTTTCTCCTGCTACTCCTGCAAATTCAGCGGCACCGACAACATCTCCGCTACGACCACACCACAGACTCCCGACCCCAACCACCTACTATGCATCCTTCTCAACACCCGATCGGTGCACAGGCACGCCATTGACCTATGGAACCTACTAGACACCCTCTCTCCAGACGTCGCCTTCCTTACGGAAACATGGATGAATGCTTCCTCCGCACCAGACATCACCATTGCCATCCCTGAAGACTATAAGATCACCCACAAAGACCGTACCAGCCACACAGGAGGAGGAATCGCTATCGTCCATAAGAAATCTATCCGCATCTCAACCAGCTCTGACGCCAACCTCGCCAACTCCGAACACCTTCACTTCCAAATCCACATCGACCCCAAAACAACACTCAGAGGCACTCTCCTCTACAGACCACCAGGACCCCGCGCAAAATTCAGTGAAGACATCACGGACTTCATCTCTCCACACGCGCTCCCCTCCAAAGACTATATTCTTCTGGGAGACCTCAACTTTCACCTTGAGAAGATAAACGACCACAACACCGCCACCCTCGTGGACAACCTCGCCAACCTCGGACTTAAACAACTAGTCACTTCCCCCACCCACATCGCAGGTCACACACTCGACCCTATCTTCACCTCCAGCAAACATGTCTCCTTCAGCCACACTACGGATCTCCTATGGACCGACCACAGCTGCGTTCACTTCACCTACAACAAGCCGAAACCCATCAACCACTCCCAACCTACCCTGCAAAGAAACTGGAACAAAATCACCACGGACCAAATCTCCGCATCGCTCCTTCGAAACTCCCCAGCCCTCTCTTCTAACGCCAACGAAGCCGCCGCCAACCTCACCCTATGGTTATCCAACACCGCCGACACCTTAGCACCACCGAAAAAACATCAAAGCAAACCTGGCAGCAAGAAAGCCTCATGGTTCAACGATGATCTCAAGAAGTCCAAGAAAGTCTGCCGCTCCCTTGAAAAGGCCTGGAAAAAAGACCCAACCACCAGCACCAAGGACGCCTTCAAAAGCGCCACCCGCACTCACCACCAACTGATCCGAAAAGCCAAGAAAACAGCATTCAAGGATCGACTTGACAACAACGCCCACAACAGCAAGGAACTTTTCAACATCGTCAAGGAATTTTCCAATCCCTCGGCCAACTCCAACGACATCACCCCCTCTCAAACCCTCTGCGACTCCCTAGCCTCTTTTTTCCACAACAAGATTGCAGACATCCACAACAGCTTTGACAACCAACCCGGAAGCCAACTCACCCTACCATCTGCTGACCATCCTCCCCCCGTGAACACCCTTAACGCCTGGAACCCAATCTCCACTGAGGACACCATCCGCCTGATGAATTCCATCCACTCAGGATCCCCCACAGACCCATGCCCTCACCACATCTTCAACAAAGCAGACTCCGTCATAGCACCGCACCTCCGAGACGTCATCAACTGCTCCTTCAACTCCGCTACCTTCCCAGAAGACTGGAAACACGCTGAACTCACCGCCCTTCTGAAAAAACCAACAGCGGACCCCACCGAACTCAAAAATTACCGCCCCATCTCGCTTCTTCCATTCCCGGCCAAAATCATCGAGAAAGCCGTCAACAACCAGCTCGCCGCCTTCCTCGAAGCCAACAAATCCCTCGACCCCTCACAATCTGGCTTCCGAGCAAAACACAGCACTGAGACCGCCCTCATCGCAGCAACAGACGACATTCGAACTCTACTGGACAATGGAGACACAGTCGCCCTCATCCTCCTCGACCTCTCCGCAGCATTCGATACAGTCTGCCACAGCACCCTTCTACAGCGCCTCAGAAACATCGGAATACAAGGAAAAGCACTTGAATGGATCACCTCCTTCCTCTCCGGAAGAACACAGAGAGTCCGCCTCCCACCATTCAAGTCCAAGGCCACTGAAGTCATCTGTGGCGTACCACAAGGATCCTCACTCAGTCCCACCCTCTTCAACGTTTACATGAGCCCCCTCGCGGCCATCGCACGACAACACAGCCTCAACATCATCTCCTACGCGGATGACACCCAACTGATCCTATCTCTCACCAAAGACCCCAACACCGCCAAAACTAACCTACACGAAGGAATGAAAGAAGTTGCCGAATGGATGAAACAAAGCCGTCTGAAACTGAACTCAGACAAAACAGAAGTCCTCATCTTAGGTACATCCCCCTCTGCTTGGGACGACTCCTGGTGGCCGGAAGCCCTCGGAAAAGCACCCATCCCGACAGACCACGCACGGAACCTTGGCGTCATCCTGGATTCTTCACTCTCAATGAACAGACAAGTCAACGCCGTATCCTCTTCCTGCTTCAACATTCTTCGCATGCTCAGAAAAACATTTCGCTGGATCCCCTCCGAAACTAGGAAAACAGTCACCCACGCTCTGGTCACGAGCCGACTGGACTACGGAAACACCCTCTACGCAGGTACCACCGCTAAACTCCAGAAGAAACTCCAACGAATCCAAAACGCCTCAGCCAGGCTCATACTTGACATCCCACGCAACAAACACATCTCTGGTCACCTTAAAGACCTCCACTGGCTACCCGTCAATAAGAGGATCACTTTCCGACTGCTTACCCACGCACACAAATCACTCTACGACATCGGCCCAGATTGCCTCAACTCTCGACTGTCCTTCTACACCCCCTCCCGCCAACTACGTTCTTCCAGCCAAGCCCTCGCCACTGTACCTCGCATCAACAAGACCACCATGGGAGGCAGATCCTTTTCATACCTGGCTGCTAAAACATGGAACTCACTCCCCGCTTACCTTCGCCTCACCCAGAACCACCTAGCGTTCAGAAAGCAGCTTAAAACGTGGATATTTGACAAATAATCCTCCTCCCCTTCCCAAGCGCCTTGAAACCCTCTGGGTATGTAGTGCGCTATACAAATTTTATGACTTGACTTATGACATGCACGGATGCATCTCTGCAGAGAGGTGCGGCTCACGAGCGCAGGATCCGGAGATGAAATACGGGGACATTTCACGAGTTCACTTAAAGAACTGCTTGTGGCACACGGCGTTCTGGGACGTGTATAATATGAGGCCGTAAAACAATGAACTATTTGCCCCAAGTAAACCTGAATGCCCCTCCCCCACCCCTGCAGCCCCGTCGAGGGGGCGCTGGCCGGCTGGGCCTCGGTGCAGTTTGAGTTGGGTCTTAAAGTAGCTCCAGGGCAGCTGTTTATAGCCCCCGGCCCCCACCCGACCCCCCTCTCTGAGTCCCGCCCCTCAAGAGAGTGGAGAAGGCTTGGAGTCATGTGTGTGCCGGGTGCAGGCCTTGCCCACCCGACAGCAGTCTGCACCCTACACATGTGACCCACTCGGCGCTCAGGGGAAAGCCCTGACTGAGGACAGCGCCTCACTCCTGCTGTCCTCCCCTCCAAACATGTTATTTATTGTCTCCTTTATTTAATGTTTTCCCTTACTCAAGTTTTTACAAATTGTTTAATTGTGTATGCATGTTACACACACTCACATATATACACATATATAGTGTAATATAATCAATAAAAACATATTTAATGGTATATTCATTTTTATTAATAGTTACATTCATTAGTATATTAATAATATATATATTTTCATCATAGTACAACTAAAATATACCAAATATAATGTAAAAGAAATACATTTATATAAATACAAATACATATATATATGTTTGTGCGTTTAAGTATATTTTTATAGATAGTAATGAATATTATTGGAATATATTTAATTTACATTATAGTGAAATTATATATTCAAATATTTAACATTTAACTCTATATTAGGAACATCGATTTTTTTTTCTCTCGTTTCTGACGGTATTAGTGTGAACGGTGTTTTTTCCCGACATATTTGCAGTCACCATTACAATTATAGAAGCAGGATATTGTGGTAAACCATATTTTCGACACAATCTTTTCGTCAAGGATGTTGTTTACCAGGATGCTGCGTCGGAGCTGCGCTTTCCCAGAGTGCACCGCGGTGCTTGCCTGTGATTCAACATCAAGTGCTTAGTACAAACCGTTTGCATCTGTGCTGTGAATGCATCGACAGAGCTGGAGTCCGGCACCGCTTGGGGATACTGAAAAATACACCCACGCCGCACGTCTCTTTCTTCATCCCCCCCAAACTGCTCCCCTCCCCCCCTTCAGGTCCCCGGTGTACTCATTGGTGGCTCCGCTCCCCATCCCAACCCCCCTCCCCCCATCCCCCTACAGCCGGGACGAACCATTAATCAGCAGCACTGAATAGAGCTCTGCGATGATTCAGGCAGTGACCCCCCCCCCCCCCCCCCCAACCCCTGGGATCACCCCCTCCCAGCCAACAACCCAGAGCAGGTGTGATGTTAAATGAACGCAGGCGTCCACAAATACATCACACGTGACTGACTCTACCCCAGCCCTAGCAGCCCTTCAGAGACTCCAGCCTGACATGTGACTGACTCTACCCCAGTCCTAGCAGCCTTTCAGAGACACCAGCCTGACATGTGACTGACTCTACCCCAGCCCTAGCAGCCCTTCAGAGACACCAGCCTGACATGTGACTGACTCTACCCCAGCCCTAGCACCCTTTCAGAGACACCAGCCTGACATGTGACTGACTCTACCCCAGCCCTAGCAGCCTTTCAGAGACACCAGCCTGACACGTGACTGACTCTACCCCAGCCCTAGCAGCCTTTCAGAGACACCCGCCTGATATGTGACTGACTCTACCCCAGCCTGGTGTCTGACTGACTCTACCCCAGCCTGGCGTGTGACTGACTCTACCCCAGCCTTTGAGAGACACCAGCCTGGCACGTGACTGACTGTACCCCAGCTCTAGCAGCCTTTCAGAGACGCAAGCCTGGCATGTGACTGAGTCTACCCCAGCTCTAGCTGCCTTTCAGAGACTCCAGCCTGGCATGGGACTGAGTCTACCCCAACTTGGTGTGTGACTGACTCTATCCCAGCCTGGTGTGTGACTGACTCTACCCCAGCTCTAGCTGCCTTTCTGAGACTCCAGCCTGGCATGGGATTGAGTCTACCCCAACCTGGTGTGTGACTGACTCTACCCCAGCTCTAGCTGCCTTTCTGAGACTCCAGCCTGGCATGGGACTGAGTCTACCCCAACCTGGCGTGTGACTGACTCTACCTCTGCCTGGTGTGTGACTGACTCTGCCGCAGCCTGGTGTGTGACTGACTCTGCCGCAGCCTTTCAGAGACACCAGCCTGGCACGTGACTGACTCTACCCCAGCCCTAGCACCCTTTCAGAGACACCAGCCTGACATGTGACTGACTCTACCCCAGCCCTAGCAGCCTTTCAGAGACACCAGCCTGACACGTGACTGACTCTACCCCAGCCCTAGCAGCCTTTCAGAGACACCAGCCTGATATGTGACTGACTCTACCCCAGCCTGGTGTCTGACTGACTCTACCCCAGCCTGGCGTGTGTCTGACTCTACCCCAGCCTTTGAGAGACACCAGCCTGGCACGTGACTGACTGTACCCCAGCTCTAGCAGCCTTTCAGAGACGCAAGCCTGGCATGTGACTGAGTCTACCCCAGCTCTAGCTGCCTTTCTGAGACTCCAGCCTGGCATGGGACTGAGTCTACCCCAACCTGGCGTGTGACTGACTCTACCTCTGCCTGGTGTGTGACTGACTCTGCCGCAGCCTGGTGTGTGACTGACTCTGCCGCAGCCTTTCAGAGACACCAGCCTGGCACGTGACTGACTCTACCCCAGCTCTAGAAGCCTTTCAGAGACACCATCCTGGCATTTGACTGACTCTACCCCAGCCTGGCGTGTGACTGACTCTACCCCTGCTTTTGAGAGACACTAGCCTGGCACGTGGCTGACTCTACCCCAGCTCTAGCTGCCTTTCAGAGACTCCAGCCTGCCATGGGACAGAGTCTACCCCAGCCTGGTGTGTGACTGACTCTACCCCAGCCTGGCGTGTGACTGACTCTACCCCAGCTCTAGCTGCCTTTCAGAGACTCCAGCCTGCCATGGGACAGAGTCTACCCCAGCCTGGTGTGTGACTGACTCTACCTCTGCCTGGTGTGTGACTGACTCTGCCGCAGCCTTTCAGAGACACCAGCCTGGCATGGGACAGAGTCTACCCCAGCCTGGTGTGTGACTGACTCTACCCCAGCCTGGTGTGTGACTGACTCTACCCCAGCCTGGCGTGTGACTGACTCTACCCCAGCTCTAGCTGCCTTTCAGAGACTCCAGCCTGCCATGGGACAGAGTCTACCCCAGCCTGGTGTGTGACTGACTCTACCTCTGCCTGGTGTGTGACTGACTCTGCCGCAGCCTTTCGGAGACACCAGCCTGGCATGGGACAGAGTCTACCCCAGCCTGGTGTGTGACTGACTCTACCCCAGCCTGGTGTGTGACTGACTCTACCCCAGCCTGGAGTGTGACTGACTCTACCCTAGCCTTTCAGAGACACCAGTCTGACACGTGACTGACTCTACCCCAGCCTTTCAGAGACACCAGCCTGACACGTGACTGACTCTACCCCAGCCTTTCAGAGACACCAGCCTGGCATGTGAATGACTCTACCCCAGCCTTTCAGAGACACCAGCCCGACACGTGACTGACTCTACCCCGGCCTGGCGTGTGACTGACTCTACCCCAGCCTTTGAGAGACAACAGCCTGGCGTGTGACTGACTCTACCCCAGCCTGGCATGTGACTGACTCTACTCCAGCCTGGCATGTGACTGACTCTACCCCAGCCTGGCATGTGACTGAGTCTACTCCAGCCTGGCATGTGACTGACTCTACCCCAGCCTGGCATGGGACTGAGTCTACTCCAGCCTGGCATGTGACTGACTCTACCCCAGCCTGGCGTGTGACTGACTCTACCCCAGCCTTTGAGAGACACCATCCTGGCATGTAACTGACGCTACCCCAGTCAGGCGTGTGACTGACTCTACCCCTGCCTTTGAGAGACACTAGCCTGGCACGTGACTGACTCTACCCCAGCTCTAGCAGCCTTTCAGAGACACTAGCCTGGCATGTGACTGACTCTACCCCAGCTCTAGCAGCCTTTCAGAGACACCAGCCTGGCACGTGACTGACTCTACTGATTTGATTTTTCAATTTGTATAGCGCGCGAATGCCAAAAGGCGTCTTGGCGCTGAGATTCCCACTGACTCCTAAGTATGTAGTTAGGGCTGTTTAGCAAAAAGCCATGTTTTGACTCCCTTTCTGAAGGTTTTCAGGGATGGACTGTTTTTCAATTCCAGCGGTAATTGGTTCCACATTTTTGCCGTCTGCACTAGGAAGCTTCTGCCTCCCCAGTTTGTTCTAACTCTAGCTCTAGCAGCCTTTCAGAGACACCAGCCTGGCATGTGACTGACTCTACCCCAGCTCTAGCTGCCTTTCAGAGACACCAGCCTGGCATGGGACTGACTCTACCCCAGCTCTAGCAGCCTTTCAGAGACACCAGCCTGGCATGTGACTGACTCTACCCCAGCTCTAGCTGCCTTTCAGAGACACCAGCCTGGCATGTGACTGACTCTACCCCAGCTCTAGCTGCCTTTCAGAGACTCCAGCCTGCCATGGGACAGAGTCTACCCCAGCCTGGTGTGTAACTGACTCTACCTCTGCCTGGTGTGTGACTGACTCTGCCGCAGCCTTTCAGAGACACCAGCCTGGCATGGGACAGAGTCTACCCCAGCCTGGTGTGTGACTGACTCTACCCCAGCCTGGCGTGTGACTGACTCTACCCTAGCCTTTCAGAGACACCAGTCTGACACATGACTGACTCTACCCCAGCCTTTCAGAGACACCAGCCTGACACATGACTAACTCTACCCCAGCCTTTCAGAGACACCAGCCTGGCATGTGAATGACTCTACCCCAGCCTTTCAGAGACACCAGCCCGACACGTGACTGACTCTACCCCGGCCTGGCGTGTGACTGACTCTACCCCAGCCTTTGAGAGACAACAGCCTGGCGTGTGACTGACTCTACCCCAGCCTGGCATGTGACAGACTCTACTTCAGTCTGGCATGTGACTGACTCTACCCCAGCCTGGCATGTGACTGAGTCTACTCCAGCCTGGCATGTGACTGACTCTACCCCAGCCCGGCATGGGACTGAGTCTACTCCAGCCTGGCATGTGACTGACTCTACCCCAGCCTGGCATGTGACTGGTTCTACCCCATCCTGGCGTGTGACTGACTCTACCTCAGCCTTTGAGAGACACCATCCTGGCATGTAACTGACGCTACCCCAGTCAGGCGTGTGACTGACTCTACCCCTGCCTTTGAGAGACACTAGCCTGGCACGTGACTGACTCTACCCCAGCTCTAGCAGCCTTTCAGAGACACTAGCCTGGCACGTGACTGACTCTACCCCAGCTCTAGCAGCCTTTCAGAGACACTAGCCTGGCACGTGACTGACTCTACTCCAGCTCTAGCAGCCTTTCAGAGACACCAGCCTGGCATGTGACTGACTCTACCCCAGCTCTAGCTGCCTTTCAGAGACTCCAGCCTGCCATGGGACTGAGTCTACCCCAGCCTGGTGTGTGACTGACTCTACCTCTGCCTGGTGTGTGACTGACTCTGCCGCAGCCTTTCAGAGACACCAGCCTGGCATGTGACTGACTCTACCCCAGCCTGGCGTGTGACTGACTCTACCCTAGCCTTTCAGAGACACCAGCCTGGCGTGTGACTGACTCTACCCCAGCCTTTCAGAGACACCAGTCTGACACGTGACTGACTCTACCCCAGCCTTTCAGAGACACCAGCCTGACACATGACTGACTCTACCCCAGCCTTTCAGAGACACCAGCCTGGCATGTGAATGACTCTACCCCAGCCTTTCAGAGACACCAGCCCGACACGTGACTGACTCTACCCCGGCCTGGCGTGTGACTGACTCTACCCCAGCCTTTGAGAGACACCAGCCTGGCGTGTGACTGACTCTACCCCAGCCTGGCATGTGACTGACTCTACCCCAGCCTGGCATGTGACAGACTCTACTTCAGTCTGGCATGTGACTGACTCTACCCCAGCCTGGCATGTGACTGAGTCTACTCCAGCCTGGCATGTGACTGACTCTACCCCAGCCCGGCATGGGACTGAGTCTACTCCAGCCTGGCATGTGACTGACTCTACCCCAGCCTGGCATGTGACTGGTTCTACCCCATCCTGGCGTGTGACTGACTCTACCTCAGCCTTTGAGAGACACCATCCTGGCATGTAACTGACGCTACCCCAGTCAGGCGTGTGACTGACTCTACCCCTGCCTTTGAGAGACACTAGCCTGGCACGTGACTGACTCTACCCCAGCTCTAGCAGCCTTTCAGAGACACTAGCCTGGCACGTGACTGACTCTACCCCAGCTCTAGCAGCCTTTCAGAGACACTAGCCTGGCACGTGACTGACTCTACTCCAGCTCTAGCAGCCTTTCAGAGACACCAGCCTGGCATGTGACTGACTCTACCCCAGCTCTAGCTGCCTTTCAGAGACTCCAGCCTGCCATGGGACTGAGTCTACCCCAGCCTGGTGTGTGACTGACTCTACCTCTGCCTGGTGTGTGACTGACTCTGCCGCAGCCTTTCAGAGACACCAGCCTGGCATGTGACTGACTCTACCCCAGCCTGGCGTGTGACTGACTCTACCCTAGCCTTTCAGAGACACCAGCCTGGCGTGTGACTGACTCTACCCCAGCCTTTCAGAGACACCAGTCTGACACGTGACTGACTCTACCCCAGCCTTTCAGAGACACCAGCCTGACACATGACTGACTCTACCCCAGCCTTTCAGAGACACCAGCCTGGCATGTGAATGACTCTACCCCAGCCTTTCAGAGACACCAGCCCGACACGTGACTGACTCTACCCCGGCCTGGCGTGTGACTGACTCTACCCCAGCCTTTGAGAGACACCAGCCTGGCGTGTGACTGACTCTACCCCAGCCTGGCATGTGACTGACTCTACTCCAGCCTGGCGTGTGACTGACTCTACCCCAGCCTGGCATGTGACTGAGTCTACCCCAGCCTGGCATGGGACTGACTCTACCCCAGCCTGGCGTGTGACTGACTCTACTCCATCCTGGCATGTCACTGACTCTATCCCAGCCTGGCATTTGACTGACTCTACCTCAGCCTGGCATGGGACTGAGTCTACCCCAGCCTGGCATGTGACTGACTCTACCCCAGCCTGACATGTTACTGAGTCTACTCCAGCCTGGCATGTGACTAACTGTACCCCAGCCTGGCATGTGACTGACTCTACCCCAGTCTGGCGTGTGACTGACTCTACCCCAGCCTGGCATCTGATGGCGTGTGACTGACTCTACCCCAGCCTGGCGTGTGACTGACTCTACTCCATCCTGGCGTGTGACTGACTCTACCCCAGCCTGGCGTGTTACTGACTCTACTCCATCCTGGCATGTGATTGACTCTATCCCAGACTGGCATGTGACTGACTCTACCCCAGCCTGGCATGGGACTGAGACTACTCCATCCTGGCATGTGACTGATTTTACCCCAGCCTGGCATGTGATTGACTCTACCCCAGCCTGGCATGTGACTGGTTCTTCCCCAGCCTGGCGTGTGACTGACTCTACCTCAGCCTGGCGTGTGACTGACTCTACCCCAGCCTGGCATGTGATGGCGTGTGACTGACTCTACCCCAGCCTGTCGTGTGACTGACTACTCCATCCTGGCATGTGACTGTTTTTACCCCAACCTGGCATGTGATTGACTCTACCCCAGCCTGGCATGTGACTGGTTCAACCCCCTCCTGGCATGTGACTGACTCTACCCCAGCCTGGCATGTGATGGCGTGTGACTGACTCTACTCCATCCTGGCATGTGACTGACTCTACTCCTTCCTGGCATTTGACTGACTCTACCCCAGCCCGGCATGGGACTGATTCTACCCCAGCCTGGCATGTGACTGGTTCTACCCCAGTCATAGACCTAATGATCGCAAGGCGAGGCGGGCACATGTAGGTGGGGGTAGGAGCACTTCATACAGTTACCCTGACCCGGTAGTGGGGGGGGGGGGGGAGGGGGGGGGGAATGTCGCGCAGGGATACAGCGGGTGTGAGATGCTTGGATTGTTATACAGTGGAATAAAGACGTCTGAGACACGTCACCTACCGCGAGTGTGCTACGACTGTGGGCACCCTCTCCCCAGTGCGTCCCAGAGTGCGCCAGCGTGCACCAGTGTGTCCTAGTGTGCCCCAGTGTGCACCACTGCGGTACCTGCAGCCGCTGCAGCTGTGACCTTGGCCGCATCAAGGCGGCTGCGCGTGGTGTCTGCGATGCTAATGTGCGGCTCCTTCCAGACAGCGCGCGCTCCGGGTGAACCAGAGGACGTGCACTCCCCGTCTGTAGCATCCAGAACTACAAGAAGAGGCTAACAAGACTCATTGGCCATCAGAGAGGGGGCTTCTCCAATACCAGTGAGGGGCTCCTTCCAGAGAGCCCGCTCTCCAGGGAGGACCAATGGACGTGCACTCCCCATCTATAGCATCTGGGCCTACAAGAAGAGGCTGACAAGAGTCCTAGGCCAGCAGAGATGGTGCCTCTACAGTACTAGTGTGGGGCTCCTTCCAGACAGCGCGCTCTCCAGGATAGCCAATGGACACAGGACACCGTACACCAGGCCAGCCGCTCTAGCAGTCCCAGAGCCCTTGACCATCAAAGATGGCATCTCTCGGATGCAAATACACGGTTCCTTCCAGACAGCGCGCTCTCTGCAGTGGGCCAATGGACGCGGACCACCCTGTCCATATGGGAATGGGCCCACCACGGCGACAGTAGTCATGTTATTGGGCTCAAGGCTTCCAGAAGGGTTTCAGAGGGTGGTTTGTAACCCAGTTGAGGTCCAGGGTAGTGCAGTGCTGCAGAGCAGAGCTGGCACTGCCCACCCACGGTACTACAGTGCTGCAGGTAAGTACTGGTCCTGCTGAGTAGCAGAATGGACTCTACTCTAAAGACTGCCAACTCTTCCAGCAGGGGGCCTCTTGGGGTGCCAGGGTCCGCCACGACATCCATGGGGTAAAACCAGTATGCACAGGTGGACGGACAGCATGACACAGGTGGTAACGCACCCTCCTATCTCAACGAATGCAGGCCGGGGCCACTCGTGGTCCCTGAGAACTGCTCGTCCGTAACCCTCCTCAAGGCGCCTTTTAAAGGTGGGGGCCCACATGGCTACCAGAGGTCCCGCTCCAGAGGGATGTCTCAGCTGCTGTTGCCACCACCACCACCAGGACACACATACCTGTGACACCCAGAGCTATGACCGATAGTCGTTCCGTAGGCTTCTTCCTCAAGCGCTTTATAGATTCCAGACCTAAGGGTATCTGAACCCCTCAATGTCAGACGGCACGTGGCGCGGCTTGTGGTGGGTCCACAGGCGGCTGTAAGCACTAGGCCTGAACCTCCGGAGTCTGCAAAGAATGGTGTCAATGCAGGTGGCACAATACTAGGCCTCTGGTGTACTCCTGCTCCACTGTCACCTGTGCAGGTGAGGCCAGGCCTCAGACATGCTCCACTCTCACCTGTACAGGTGAGACCAGGCCTCTGACACGTTCTGCGCCATCACCTGTGCAGATGAGACCAGGCCTCAGACACGCTCCACTGTCACCTGTGCAGGTGCGCTCTGCGCCGTCACCTGTGCAGGTGAGACCAGGCCTAGGACACGCTTGACTGTCACCTGTGCAGGTGAGATCAGGCCTCAGACACGCTCCACTGTCACCTGTGCAGGTGAGGCCAGGCCTCAGACATGCTCCACTCTCACCTGTACAGGTGAGACCAGGCCTCTGACACGTTCTGCGCCATCACCTGTGCAGGTGAGACCAGGCCTCAGACACTTTCGACTGTCACCTGTGCAGATGAGACCAGGCCTCAGACACGCTCCACTGTCACCTGTGCAGGTGCGCTCTGCGCCGTCACCTGTGCAGGTGAGACCAGGCCTAGGACACGCTTGACTGTCACCTGTGCAGGTGAGACCAGGCCTCAGACACGCTTCACTGTCACCTGTGCAGGTGAGACCAGGCCTCAGACACACTCCTGCTCCACTCTCACCTGTACAGGTGAGACCAGGACTCAGACACACTTGACTGTCACCTGTGCAGGTGTGACCGGGCCTCTGGCATGCTTCTGCTCCACTGTCAGCTGTGCAGGTGAGACCAGGCCTCAGACACGCTCGACTGTCACCTGTGCAGGTGAGACCGGGACTCAGACATGCTCCTGCTGTACTGCCACCTGTACAGATTAAGCCAGGACTCTGACGAGATCCTTCTCCACTGTCACCTGCGCAGGTGAGGGCAGGCCTCAGAAACTCTCATGCTCCACTGTCACCTGCGCAGGTGAGACCATGACTCAGAAACGCTCCTGCTCCACTGTCACCTGCGCAGGTGAGACTAGGCCTCAGATACGCGCCATTCTCACCTGTTCAGGTGAGACCAGGCCTCAGACACGCTCCACTCTCACCTGTACAGGAGAGACCAGGCCTCAGATACGCTCCATTCTCACCTGTTCAGGTGAGACCAGGCCTCAGACACGCTCCACTCTCACCTGTACAGGTGAGACCAGGCCTCAGACACGCTCCTGCTCCACTGTCACCTGCACAGGTGAGACCAGGCCTCATACAACTATCTGCTTCACTGTCAGCTCTGCAGGTGAGACCGGGCCTCAGACACGCTTCACTGTCACCTATGCAGGTGAGACCTGGCCTCAGACACGCTCCTGCTCCACTGTCACCTGTACAGGTGAGACCAGGCCTCAGACACGCTCCACTCTCACCTATGCAGGTGAGACATGGCCTCAGACACGCTCCTGCTCCACTGTCACCTGTGCAGGTGAGACCAGGCATCAGACATGCTCCACTCTCACCTGTACTTGTGAGACCAAGCCTCAGACATGCTCCACCTTCACCTGTATAGGTGAGACCAAGCCTCAGACTCGCTCCTGCTCCACTGTCACCTGTGCAGGTGCGACCAGGCCTCAGACATGCTCCACTCTCACCTGTACTTGTGAGACCAAGCCTCAGACATGCTCCACCCTCACCTGTATAGGTGAGACCAAGCCTCAGACACGCTTCTGCTCCACTGTCACCTGTGCAGGTGCGACCAGGCCTCAGACATGCTCCACTCTCACCTGTACTTGTGAGACCAAGCCTCAGACATGCTCCACCCTCACCTGTATAGGTGAGACCAAGCCTCAGACACGCTCCTGCTCCACTGTCACCTGTGCAGGTGAGACCAGGCATCAGACATGCTCCACTCTCGCCTGTGCAGGTGAGACCAGGACCAGGCACGCTCTACACCGTCACCTGCGCAGGTGAGACCAGGCCTCAGACATGCTTCACTCTTACCTGTGGAGGTGAGACCAGGCCTCAGGCACGCTGCACTCTCACCTGCACAGGTGAGACCAGGCCTCAGACAAGCTCCACTCTCACCTGTGCAGGTGAGACCAGGCCTCATACACTTATCTGCTCCATTGTCACCTGTGCAGGTGAGACCAGGCCTCAGACACACTCCTGCTCCACTGTCACCTGTGCAGGTGAGACCAGGCCTCAGACACACTCTTGCTCCACTGTCACCTCTGCAGGTGAGACAAGGCTTCAGACAAGCTCCATTCTCACCTGTATAGGTGATGCCAGGCCTCAGACACGCTCCACTCTCACCTGTGCAGGTGCGCTCTGCGCCTTCACCTGTGCAGGTGAGACCAGGCCTAGGACACGCTTGACTGTCACCTGTGCAGGTGAGACCAGGCCTCAGACACGCTTCACTGTCACCTGTGCAGGTGAGACCAGGCCTCAGACACACTCCTGCTCCACTCTCACCTGTACAGGTGAGACCAGGACTCAGACACACTTGACTGTCACCTGTGCAGGTGTGACCGGGCCTCTGGCATGCTTCTGCTCCACTGTCAGCTGTGCAGGTGAGACCAGGCCTCAGACACGCTCGACTGTCACCTGTGCAGGTGAGACCGGGACTCAGACATGCTCCTGCTGTACTGCCACCTGTACAGATTAAGCCAGGCCTCTGACGAGATCCTTCTCCACTGTCACCTGCGCAGGTGAGGGCAGGCCTCAGAAACTCTCATGCTCCACTGTCACCTGCGCAGGTGAGACCATGACTCAGAAACGCTCCTGCTCCACTGTCACCTGCGCAGGTGAGACCAGGCCTCAGATACGCGCCATTCTCACCTGTTCAGGTGAGACCAGGCCTCAGACACGCTCCACTGTCACCTGTGCAGGTGCGCTCTGCGCCGTCACCTGTGCAGGTGAGACCAGGCCTAGGACACGCTTGACTGTCACCTGTGCAGGTGAGATCAGGCCTCAGACACGCTCCACTGTCACCTGTGCAGGTGAGGCCAGGCCTCAGACATGCTCCACTCTCACCTGTACAGGTGAGACCAGGCCTCTGACACGTTCTGCGCCATCACCTGTGCAGGTGAGACCAGGCCTCAGACACTTTCGACTGTCACCTGTGCAGATGAGACCAGGCCTCAGACACGCTCCACTGTCACCTGTGCAGGTGCGCTCTGCGCCGTCACCTGTGCAGGTGAGACCAGGCCTAGGACACGCTTGACTGTCACCTGTGCAGGTGAGACCAGGCCTCAGACACGCTTCACTGTCACCTGTGCAGGTGAGACCAGGCCTCAGACACACTCCTGCTCCACTCTCACCTGTACAGGTGAGACCAGGACTCAGACACACTTGACTGTCACCTGTGCAGGTGTGACCGGGCCTCTGGCATGCTTCTGCTCCACTGTCAGCTGTGCAGGTGAGACCAGGCCTCAGACACGCTCGACTGTCACCTGTGCAGGTGAGACCGGGACTCAGACATGCTCCTGCTGTACTGCCACCTGTACAGATTAAGCCAGGACTCTGACGAGATCCTTCTCCACTGTCACCTGCGCAGGTGAGGGCAGGCCTCAGAAACTCTCATGCTCCACTGTCACCTGCGCAGGTGAGACCATGACTCAGAAACGCTCCTGCTCCACTGTCACCTGCGCAGGTGAGACCAGGCCTCAGATACGCGCCATTCTCACCTGTTCAGGTGAGACCAGGCCTCAGACACGCTCCACTCTCACCTGTACAGGTGAGACCAGGCCTCAGACACGCTCCTGCTCCACTGTCACCTGCACAGGTGAGACCAGGCCTCATACAACTATCTGCTTCACTGTCAGCTCTGCAGGTGAGACCGGGCCTCAGACACGCTTCACTGTCACCTATGCAGGTGAGACCTGGCCTCAGACACGCTCCTGCTCCACTGTCACCTGTACAGGTGAGACCAGGCCTCAGACACGCTCCACTCTCACCTATGCAGGTGAGACATGGCCTCAGACACGCTCCTGCTCCACTGTCACCTGTGCAGGTGAGACCAGGCATCAGACATGCTCCACTCTCACCTGTACTTGTGAGACCAAGCCTCAGACATGCTCCACCTTCACCTGTATAGGTGAGACCAAGCCTCAGACTCGCTCCTGCTCCACTGTCACCTGTGCAGGTGCGACCAGGCCTCAGACATGCTCCACTCTCACCTGTACTTGTGAGACCAAGCCTCAGACATGCTCCACCCTCACCTGTATAGGTGAGACCAAGCCTCAGACACGCTTCTGCTCCACTGTCACCTGTGCAGGTGCGACCAGGCCTCAGACATGCTCCACTCTCACCTGTACTTGTGAGACCAAGCCTCAGACATGCTCCACCCTCACCTGTATAGGTGAGACCAAGCCTCAGACACGCTCCTGCTCCACTGTCACCTGTGCAGGTGAGACCAGGCATCAGACATGCTCCACTCTCGCCTGTGCAGGTGAGACCAGGACCAGGCACGCTCTACACCGTCACCTGCGCAGGTGAGACCAGGCCTCAGACATGCTTCACTCTTACCTGTGGAGGTGAGACCAGGCCTCAGGCACGCTGCACTCTCACCTGCACAGGTGAGACCAGGCCTCAGACAAGCTCCACTCTCACCTGTGCAGGTGAGACCAGGCCTCATACACTTATCTGCTCCATTGTCACCTGTGCAGGTGAGACCAGGCCTCAGACACACTCCTGCTCCACTGTCACCTGTGCAGGTGAGACCAGGCCTCAGACACACTCTTGCTCCACTGTCACCTCTGCAGGTGAGACAAGGCTTCAGACAAGCTCCATTCTCACCTGTATAGGTGATGCCAGGCCTCAGACACGCTCCACTCTCACCTGTGCAGGTGCGCTCTGCGCCTTCACCTGTGCAGGTGAGACCAGGCCTAGGACACGCTTGACTGTCACCTGTGCAGGTGAGACCAGGCCTCAGACACGCTTCACTGTCACCTGTGCAGGTGAGACCAGGCCTCAGACACACTCCTGCTCCACTCTCACCTGTACAGGTGAGACCAGGACTCAGACACACTTGACTGTCACCTGTGCAGGTGTGACCGGGCCTCTGGCATGCTTCTGCTCCACTGTCAGCTGTGCAGGTGAGACCAGGCCTCAGACACGCTCGACTGTCACCTGTGCAGGTGAGACCGGGACTCAGACATGCTCCTGCTGTACTGCCACCTGTACAGATTAAGCCAGGCCTCTGACGAGATCCTTCTCCACTGTCACCTGCGCAGGTGAGGGCAGGCCTCAGAAACTCTCATGCTCCACTGTCACCTGCGCAGGTGAGACCATGACTCAGAAACGCTCCTGCTCCACTGTCACCTGCGCAGGTGAGACCAGGCCTCAGATACGCGCCATTCTCACCTGTTCAGGTGAGACCAGGCCTCAGACACGCTCCACTCTCACCTGTACAGGAGAGACCAGGCCTCAGATACGCTCCATTCTCACCTGTTCAGGTGAGACCAGGCCTCAGACACGCTCCACTCTCACCTGTACAGGTGAGACCAGGCCTCAGACACGCTCCTGCTCCACTGTCACCTGCACAGGTGAGACCAGGCCTCATACAACTATCTGCTTCACTGTCAGCTCTGCAGGTGAGACCGGGCCTCAGACACGCTTCACTGTCACCTATGCAGGTGAGACCTGGCCTCAGACACGCTCCTGCTCCACTGTCACCTGTACAGGTGAGACCAGGCCTCAGACACGCTCCACTCTCACCTATGCAGGTGAGACATGGCCTCAGACACGCTCCTGCTCCACTGTCACCTGTGCAGGTGAGACCAGGCATCAGACATGCTCCACTCTCACCTGTACTTGTGAGACCAAGCCTCAGACATGCTCCACCTTCACCTGTATAGGTGAGACCAAGCCTCAGACTCGCTCCTGCTCCACTGTCACCTGTGCAGGTGCGACCAGGCCTCAGACATGCTCCACTCTCACCTGTACTTGTGAGACCAAGCCTCAGACATGCTCCACCCTCACCTGTATAGGTGAGACCAAGCCTCAGACACGCTTCTGCTCCACTGTCACCTGTGCAGGTGAGACCAGGACTCAGAAACGCTCCACTGTCACCTGTGCAGGTGAGACCAGGACCAGGCACGCTCTACACCGTCACCTGCGCAGGTGAGACCAGGCCTCAGACATGCTTCACTCTTACCTGTGGAGGTGAGACCAGGCCTCAGGCACGCTGCACTCTCACCTGCACAGGTGAGACCAGGCCTCAGACAAGCTCCACTCTCACCTGTGCAGGTGAGACCAGGCCTCATACACTTATCTGCTCCATTGTCACCTGTGCAGGTGAGACCAGGCCTCAGACACACTCCTGCTCCACTGTCACCTGTGCAGGTGAGACCAGGCCTCAGACACACTCTTGCTCCACTGTCACCTCTGCAGGTGAGACAAGGCTTCAGACAAGCTCCATTCTCACCTGTATAGGTGATGCCAGGCCTCAGACACGCTCCACTGTCACCTGTGCAGGTGCGCTCTGCGCCTTCACCTGTGCAGGTGAGACCAGGCCTAGGACACGCTTGACTGTCACCTGTGCAGGTGAGACCAGGCCTCAGACACGCTTCACTGTCACCTGTGCAGGTGAGACCAGGCCTCAGACACACTCCTGCTCCACTCTCACCTGTACAGGTGAGACCAGGACTCAGACACACTTGACTGTCACCTGTGCAGGTGTGACCGGGCCTCTGGCATGCTTCTGCTCCACTGTCAGCTGTGCAGGTGAGACCAGGCCTCAGACACGCTCGACTGTCACCTGTGCAGGTGAGACCGGGACTCAGACATGCTCCTGCTGTACTGCCACCTGTACAGATTAAGCCAGGCCTCTGACGAGATCCTTCTCCACTGTCACCTGCGCAGGTGAGACCAGGCCTCATACACATATCTGCTCCACTGTCACCTCTGCAGGTGAGACCGGGCCTCAGACACACTCCTGCTGTGCTAACACCAGTACAGGTGACACCAGGCCTCAGACAAGTCAAGTCAAGTCAAGTCAATAAATTTGTATAGCGCGCTACATACCCAGAGGGTCTCAAGGCGCTTGAAGGAGGGTGGGGACTTACTTGTCAAATATCCACTTTTTAAGTTGCTTTCTGAATGCTAGGTGGTTCTGAGTAAGGCGAAGACATGCTCCACTCTCACCTGTACAGGTGAGGCCGGGCCTCAGAAACGCTCCACTGTCACCTGTACAGGTGAGGGCAGGCCTCAGACACTCTCATGCTCCACTGTCACCTGCACAGGTGAGACCAGGCCTCATACACTTATCTGCTCCACTGTCACCTGTACAGGTGAGGCCAGGCCTCAGAAACGCTCCACTGTCACCTGTACAGGTGAGGGCAGGCCTCAGAAACTCTCATGCTCCACTGTCACTTGCGCAGGTGAGACCAGGACTCAGAAAAACTCCTGCTCCACTGTCACTTGTGCAGGTGAGACCAGGCCTCAGACACGCTCCACTGTACATGTGAGACCAGGCCTCAGACACGCTCCATTTTCAACTGTGCAGGTGAGACCAGGCCTCAGACACGCTCCTGCTCCACTGTCACCTGTGCAGGTGAGACCGGTCCTCAGACACACTCCTGCTCCACTGTCACCTCTGCAGATGAGACCCGGCCTCAGACATGCTCCACTCTCACCTGTGCAGGTGAGACCGAGCCCCAAACACGCTCCACTGTCACCTGGGCAGGTGAGACCAGGCCTCAGACATGCTCCACTCTCACCTGTGCAGGTAAGACCAGGCCCCATACATGCTCCTGCTCCTCTGTCACCTGCTCAGGTGAGACCAGGCCTAGGACATGCTCCACTCTCACCTGTACAGGTGAGACCAGGCTCCATACATGCTCCTGCTCCACTGTCAGCTGCTCAGGTGAGACCAGGCCTTAGACATGCTCCACTCTCACCTGTACAGGTAAGGCCAGGCCCCACTCATGCTCCTGCTCCGCTGTCACCTGTGCAGGTGAGACCAGGCCTCAGACATGCTCCTGCTGTGCTGCCACGTGTACAGGTAAGACCAGGCCTCATGCATGCTCCACTGTCACCAGTACAGGTGAGACCAGGCCTCAGACATGCTCCACTCTCACATAAACAGGTGAGACCAGGCCTCATATACGCTCCACTCTCACCTGCACAGGTGAGAACAGACCTCAGACAAGCTCCACTCTCACCTGTGCAGGTGAGACCAGGCCTCAGACACACTCCTGCTCCACTGTCACCTCTGCAGGTGAGACAAGGCTTCAGATGCGCTCCAATGTCACCTGTGCAGGTGAGACCAGGCATCAGACACGCTCCACTCTCACCTGGGGAGGTGAGACCAGACCTCAGACATGATCCACTCTCCACTCTGCAGGTGAGACCAGGCCTCAGACACACTGCTGCTCAACTGTCACCTGTGCAGGTGACTCCAGGCCTCAGACATGCTCGACTGTCACCTGTGCAGGTGAGACCAGGCCTCAGACACGCTCCACTTTAACCTGTTCAGGTGAGATAAGGCCTCAGACTTGCTCTGCGACGTCACCTGTGCAGGTGAGACCAGGCCTCAGACACGCTCACCTGTGCATGTAAGACCAGGCCTTAGACTCGCTCCTGCTCCAATGTCACCTATGCAGGTGAGACCTGGCCTCAGACACGGTCCACTCTTACCCGTGCAGGTGAGACCAGGCCCCAAACACACTCCACTCTCACCTGTGCAGGTGAGACTGAGCCTCAGACATGCTCCAATGTCACCTGTACAGGTGAGACTAGGCCCCGGACACACTCCACTTTCACCTGTGCAGGTGAGGCCAGGCCTCAGACACGCCCCACTCTTACATGTGCAGGTGAGCCCTGGCCTCAGACACGCTCCTGCTCCACTGTCACCTGTGCAGGTGAGACCAGGCCTCAGTCATGCTCCACTCTCACCTGTGCAGGTGATAGCAAGCCTCAGACACACTCCAGCTGCCCTTGTCACCTGCTCAGGTGAGTACAGGCCTCAGACATGGTCCTGCTCCACAGTCACCTGCGCAGGTGAGATCAGGCCTAAGAAATGTTCTCCTCTCACCTGTGCAGGTGAGGCCAGGCCCCAGACATGCTCCTGCTTTACTGTCACCTGTGCAGGTGAGACCAGACCTCATACGTTTATCTGCTCCACTGTCACCTGCGCAGGTGAGACCAGGCCCCAGACACGCTCCTGCTCCACTGTCACCTGCGCAGGTGAGACCAGGCCTCAGACACGCTATGACTGTCACCTGTGCAGGTGAGACAAGCCTCAGACACGCTCGACTGTCACCTCTGCAGGTGAGAGCAGGACTCAGACATGCTCCTGCTTCACCGTCACCTGTGCAGGTGAGACCGGGCCACAGACACGCCCCTGCTCCACTGTCACCTGCACAGGTGAGACCAGGCCTCATACACTTATCTGCTCCACTGTCACCTCTGCAGGTGAGACCGGGCCTCAGAAACTTTCCTGCTCCCCTGTCACCTGTACAGGTGAGGCCAGGCCTCAGAAACTTTCCTGCTCCCCTGTCACCTGTACAGGTGAGGCTGGGCCTCAGAAACACTCCACTGTCACCTGTACAGGTGAGGGCAGGCCTCAGAAACTGTCATGCTCCACTGTCACTTGTGCAGGTGAGACCAGGCCCCAGACACGCTCCTGCTCCACTGTCACCTGCGCAGGTGAGACCAGGCCTCAGACACGCTCCATTCTCACCTGTGCAGGTGAGACAAGGCCTCAGACATGCTCCACTCTCAACTGTGCAGGTGAGACCAGTCCTCAGGCACGCTCCTGCTCCACTGTCACCTGTGCAGGTGAGACCAGGCCTCAGACACACTCCTGCTCCACTGTCACCTCTGCAGGTGAGACCGGGCCTCAGACACATATCTACTCCACTGTTATGGACCTTAACAGGCAAATAAACATATAAATAACTAAAACGAATTTCGTTGCGTGCACTGCTTCCCCAAATACGAAGCAGTGCGCGCAACAAAATTAGTTGTAGGTATTTATATGTTTACTTACCTGTTAAGGTCCGTAATCCATACATTACTACCCCCCACCCTGCCCCTCCCCCTCCCCACGTAACTACCCGGCTGGTACTGCCACTACCGGCCGCGGCTGCCTGCTACACTGTCACCTGTACAGGTGAGACCTGGCCTCAGACACGCTTAACTGTCACCTGTGCAGGTGAGACCAGGCCTCAGACACGCTCTGCTCCATCACCTGTGCAGGTGAGACCAGGCCTCAGACACACTCCTGCTCCGCTGTCACCTGTGCAGGTGAGGCCATACCTCTGACACGCTCTGCACCGTCACCTGTGCAGGTGAGACCAGGCCTCAGACACGCTCTGCGCTGTCACCTGTGCAGGTGAGACCAGGCCTCAGACACACTCCTGCTCCGCTGTCACCTGTGCAGGTGAGACCAGGCCTCAGACACACTCCTGCTCCGCTGTCACCTGCGCAGGTGAGACCAGGCCTCAGACACGCTCCTGCTCCGCTGTCACCTGCGCAGGTGAGACCGGGCCTCAGACACGCTCCTGCTCCGCTGTCACCTGCGCAGGTGAGACCAGACCTCAGACACTATCCACTGTCACGCAGGTGAGACCAGGCCTTGTACACGCTCCATTGTTAACTGTGTAGGTGAGACCAGGCCTCAGACACGCTCTGCGCTACCACCTGTGAAGGTGAGATCAGGCCTCAGACACGCTCCACTGTCAACTGTTCAGGTGAGACCAGGCCTCAGACACGCTCCACTGTCAACTGTTCAGGTGAGACCAGGCCTCAGACACGCTCCACTGTCAACTGTTCAGGTGAGACCAGGCCTCAGACACGCTCCACTGTCAACTGTTCAGGTGAGACCAGGCCTCAGACACGCTCTGCGCTACCACCTGTGAAGGTGAGATCAGGCCTCAGACACGCTCCACTGTCAACTGTTCAGGTGAGACCAGGCCTCAGACACGCTCCACTGTCAACTGTTCAGGTGAGACCAGGCCTCAGACACGCTCCACTGTCAACTGTTCAGGTGAGACCAGGCCTCAGACACGCTCTGCGCTGTCACCTGTGCAGGTGAGACCAGGCCTCAGACACACTCCTGCTCCGCTGTCACCTGTGCAGGTGAGACCAGGACTCAGACACGCTCTGCGCTGTCACCTGTGCAGGTGAGACCAGGCCTCAGACACACTCCTGCTCCGCTGTCACCTCTGCAGGTGAGACCAGGACTCAGACACGCTCTGCGCTGTCACCTGTGCAGGTGAGACCAGGCCTCAGACACACTCCTGCTCCGCTGTCACCTCTGCAGGTGAGACCGGGCCTCAGACATGCTCCAATGTCACCTGTGCAGGTGAGACCAGGCCTCAGACATGCTCCAATGTCACCTGTGCAGGTGAGACCAGGCCTCAGACACACTCCTGCTCCACTGTCAACTGTGCAGGTGAGACCAGGACTCAGACCTTCTCCTGCTCCACTGTCACCTCTGCAGGTGAGACCAGGCATCAGACACGCTCCACTCTCACCTGCGGAGGTGAGACCAGACCTAAGACATGCTCCACTCTCACCTGTGCAGGTGAGACCAGGACTCAGGCACTTTCCTGCTACGCTGTCACCTGTGCAGGTGAGACCAGGCATCAGACACGCTCCACTCTCACCTGCGGAGGTGAGACCAGACCTAAGACATGCTCCACTCTCACCTGTGCAGGTGAGACCAGGACTCAGGCACTTTCCTGCTACGCTGTCACCTGCGCAGGTGAGACCAGGCCTCAGCCACGCTCCACTGTCACCTGTGTGGGTGAGACCAGGCCTCAGACCCGTTCCCGCTCCACTGCCACCTGTGCAGGTGAGACCGGGCCTTAGACATGCTTCACTCTCACCTGTGCAGGTGAGAGCAGGACTCAGACATGCTCCACTCTCACCTGTGCAGGTGAGACCAAACCTCAGACACGCTCCACTCTCACCTGTGCAGGTGAGACCAGGACTCAGACATGCTCCACTCCCACCTGTGCAGGTGAGACCAAACCTCAGACACGCTCCACTCTCACCTGTGCAGGTGAGACCAAACCTCAGACACGCTCCACTCTCACCTGTGCAGGTGAGACCAAACCTCAGACACGCTCCTGCTCCACTATCACCTGCTCAGGTGGCACCATGCCTCGCACGCGGCTCTGCTCAGCAGTCACCTGCGCAGGTGGTACCAGAGGCAGATGATGCTGTGTCCCATCCTTCAGCGGATCGTAGACCCACCCAACAACCCACCCAGCTCTCATGAGCATGCGTGTCCTTGGGAAGGGGAGAGAAAACACAGTGACCACCATCATCCTGGACCCCATAGCCTAAGACGACCCCCCCCCCCCCCCACACCTACAGAGGCAGGACGCGCCCCTCGCTGCCTTCCCGGTCACCTCGAAGGGTGTCAGCCACTCTGGTCCTCCAGCAAGCCATCCTATTCGCCAGCTTCTGAAGATGCATGTCGGATGGAGGGGGCCAAACTCAGAATAATAGCCCAGCCCCCACCAAGACCCCTACCCACTCAGTCCTTTGACCCCAGATGAATAGACACACTCCATGAAAATGGAGAGGAAGAGCTGTGCCACCCCCCCATTCGCTGCCCTTTGGGGATCCACCGCCAGCCATGCATCACCATCCTCATACACAACGCAAGGGTCCGCGGTAGGGGCCCCCTGACCGTCCTGTGTAAAGCAGGTGACCTCAGGTCCCAGGCCTCCCCCAAACCAAATGGAATACAATTACTGGATACCCTCCTACCTGGCCATCAGCTGCCTCAAAAATGAACCTCTGCAGGCAGCCATCCCAACTTAGCCAATCGGAAACAAGATTCTGGCCCTTGATTCCCCTTTTCGTTGACCGGTGGCATCCCACCTCAGGATCTGCATCAATCCAGGATGGTATCCCGCCAACATCCAGATGTTGCACGCAGCCTTTCCCAGGGGTCCACCAAAAGGCAATATGCATTCCAATGATCCCCACAATCTACTGAGGCAAGTGATCCTCTTCTTGTTGCCCCCTGCGTGCCAGGTCAACGGGGACAGGGCTCACGCGCCGTCTCCTCGGTGCGCAGACAACGCAGGTGCCAAGTCTTGTCTCCATGGGGCGACTAGTGGCCGGCTCTGGGTCGAAGAGGTCTTTGGGCAGTCTTAGAGATCCACACCTTGTGGACGACGACCAATCCTTGGGTGGAAATTGTCATCAGCTGTTGTAGAGATGTGCGCTGTGGGTTGTATGAGTCTTTGGACAGTTTTAGAGATCCACGCCTTGTTGACGATGACCAATCCTTGGGTGGAAATTGTCATCAGCTGTTGTAGAGATGTGCGCTGTGGGTTGTATGAGTCTTTGGGCAGTTTTAGAGATCCACGCCTTGTTGACGATGACCAAGCTTTGGGTCTTGGGTGGAAATTGTCATCTGCCGTTTTAGAAATCCATGCCATGGGTCATAGGAGTCTTTGGACAGTTTTAGAGATCTATGCCATGTTGGCGGTGACCAAGCCTTGGGTCTAAGGTAAATATTGAGGTATGCAGCCTTAGTGACCCACAAGCATTGGGTTGTAGGTTTCTTGGGCAGTCTTAGAGATCCGTGCCATGTCGGCAGTGATGAAGCCTTGGGTCTGGAATGGATATCGTCGCCTGCAGTCTTGGAGATACAGTCATGTCAGCGGCGACCAAGCCTTGGTTCTTGGGTGGATTTTGACGTCTGCAGTCTTAGAGACCCACGCCATGTCAGCGGCGACCAAGCTGTGATTCTTGGGTGGATATTGTGGTCTGAAGCCTTAAAGACCCACGCCGTGCCGGCAGTGATCGAGCATTGGTACTTGGGTGGATATTGTTGTTGGCTGCCTTGAAGATACGATGGTGTCAGCGGCGACCAAGCCTTGATTCTTGGAGTGATATCGCCATCTGCAGTGCTAGAGATCCACACAGTGTCACCAGGGAATGAGATGTCGTCTCCGGCAGGGATCCACGCAGTGTCACCGATGAATGAGAACTCGTCTCCAGTTGGGATCCACGCAGTGTCACCGATGAATGAGATCTGGTCTCTGGCAAGGAACCACGCAGTGTCACCAATAAATGAGACCTTGTCTCCAGCAGGGATCCACGTAGTGTCACCGGTGAATGAGATCTGGTCTCCAGCAGGGATCCACGCAGTGTCACCGGTGAATGAGATCTGGTCTCCGGCAGGGATCCACGCAGTGTCACCGGGGTTCAGACCTGATCTCGGTGGATCCCGCGTAAATGGGACCTGATCTCGGTGGATGAACCTGCTGTCGGTGGATCCCCGTGGATGGACCTGCTCTTGGTGGATCCCCGTGAATTGATCTGTTCTCCGTGGATCCCCTCGCCCTCAGCTGCGGTGCGGTGCCGACCTCTCTCCTCGCTCGTCTCCTACCTGTGGTTTCCTTGACGCGTTGCTGCCGCCTTGGCACCGCCCCTGCCCCCCCTCCTCCTCCCCCCGCCGCCGGGGGTGGGGGGCAGACAAATGGTGGTTTTCCGAGCGCGAGCTGGAAGGGAAGCCGCAATTGCATCAGGGGCCGGGCGCGGATGCGGGAGCCCGAGGGGAGGATGCGGGAGCCCGGGGCGCGTGCGGCGGTATTATCGGTGGTATTGGCAGCTCCGGCGGCGGCAGTGGTGTCCGGATCCTCCGCCCCTGGAGCCGCAGACCTCCGCCCGCAGCCGCCGCCGTGTTTACATCGATCTCACACCGCCCTGGGCGGGAGCCCCGGCCGCATCACCCCCGGGGCGGCAGGTGGGGGCAGGAGGGCGGGGGCCCTGGGGGCAGGAGAGCGTGGGGAGTGCAGGGGCTGAGATGGGGTATCTGCGCCGTCCACTGTGATTGTAGCTGTCTCGGGCAGGCTCTCTCTCCCCCAATGCCTCTCTCCCTCTCCCTCTGCTCCTGACACTCTCTCCTTCTCTTATTTACTCTCTCGCCACCTCTCTCTCTCTCCCCCACCCTCTCTCTTCACCTCTCTGTCTCATTTACTATCTCTCACCTACTCATCCTCTCCATTCCTCTCTTTAACTCTTCATGTCTCTGCACCCCTGCTCTCTCTCTCTCTCTCTTTCTCTCTCCATCTCTTCCCTTCTCCCCCCTCTATCTCAAATTTCGTCTCTCTAAATTCATTCTCTCACTTGCTTTCCTTTTTTCTAACACTTTCTGGGTCTTACAACCTCCCCCCATCCACAAGTCTCCCTGTTTATCTTTTTCGTGTTCCTCTTCCTCGGCTTGTCTCCCCCCCCCCCCCCTCCCTCGCTCCTGGTGTGTATCGCTCTCTCTTCCTCCTTATCGGTCCTCTTATATCCCCCTGCCTGCCCCACGCTTTCTCTCGTTCATCCCCCCTCGCTGTGTTTATCTCAGTCAGCATTGTTTGTCTTTCTCTGTCTCTCCATTTGTCTCTCTCTCTCTCTCTCTCTCTCTCTCTCTTTCTCTCTTCCTCTCTCTTCCTCCCCTCCCTCTCTCATTCCTTCTCTCACTTTATTTGAATGTCTTCCTTTGTATCTCGACTCTTTTTTTCTCGTTCACCCCTCTCACTGCTCCTCACCCCTCGCGCACGTCTGCCTGTCTGTGTGTCTGCAGGCCCTACGACGCTGGCTGTGTGTCTGCACGCCCTGGGGCTCTGGCTGTTTGTTTGCAGGTCCTGGGGCACTGGCTGTGTGTCTGCAGGTCCTGGGGCACTGGCTGTGTGTCTGCAGGCCCTGGGGCTCTGGCTGTTTGTTTGCACGCTCTGGGTGGCTGGCTGTGTGTCTGCAGGTCATGGGGCGTTGGCTGTGTGTCTGCAGGCTCTGGAGCACTGGCTGTGTGTCTGCAGGTCCTGGGGCACTGGCTGTGTGTCTGCAGCTCCTGGGACACTGGCTGCGTGTCTGCAGGCCCTGGGTCGCTGGATGTGTGTCTGCAGGCCCTGGGGCGCTGGCTGTGTGTCTGCAGGTCCTGGGGCGCTGGCTGTGTGTCTGCAGGCCCTGGGGCGCTGGCTGTGTGTCTGCAGGCCCTGGGACACTGGCTCTGTGTCTGCAGGCCCTGGAGAACTGGCTGTGTGTCTGCAGGTCCTGGGGCAGTGGCTGTGTGTCTGCAGGTCCTGGGGCGCTGGCTGTGTGTCTGCAGGTCCTGGGATGCTGACTGTGTGTCTGCAGGCCCTGGGACACTGGCTGTGTGTCTGCAGGCCCTGGGGCGCTGGCTGTGTGGCTGCAGGTCCTGGGGCGCAGGCTGTGTGTCTGCAGGTCCTGGGGCGCTGGCTGTGTGTCTGCAGGCCCTGGGGCGCTGGCTGTGTGTCTGCAGGTCCTGGGGCACTGGCTGTGTGTCTGCAGGCCCTGTGGCACTGGCTGTGTGTCTGCAGCTCCTGGGACACTGGCTGCGTGTCTGCAGGTCCTGGGTCGCTGGATGTGTGTCTGCAGGCCCTGTGGCACTGGCTGAGTGTCTGCAGGTCCTGGGGCACTGGCTGTGTGTCTGCAGGTCCTGGGGCGCTGGCTGTGTGTCTGCAGGTCCTGGAGCGCTGGCTGTGTGTCTGCAGGCCCTGGGGTGCTGGCTGTGTGTCTGCAGGTCCTGGGACACTGGCTGTGTGTCTGCAGGCCCTGGGGCGCTGGCTGTGTGGCTGCAGGTCCTGGGGCGCAGGCTGTGTGTCGGCAGGCCCTGGGATGCTGACTGTGTGTCTGCAGGTCCTGGGGCTCTGGCTGTGTGTCTGCAGGCCCTGGGATGCTGACTGTGTGTCTGCAGGCCCTGGGACACTGGCTGTGTGTCTGCAGGCCCTGGGGCGCTGGCTGTGTGTCTGCAGGTCCTGGAACACTGGCTGTGTGGCTGCAGGTCCTGGGGCGCTGGCTGTGTGTCTGCAGGCCCTGGGATGCTGACTGTGTGTCTGCAGGCCCTGGGGCGCTGGCTGTGTGTCATTAGGTCCGGGGGCGCTGGCTGTGTGTCTGCAGGTCCTGGGGCACTGGCTGTGTGTCTGCAGGTCCTGGAGCGCTAGCTGTGTGTCTGCAGGCTCTGGAGCACTGGCTGTGTGTCTGCAGGTCCTGGGGCACTGGCTGTGTGTCTGCAGGCCCTGGGGCGCTGGCTGTGTGTCTGCAGGTCCTGGGGCGCTGGCTGTGTGTCTGCAGGCCCTGGGGCGCTGGCTGTGTGTCTGCAGGTCCTGGGGCACTGGCTGTGTGTCTGCAGGCCCTGTGGCACTGGCTGTGTGTCTGCAGCTCCTGGGACACTGGCTGCGTGTCTGCAGGTCCTGGGTCGCTGGATGTGTGTCTGCAGGCCCTGTGGCACTGGCTGTGTGTCTGCAGGTCCTGGGGCACTGGCTGTGTGTCTGCAGGTCCTGGGGCGCTGGCTGAGTGTCTGCAGGTCCTGGAGCGCTGGCTGTGTGTCTGCAGGCCCTGGGGCGCTGGCTGTGTGTCTGCAGGTCCTGGGACACTGGCTGTGTGTCTGCAGGCCCTGGGGCGCTGGCTGTGTGGCTGCAGGTCCTGGGGCGCAGGCTGTGTGTCGGCAGGCCCTGGGATGCTGACTGTGTGTCTGCAGGTCCTGGGGCACTGGCTGTGTGTCTGCAGGCCCTGGGACGCTGACTGTGTGTCTGCAGGCCCTGGGACACTGGCTGTGTGTCTGCAGGCCCTGGGGCGCTGGCTGTGTGTCTGCAGGTCCCTGAACACTGGCTGTGTGGCTGCAGGTCCTGGGGCACTGGCTGTGTGTCTGCAGGCCCTGGGGCGCTGGCTGTGTGTCTGCAGGTCCTGCGGCACTGGCTGTGTGTCTGCAGGTCCCGGGGCACTGGCTGTGTGTCTGCAGCTCCTGGGACACTGGCTGCGTGTCTGCAGGTCCTGGGTCGCTGGATGTGTGTCTGCAGGCCCTGGGACACTGGCTCTGTGTCTGCAGGCCCTGGGACACTGGCTCTGTGTCTGCAGGCCCTGGAGAACTGGCTGTGTGTCTGCAGGACCTGGGGTACTGTCTGTCTGTCTGCAGGCCCTGGAGCACTGGCTGTGTGTCAGCATGCCCTGGAACACTGGCTGTGTGTCTGCAGGTTCTGGGGCACTGGCTGTGTGTCTGCTGGCCCTGGAGCACTGGCTGTGTGTCTGCAGATCTTGGGCTGCTGGCTGTGTGTCTGCAGGTCCTGGGGCACTGGCTGTGTGTCGTTAGGTCCTGGAGCGCTAGCTGTGTGTCTGCAGGCCCTGGAGCACTGGCTGTGTGTCTGCAGGTCCGGGGGCGCTGGCTGTGTGTCTGCAGGTCCTGGGGCACTGGCTGTGTGTCTGCAGGTCCTGGAGCGCTGGCTGTGTGTCTGCAGGCTCTGGAGCACTGGCTGTGTGTCTGCAGGTCCGGGGGCGCTGGCTGTGTGTCTGCAGGTCCTGGGGCACTGGCTGTGTGTCTGCAGGTCCTGGAGCGCTAGCTGTGTGTCTGCAGGCTCTGGAGCACTGGCTGTGTGTCTGCAGGTCCGGGGGCGCTGGCTGTGTGTCTGCAGGTCCTGGGGCACTGGCTGTGTGTTTGCAGGTCCTGGGGCACTGGCTGTGTGTCTGCAGCTCCTGGGACACTGGCTGTGTGTCTGCAGGTCCTGGGTCGCTGGATGTGTGTCTGCAGGTCCTGGGGCACTGGCTGTGTGTCTGCAGGTCCTGGGGCGCTGGCTGTGTGTCTGCAGGTCCTGGGGCACTGGCTGTGTGTCTGCAGGTCCTGGGTCGCTGGATGTGTGTATGCAGGCCCTGGGACACTGGCTCTGTGTCTGCAGGCCCTGGAGAACTGGCTGTGTGTCTGCAGGACCTGGGGTACTGTCTGTCTGTCTGCAGGCCCTGGAGCACTGGCTGTGTGTCAGCATGCCCTGGAACACTGGCTGTGTGTCTGCAGGTTCTGGGGCACTGGCTGTGTGTCTGCTGGCCCTGGAGCACTGGCTGTGTGTCTGCAGATCTTGGGCTGCTGGCTGTGTGTATGCAGGTCCTGGGGCACTGGCTGTGTGTCGTTAGGTCCTGGAGCGCTAGCTGTGTGTCTGCAGGCTCTGGAGCACTGGCTGTGTGTCTGCAGGTCCGGGGGCGCTGGCTCTGTGTCTGCAGGTCCTGGGGCACTGGCTGTGTGTCTGCAGGTCCTGGAGCGCTAGCTGTGTGTCTGCAGGCTCTGGAGCACTGGCTGTGTGTCTGCAGGTCCGGGGGCGCTGGCTGTGTGTCTGCAGGTCCTGGGGCACTGGCTGTGTGTCTGCAGGCCCTGGGGCGCTGGCTGTGTGTCTGCAGGTCCTGGGGCGCTGGCTGTGTGTCTGCAGGCCCTGGGGCGCTGGCTGTGTGTCTGCAGGTCCTGGGGCACTGGCTGTGTGTCTGCAGGTCCTGGGGCACTGGCTGTGTGTCTGCAGCTCCTGGGACACTGGCTGTGTGTCTGCAGGTCCTGGGTCGCTGGACGTGTGTCTTCAGGCCCTGGGACACTGGCTGTGTGTCTGCAGGTCCTGGGGCACTGGCTGTGTGTCTGCAGCTCCTGGGACACTGGCTGTGTGTCTGCAGGTCCTGGGTCGCTGGACGTGTGTCTTCAGGCCCTGGGACACTGGCTGTGTGTCTGCAGGCCCTGGGGCGCTGGCTGTGTGTCTGCAGGTCCTGGGGCACTGGCTGTGTGTCTGCAGGTCCTGGGGCACTGGCTGTGTGTCTGCAGCTCCTGGGACACTGGCTGTGTGTCTGCAGGTCCTGGGTCGCTGGATGTGTGTCTGCAGGCCCTGGGACACTGGCTCTGTGTCTGCAGGACCTGGGGCACTGTCTGTCTGTCTGCAGGCCCTGGAGCACTGGCTGTGTGTCAGCATGCCCTGGAACACTGGCTGTGTGTCTGCAGGCCCTGGGGCGCTGGCTGTGTGTCTGCAGGGCTTGGGACGCTGGCTGTATGTCTGCAGGACCTGGGACGCTGGCTGTGTGTCTGCAGGTCCTGGGGTGCTGGCTGTGTGTCTGCAGGTCCTGGGGCGCTGGCTGTGTGTCTGCAGGCCCTGGGGCACTGGCTGTATGTCTGCAGGTCCTGGGGCACTGGCTGTGTGTCTGCAGGTCCTGAGGCACTGGCTGTGTGTCTGCAGCTCCTGGGACACTGGCTGTGTGTCTGCAGGTCCTGGGTCGCTGGATGTGTGTCTGCAGTCCCTGGGACACTGGCTCTGTGTCTGCAGGCCCTGGAGAACTGGCTGTGTGTCTGCAGGACCTGGGGCACTGTCTGTCTGTCTGCAGGCCCTGCAGCACTGGCTGTGTGTCAGCATGCCCTGGAACACAGGCTGTGTGTCTGCAGGTTCTGGGGCACTGGCTGTGTGTCTGCTGGCCCTGGAGCACTGGCTGTGTGTCTGCAGATCTTGGGCTGCTGGCTGTGTGTCTGCAGGTCCTGGGGCACTCGCTGTGTGTCGTTAGGTCCTGGAGCGCTAGCTGTGTGTCTGCAGGCTCTGGAGCACTGGCTGTGTGTCTGCAGGTCCGGGGGCGCTGGCTGTGTGTCTGCAGGTCCTGGGGCACTGGCTGTGTGTCTGCAGGCCCTGGGGCGCTGGCTGTGTATCTGCAGGTCCTGGGGCGCTGGCTGTGCGTCTGCAGGTCCTGGGGCACTGGCTGTGTGTCTGCAGGTCCTGGGGCGCTGGCTGTGTGTCTGCAGGCCCTGGGGCGCTGGCAGTATGTCTGCAGGTCCTGGGGCACTGGCTGTGTGTCTGCAGGTCCTGGGGCACTGGCTGTGTGTCTGCAGGTCCTGGGGCACTGGCTGTGTGTCTGCAGCTCCTGGGACACTGGCTGTGTGTCTGCAGGTCCTGGGTCGCTGGATGTGTGTCTGCAGGTCCTGGGGCACTGGCTGTGTGTCTGCAGGCCCTGTGGCACTGGCTGTCTGTCTGCAAGCCCTGGGGCGCTGGCTGTGTGTCTTCAGGTCCTGGGGCGCTGGCTGTGTGTCTGCAGGTCCTGGGGTGCTGGCTGTGTGTCTGCAGGCCCTGGGACGCGGGCTGTATGTCTGCAGGTCCTGGGGCACTGGCTGTGTGTCTGCAGGTCCCGGGGCGCTGGCTGTGTGTCTGCAGGTCCTGGGGCACTGGCTGTGTGTCTGCAGGTCCTGGGGCGCTGGCTGTGTGTCTGCAAGCCCTGGGGCGCTGGCTGTGTGTCTGCAGGTCCTGGGGCGCTGGCTGTGTGTCTGCAGGTCCTGGGGTGCTGGCTGTGTGTCTGCAGGCCCTGGGACGCTGGCTGTATGTCTGCAGGCCCTGGGGCGCTGGCTGTGTGTCTGCAGGTCCTGGAGCGCTGGCTGTGTGTCTGCAGGTCCTGGGGCGCTGGCTGTGTGTCTTCAGGTCCTGGGCTGCTGGCTGTGTGTCTGCAGGTCCTGGGGCGCTGGCTGTGTGTCTGCAGGCCCTGGGGCGCTGGCTGTGTGTCTGCAGGTCCTGGGGCACTGGCTGTGTGTCTGCAGGTCCTGGGGCACTGGCTGTGTGTCTGCAGCTCCTGGGACACTGGCTGTGTGTCTGCAGGTCCAGGGTCGCTGGACGTGTGTCTTCAGGCCCTGGGACACTGGCTGTGTGTCTGCAGGTCCTGGGGCACTGGCTGTGTGTCTGCAGCTCCTGGGACACTGGCTGTGTGTCTGCAGGTCCTGGGTCGCTGGACGTGTGTCTTCAGGCCCTGGGACACTGGCTGTGTGTCTGCAGGCCCTGGGGCGCTGGCTGTGTGTCTGCAGGTCCTGGGGCACTGGCTGTGTGTCTGCAGGTCCTGGGGCACTGGCTGTGTGTCTGCAGCTCCTGGGACACTGGCTGTGTGTCTGCAGGTCCTGGGTCGCTGGATGTGTGTCTGCAGGCCCTGGGACACTGGCTCTGTGTCTGCAGGACCTGGGGCACTGTCTGTCTGTCTGCAGGCCCTGGAGCACTGGCTGTGTGTCAGCATGCCCTGGAACACTGGCTGTGTGTCTGCAGGCCCTGGGGCGCTGGCTGTGTGTCTGCAGGGCTTGGGACGCTGGCTGTATGTCTGCAGGACCTGGGACGCTGGCTGTGTGTCTGCAGGTCCTGGGGTGCTGGCTGTGTGTCTGCAGGTCCTGGGGCGCTGGCTGTGTGTCTGCAGGCCCTGGGGCACTGGCTGTATGTCTGCAGGTCCTGGGGCACTGGCTGTGTGTCTGCAGGTCCTGGGGCACTGGCTGTGTGTCTGCAGCTCCTGGGACACTGGCTGTGTGTCTGCAGGTCCTGGGTCGCTGGATGTGTGTCTGCAGTCCCTGGGACACTGGCTCTGTGTCTGCAGGCCCTGGAGAACTGGCTGTGTGTCTGCAGGACCTGGGGCACTGTCTGTCTGTCTGCAGGCCCTGCAGCACTGGCTGTGTGTCAGCATGCCCTGGAACACTGGCTGTGTGTCTGCAGGTTCTGGGGCACTGGCTGTGTGTCTGCTGGCCCTGGAGCACTGGCTGTGTGTCTGCAGATCTTGGGCTGCTGGCTGTGTGTCTGCAGGTCCTGGGGCACTCGCTGTGTGTCGTTAGGTCCTGGAGCGCTAGCTGTGTGTCTGCAGGCTCTGGAGCACTGGCTGTGTGTCTGCAGGTCCGGGGGCGCTGGCTGTGTGTCTGCAGGTCCTGGGGCATTGGCTGTGTGTCTGCAGGCCCTGGGGCGCTGGCTGTGTATCTGCAGGTCCTGGGGCGCTGGCTGTGCGTCTGCAGGTCCTGGGGCACTGGCTGTGTGTCTGCAGGTCCTGGGGCGCTGGCTGTGTGTCTGCAGGCCCTGGGGCGCTGGCAGTATGTCTGCAGGTCCTGGGGCACTGGCTGTGTGTCTGCAGGTCCTGGGGCACTGGCTGTGTGTCTGCAGGTCCTGGGGCACTGGCTGTGTGTCTGCAGCTCCTGGGACACTGGCTGTGTGTCTGCAGGTCCTGGGTCGCTGGATGTGTGTCTGCAGGTCCTGGGGCACTGGCTGTGTGTCTGCAGGCCCTGTGGCACTGGCTGTGTGTCTGCAAGCCCTGGGGCGCTGGCTGTGTGTCTTCAGGTCCTGGGGCGCTGGCTGTGTGTCTGCAGGTCCTGGGGTGCTGGCTGTGTGTCTGCAGGCCCTGGGACGCGGGCTGTATGTCTGCAGGTCCTGGGGCACTGGCTGTGTGTCTGCAGGTCCCGGGGCGCTGGCTGTGTGTCTGCAGGTCCTGGGGCACTGGCTGTGTGTCTGCAGGTCCTGGGGCGCTGGCTGTGTGTCTGCAAGCCCTGGGGCGCTGGCTGTGTGTCTGCAGGTCCTGGGGCGCTGGCTGTGTGTCTGCAGGTCCTGGGGTGCTGGCTGTGTGTCTGCAGGCCCTGGGACGCTGGCTGTATGTCTGCAGGCCCTGGGGCGCTGGCTGTGTGTCTGCAGGTCCTGGAGCGCTGGCTGTGTGTCTGCAGGTCCTGGGGCGCTGGCTGTGTGTCTTCAGGTCCTGGGCTGCTGGCTGTGTGTCTGCAGGTCCTGGGGTGCTGGCTGTGTGTCTGCAGGCCCTGGGGGGCTGGTTGTGTGTCTGCAGGTCATGGGGCAATGTCTGTGTGTCTGCAGATCCTGGGGCACTGGCTGTGTGTCTGCAGGCCCTGGGGCACTGGTTGTGTGTTGGCGGTTTCTGGGGCACTGGCTGTGTGTCTGCAGGTCCTGGGGCGCTGGCTATGTGTCTGCAGGTCCTGGGGTACTGGCTGTGTGTCTGCAGGCCCTGGAGCACTGGCTGTATGTCTGCAGGTCCTGGGGCAGTGGCTGTGTGTCTGCAGGTCCTCGGCTGCTGGCTGTGTGTCTGCAGGCTCTGGGGTGCTGGTTGTGTGTCTGCAGGTCATGGGGCACTGTCTGTGTGTCTGCAGATCCTGGGGCACTGGCTGTGTGTCTGCAGGTCCTGGGGCACTGGCTGTGTGTCTGCAGGCCCTGGAGCACTGGCTGTATGTCTGCAGGTCCTGGGCTGCTGTCTGTGTGTCTGCAGGCTCTGGGGTGCTGGTTGTGTGTCTGCAGGTCATGGGGCACTGTCTGTGTGTCTGCATATCCTGGGGCACTGGCTGTGTGTCTGCAGGTCCTGGGCTGCTGTCTGTGTGTCTGCAGGCTCTGGGGTGCTGGTTGTGTGTCTGCAGGTCATGGGGCACTGTCTGTGTGTCTGCATATCCTGGGGCACTGGCTGTGTGTCTGCAGGCCCTGGGGCACTGGTTGTGTGTTTGCGGTTTCTGGGGCACTGGCTGTGTGTCTGCAGGTCCTGGGCTGCTGTCTGTGTGTCTGCAGGCTCTGGGGTGCTGGTTGTGTGTCTGCAGGTCATGGGGCACTGTCTGTGTGTCTGCATATCCTGGGGCACTGGCTGTGTGTCTGCAGGCCCTGGGGCACTGGCTGTGTGTCCGCAGGTCCTGGGGTGCTGGCTGTGTGTCTGAAGACCCTGGGGCACTGGCTGTGTGTCTGCAGGTCCTCGGGCACTGGCTGTGTGTCTGCAGGCCCTGTGGCACTGGCTGTGTGTCTGCAGGCCCTGGGGCGCTGGCTGTGTGTCTTCAGGTGACTATATGTCAAAACAAGTCTTTCCTCTGAAGAAAATCGGGACTGCACGCGGGACACCACAAGAAGTAACTTTGAAGAAGCTGAGGTTTCAACTTCAAACTTACCACTGAACGTGAATATGTGTTCAGCTACCCGCTCATAGAAGCACGTTTCTTAAACTAAATGAAGGACGGCTATCTTGCGAATTTTGCGTACTGCGTGCTGAAATATTATCGGTAATTTTAAAAGCTTTTTATCTATTGCCAAACGTCTAAATACACCTCACGAACGAGACTGATTCCTGATTGATGTTTAATAGAGGAGATTAAGATATTTTCGAAAGGTACCAACCAGAGCTGACTTATTTGCGGCAGTTGCGTATCATTGAAAGGAGTATGGTCCTCTTATTTGACTGATATATCAAGAACTCGATATATCTTTTTATCTACGGACTACATCACGGTATCGGACGATCATTTCGCTAGGAAAGACGTTGCATTCAACAAGAAGTTAATTTTTGGGAAAACAGCCACATATTCCTGATGAAGGCGGCTGTATTATAAATGTCCGCCGAAACGCGTTGAATGAAAAGGGAGAAGTGCAATACACATCTATGAAGGATCATTCTGACTGTTGTGGAATTTTTACCTTTAATTTGCACCTCCCTTATTAGCACTAGGAACTGTTTAGGCTTAGTAATTATATATGAATTGTTCCTTTCTTGTATTGTCTGTGTTCCCAAAACTTAAAAATTTAATTTTATTCTATTTTTAATATTTGCTTGTTTTTAATTGTGTTTTTTATATACATATATGAATAAACTGTGCACACTGAATTTATTAATTTTGACAGAACTGTTTTGTTGTATATTGCATTGCTCCATTTATTAGGTTTCGATGAATGAATGATACTTGTTTGATAGACTGGAAGAATTGTTGCTTTCTCATTGAATAATCCAAAGGGAATCTTGTTTTGACATATACTCAGTTGTGGTACCCTATCCCTTTGGTGCAGGGGTCCCTCTCTCTTTTATTAGAGAATGTGTGTCTGCAGGTCCTGGGGCGCTGGCTGTGTGTCTGCAGGCCCTGTGGCACTGGCTGTGTGTCTGCAGGCCCTGGGGGGCTGGCTGTGTGTCTGCAGGTCCTGGGACACTGGCTGTGTGTCTGCAGGTCCTGGGGCACTGGCTGTGTGTCTGCAGGTCCTGGGGCGCTGGCTGTGTGTCTGCAGGTCCTGGAGCGCTGGCTGTGTGTCTGCAGGTCCTGGAGCGCTGGCTGTGTGTCTGCAGGCCCTGGGGCGCTGGCTGTGTGTCTGCAGGCCCTGTGGCACTGGCTGTGTGTCTGCAGGCCCTGGGGCGCTGGCTGTGTGTCTGCAGGTCCTGGGACACTGGCTGTGTGCCTGCAGGTCCTGGGGCGCTGGCTGTGTGTCTGCAGGTCCTGGGGCGCTGGCTGTGTGTCTGCAGGTCCTGGAGCGCTGGCTGTGTGTCTGCAGGTCCTGGAGCGCTGGCTGTGAGTCTGCAGGCCCTGGGGCGCTGGCTGTGTGTCTGCAGGCCCTGGGGCGCTGGCTGTGTGTCTGCAGGCCCTGTGGCACTGGCTTTGTGTCTGCAGGTCCTGGGGCACTGGCTGTGTGTCTGCAGGTCCTGGGGCGCTGGCTGTGTGTCTGCAGGTCCTGGAGCGCTGGCTGTGTGTCTGCAGGTCCTGGAGCGCTGGCTGTGTGTCTGCAGGCCCTGTGGCACTGGCTGTGTGTCTGCAGGTCCTGGGGCACTGGCTGTGTGTCTGCAGGTCCTGGGGCGCTGGCTGTGAGTCTGGAGGTCCTGGAGCGCTGGCTGTGTGTCTGCAGGTCCTGGAGCGCTGGCTGTGTGTCTGCAGGCCCTGTGGCACTGGCTGTGTGTCTGCAGGCCCTGTGGCACTGGCTGTGTGTCTGCAGGCCCTGTGGCACTGGCTGTGTGTCTGCAGGTCCTGGGGCACTGGCTGTGTGTCTGCAGGTCCTGGGGCGCTGGCTGTGTGTCTGCAGGTCCTGGAGCGCTGGCTGTGTGTCTGCAGGTCCTGGAGCGCTGGCTGTGTGTCTGCAGGCCCTGTGGCACTGGCTGTGTGTCTGCAGGTCCTGGGGCGCTGGCTGTGTGTCTGCAGGCCCTGGGGCGCTGGCTGTGTGTCTGCAGGCCCTGTGGCACTGGCTGTGTGTCTGCAGGCCCTGGGGCGCTGGCTGTGTGTCTGCAGGTCCTGGGACGCTGGCTGTGTGTCTGCAGGTCCTGGGGCGCTGGCTGTGTGTCTGCAGGTCCTGGGGCGCTGGCTGTGTGTCTGCAGGTCCTGGAGCGCTGGCTGTGTGTCTGCAGGTCCTGGAGCGCTGGCTGTGTGTCTGCAGGCCCTGGGGCGCTGCCTGTGTGTCTGCAGGCCCTGGGGCGCTGGCTGTGTGTCTGCAGGCCCTGTGGCACTGGCTGTGTGTCTGCAGGTCCTGGGGCACTGGCTGTGTGTCTGCAGGTCCTGGGGCGCTGGCTGTGTGTCTGCAGGTCCTGGAGCGCTGGCTGTGTGTCTGCAGGTCCTGGAGCGCTGGCTGTGTGTCTGCAGGCCCTGTGGCACTGGCTGTGTGTCTGCAGGTCCTGGGGCACTGGCTGTGTGTCTGCAGGTCCTGGGGCGCTGGCTGTGTGTCTGGAGGTCCTGGAGCGCTGGCTGCGTGTCTGCAGGTCCTGGAGCGCTGGCTGTGTGTCTGCAGGCCCTGTGGCACTGGCTGTGTGTCTGCAGGCCCTGGGGCGCTGGCTGTGTGTCTGCAGGCCCTGGGGCGCTGGCTGTGTGTCTGCAGGCCCTGTGGCGCTGGCTGTGTGTCTGCAGGTCCTGGGGCACTGGCTGTGTGTCTGCAGGTCCTGGGGCGCTGGCTGTGTGTCTGCAGGTCCTGGAGCGCTGGCTGTGTGTCTGCAGGTCCTGAAGCGCTGGCTGTGTGTCTGCAGGCCCTGTGGCACTGGCTGTGTGTCTGCAGGTCCTGGGGCGCTGGCTGTGTGTCTGCAGGCCCTGGGGCGCTGGCTGTGTGTCTGCAGGCCCTGTGGCACTGGCTGTGTGTCTGCAGGTCCTGGGGCACTGGCTGTGTGTCTGCAGGTCCTGGGGCGCTGGCTGTGTGTCTGCAGGTCCTGGAGCGCTGGCTGTGTGTCTGCAGGTCCTGGAGCGCTGGCTGTGTGTCTGCAGGCCCTGTGGCACTGGCTGTGTGTCTGCAGGTCCTGGGGCACTGGCTGTGTGTCTGCAGGTCCTGGGGCGCTGGCTGTGTGTCTGGAGGTCCTGGAGCGCTGGCTGTGTGTCTGCAGGTCCTGGAGCGCTGGCTGTGTGTCTGCAGGCCCTGTGGCACTGGCTGTGTGTCTGCAGGCCCTGTGGTAACTAAAAATACTCACAATTCTGGAGGAAAGTGGAAATAGGGAGTAGGTTTCCCAGCTGTCAGTGTCTCCATTGTAAGGACTGTAGAATTGTTGGGGAAATGCAGCCGTGGAATCTACTCCATATATAGTGTATGCTCCAGAACGTGGATGGTAGTTAGTGACAATCAAACTCTAAATAGGTCCTCAAGTATCTCTGGATGCCAGGCAAGCCTGGCACAAGTATCTCTGGATGCTAGGCAAGCCTGGCACAAGTATCTCTGGATTCCAGACGAGCCTGGCACAAGTATCTCTGTATGCTAGGTGAGTCTTGCCCAAGTATCTCTGGATTCCAGGCGAGTCTGGTGCAAGCATCGCTGAATGCCAGGTGAGTCTGGCCCAAGTATCGCTGAATGCCAGGCGAGTCTGGTGCAAGTATCTTTGAATGCCAGGCAAGCCTGTTTCAAGTATCTCTGGATGCCAGGCACGCCAGGAACAGGTACCTCTGGATGCCAGGCACGCCAGGAACAAGTACCCCTGGATGCCAGGCAAGTCTGGAACACGTTTCTCTGGATGCCAGGCTAGCCTGGTACAAGTATCTCTGGATGCCAGGCGAGTCTGGTGCAAGTACCTCTGGATGCCAGACAAGTCTGGCCCAAGTATCTCTGGATGCCAGGTAAGCCTGGCCCAAGTAACTCTAGATGCCAGGCAAGACCGGTGCAAGCATCTCTGAATGCCAGGCGAGTCTGGTGCAAGCATCTCTGAATGGCAGGCAAGTCTGGTGCAAACATCTCTGAATGCCAGGCGAGTCTGGTGCAAGTATCTTTGAATGCCAGGCAAGTCTGGTGCAAGCATCTCTGAATGCCAGGCGAGTCTTGTGCAAGGATCTCTTAATGCCAGGCGAGTCTGGTGCAAGTATCTTTGAATGCCAGGCGAGTCTCAAAGCTCTACTTGTGGTGTAACCCGTGGCCGCCGTGGTACTGCGCAAACACAAGTCCTATCCCACCGCTTGCCAACAATGTAGGAAATGGGGTTACCCATATCTCTAAGGGGGTAGTATGGAACCAAGCGGGCAGGCCAAACTACGGAGGACATGTGAAGCACTCACGCAGTACCCACAGACGACACACCAGGCACACCACAGAAGAGGCAGGACACCAGTTTGAGTTGATAAATTAGGAAGTTTAGTATCTCCAACCTGCAAAGCAAAAATGCATAACAGTGGTATCATCACACGGCGCCAACTGGCACCAGAGCCAAGTGTATCAAGGGGGGATTATTTACATGGGAAGTAGGGGCTGAATCTGTAAGTCCATCTGAAATATAAAAATGTGACTCAATTACCATTGAACCTGGGGCCAATATGGCGGGGCCAACTCAGGCTCTCATCCTTAGTGAAAGGCTGTAATTGCAAAATACCATCAGCATGAGTACACACCGTGCACTATAACTCCAGCCCGACCCCTGTAAAGGAAACTTCAGGGCACCACAGTAAACCCCAACCTACAGGAACACCATCAATAAGTCAGCATAGGGATATCAAACATCAGGCGGGAAACATTAATATGCATTGGCATCAGGAGCATTAACGATAGAGGGTACTCTTAAACATCTCCTATTACCTGGTCACTGTGCAGGATTAAACCTGTCACTCGGGCCACCCTAAATACCTCCTCAGGCGTCTAACACTTCCCTAGAGGGGCAGTCGGCCTTAGCAGCATAACGCATGGGGATACCCACCACTAACAGGGGCATTAACACTAGGCCATAAGCACACTGGGCGCGAAACCATCGGCCTGAACAGCAACCCAGCTTCAGCATAAACCCTGGCCCTAACTTGGGACTTTAATAATTCCCTGGGGGACCCAGGGGCACAGTATTGACCTCCAGCCTGCACCAGTTCACTCTTTAGGCCGTCGCCCAGTTCGGGGTATGTTTTCCCTTCAAGGTCTCTAATATGTCATGGGGGGGGGGGGGCGGACACAGACCCTGTGCCCCATTGCCCTCTCCACCCCCTCACACAGTCTGAATAAGGCCCCACTCACCGGGCTACTCCGGGGCTCCTCCCTTTGCGGTAGGCCAGGCACCGACAATGTGCCTCGAAGCCCCTCACTCCTTGTCTTCCAGGCTGGCCCGGGCTCTGCCGTTCCCCACGGGGCTCATTCGCTACACCCCCTCTTGACTTCGGCTCATTGGGGTCCTCTGGGACTCTCGCGCCAGGCGGGGTGGGGGGGAAAGGGGCTGGCACCGACACGTGCCTTGAGGCCCCCCTCCCCGGGCGACGACAGGCTGTTCCTCTCCTGGTCCCGTGCCTCCAAAGGCTTCCCCGGGCCCAGGGCCAATTGGAATGCGGCTTCAGAGGGGCTCCGCCACGTTACCAATAGCCGCACGGCGGGGGCGTGGCCTTGTGACGCGGCCGTCGGCCCCCTCCAGTTCCTGACCAGCGGGGTTGGCTCCCGCTCCGGTCGCTCACCATCGGGGCTCCCCCCTGACCACGGGGGCCCCGCACCGATACCTCCACAACTTCACCCGGGCCCCTCTCTTGGCACCGTGGGCCGCCGCAACGTTCACCACAGCAGTGGGGAGGTCCCTCAGATACCGCGCCGGGTCGCGGCGGTGATTTTTGGCGATATCCCACCGGCGCAAGGCAGCACCAACACTCCTCGGGCTGCGGCGGTGAGGACGGCCGCAATAAGGGGTAGGCTCCCTTTTATTAATTATTAATAATGCAGCAAGCGCGCCACAACGAGGGTAGGCTCCTTCAGCGCGATTCTCCTCAGCAGGATGGCGCTATTCACAGCGCACTGCTCCTCCCTCTGCCCACAACCTCAGCTCCTTCCTCAGACCACGCAGAGGGGGCAGGAAATTAACTCTTCTCCAGCGCTTCGCAATTATAGCGCTTGACAGGCAGGCTTTACAGCACTAGGGGGCCACAACAGTCCCAGGGCCCAGCGCTTTCACAGGGCCGCACAGCACCACAGCCAGCAACAGTTCTTTTGGGGGCACAATCTTCCCCATGCGGTGCTTCAAAGGGGCCACAGCTTCTCAAGGGGGGTAGACAGTCCCACTCCTCACCTCCTGGGCGCTTCTTCCTCGCAGCGCTGGCGTAATTCCCGGTCCCCACAGTGTCTGGGACCTGGGTAGGGGCCCTCCCTTGTCAGGGGCCCAGGGGACAGCAGAGTAGGGGGTTTTAGGGGTGCAGGGCCCAGCTCACAGACCCATGTGGCGGTAGCTACTCGCATCAGGTCCCCTCTTTTTCTTGTCCTAGCGCTGACTGACTCTCTGGTGGCACATCCCCCTTACTTATACCCTCCTCCCAGGCAGTGCCAGAACCTTCTAGAATGTTGGCAAAGCTGGCCTAAACTGGCTCAAGGGGAAGGGGTGAGCACCCTGGGTGCCAGGCTTTCCCTCCAAAAGCTAGGGGTAGTTGGGTAATATTATCTAGACCGCTGACCTATGCCAGTCCAGTGGCAAAACCCATGGCCATGGCATCCATTTTAAACATAGGACATTTCAGTCAGGTGCATTTTTAAAATGGGGAAATTTACAAGTGCTCACACCACGCCACTAACCTGTGAGCCACACCAGTGGAGAAGTATGGCTCACCAGTTAGAGGCGGCAGACCCAGAAGCAGAGGTCGGCCCAGGACCAGGGTTCAATTCCCGACGCGGCAGGGTACGGAACCAATGTCAGCGGGCTCGATAAATCTCGCCTCGGTGCCTCTCTAACCATGGGTCCCATGCTGCAACTCTGGGCAATAGCTTGCTTAATCTCCACAACGGCCCCCTCGCTGCCGGGGATGCCTGGCTTCACCTTGGGGATGCCCAATAGGGACCATCTCACAGGGAAAGCCAGGACGGGTTCCCCAGCGGCACACAGCGCCAAGAAACCCTGGGGTGAACGTGCGCTCTACAAATTCATACAAACATAACACCATTACATAGCATTACAATTTTAACAAGGTGTCTCACACCACTCATGGCCTATACAGGTTTAATCCCATGGGGGAGACATCCTAGACAAGGGGATCAAAAGCGAAAAAGTTTGGGGGAAAAGGCCAAGGCAACACCGCCCCTCTGCATCAGACTCAGCTGCTGTGAGTGGTTTCTGAATGAGAGACGCTCCCTGCCTCTCAGGTGTGTGCAGACACACTGCATCAGACTCTGCTGCTGGGAGTGGTTTGTGAGTGAGAGACGCTCCCTGCCTCTCAGGTGTGTGCAGACACACTGCATCAGACTCTGCTGCTGTGAGTGGTTTGTGAGTGAGACACGCTCCCTGCCTCTGAGGTGTGTGCAAACACACTGCATCAGACTCTGCTGTTGTGAGTGGTTTGTGAGTGAGAGACGCTCCCTGCCTCTCAGGTGTGTGCAGACACACTGCATCAGACACTGCTGTTGTGAGTGGTTTGTGAGTGAGAGAAGCTCCCTGTCTCTGGGGTTGTGTGCAGACACACTGCATCAGACTCTGCTGTTGTGAGTGGTTTGTGAGTGAGAGAAGCTCCCTGTCTCTGGGGTTGTGTGCAGACACACTGCATCAGACTCTGCTGCTGTGAGTGGTTTGTGAGTGAGACACGCTCCCTGCCTCTGAGGTGTGTGCAAACACACTGCATCAGACTCTGCTGTTGTGAGTGGTTTGTGAGTGAGAGAAGTACCCTGTCTGTGGGGTGTGTGCAGTCACACTGCATCAGACTCTTCTGTTGTGAGTGGTTTGTGAGTGAGAGAAGCTCCCTGTCTCTGGGGTTGTGTGCAGGCACACTGCATTAGACTCTGCTGCTGTGAATGGTTTGTTAGTGAGAGAAGCTCCCTGTCTGTGGGGTGTGTGCAGACACACTGCATCAGACTCTGCTGTTGTGAGTGGTTTGTGAGTGAGAGAAGCTCTTTGTCTCTGGGGTGTGTGCAAACCCACTGCATCAGACTCTGCTGTTGTGAGTGGTTTGTGAGTGAGAGAAGCTCTCTGTCTCTGGGGTGTGTGCAGACACACTGTATTAGACTCTGCTGTTGTGAGTGGTTTGTGAGTGCGAGAAGCTCCCTGCCTCTCAGGTTTGTGCAGACACACTGCATCAGACTCTGCTGTTGTGAGTGGTTTGTGAGTGAGAGACGCTCCCTGCCTCTGAGGTGTGTGCAGACACACTGCATCAGACTCTGCTGCTGTGAGTGGTTTGTGAGTGAGAGAAGCTCCCTGTCTCTGGGATTGTGTGCAGACACACTGCATCAGACTCTGCTGTTGTGAGTGGTTTGTGAAGGAGAAAAGCTCTCTGTCTCTGGGATGTGTGCAGACACACTGCATCAGACACTGCTGTTGTGAGTGGTTTGTGAGTGAGAGAAGCTCCCTGTCTCTGGGGTTGTGTGCAGACACACTGCATCAGACTCTGCTGTTGTGAGTGGTTTGTGAGTGAGAGAAGCTCCCTGTCTCTGGGGTTGTGTGCAGACACACTGCATCAGACTCTGCTGCTGTGAGTGGTTTGTGAGTGAGAGACGCTCCCTGCATCTCAGGTGTGTGCAGACACACTGCATCAGACTCTGCTGCTGTGAGTGGTTTGTGAGTGAGTGGCGCTCCCTGCCTCTGAGGTGTGTGCAGACACACTGCATTAGACTCTGCTGCTGTGAGTGGTTTTTGAGTGAGAGACGCTCCCTGCATCTCAGGTGTGTGCAGACACACTGCATCAGACTCTGCTGCTGTGAGTGGTTTGTGAGTGAGTGGCGCTCCCTGCCTCTGAGGTGTGTGCAGACACACTGCATCAGACTCTGCTGTTGTGAGTGGTTTGTGAGTGAGAGAAGCTCCCGTCTGTGGGGTGTGTGCAGACACACTGCATCAGACTCTGCTGTTGTGAGTGGTTTGTGAGGGAGAGAAGCTCCCTGTCTCTGGGGTTGTGTGCAGACACACTGCATCAGACTCTGCTGCTGTGAGTGGTTTGTGAGTGAGAGAAGCTCTCTGTCTCTGAGGTGTGTGCAGACACACTGCATCAGACTCTGCTGCTGTGAGTGGTTTGTGAGTGAGTGACGCTCCCTGCCTCTGAGGTGTGTGCAGACACACTGCATCAGACTCTGCTGCAGTGAGTGGTTTGTGAGTGAGAGACGCTCCCTGCATCTCAGGTGTGTGCAGACACACTGCATCAGACTCTGCTGCTGTGAGTGGTTTGTGAGGGAGAGAAGCTCCCTGTCTCTGGGGTTGTGTGCAGACACACTGCATCAGACTCTGCTGCTGTGAGTGGTTTGTGAGTGAGAGAAGCACTCTGTCTCTGAGGTGTGTGCAGACACACTGCATCAGACTCTGCTGCTGTGAGTGGTTTGTGAGTGAGTGACGCTCCCTGCCTCTGAGGTGTGTGCAGACACACTGCATCAGACTCTGCTGCAGTGAGTGGTTTGTGAGTGAGAGACGCTCCCTGCCTCTCAGGTGTGTGCAGACACACTGTATCAGACTCTGCTGTTTTGAGTGGTTTGTGAGTGAGAGACGCTCCTTGCCTCTCAGGTGTGTGCAGACACACTGCATCAGACTCTGCTGCTGTGAGTGGTTTGTGAGTGAGAGAAGCTCTCTGTCTGTGGGGTGTGTGCAGACACACTGCATCAGACTCTGCTGCTGTGAGTGGTTTGTGAGTGAGAGACGCTCCCTGCCTCTGAGGTGTGTGCAGACACACTGCATCAGACTCTGCTGTTGTGAGTGGTTTGTGAGTGAGAAAAGCTCCCTGTCTGTGGGGTGTGTGCAGACACACTGCATCAGACTCTGCTGCTGTGAGTGGTTTTTGAGTGAGAGACGCTTCCTGTCTCTGGGGTTGTGTGCAGACACACTGCATCAGACTCTGCTGCTGTGAGTAGTTTGTGAGTGACAGAAGCTCCCTGTCTCTGGGGTTGTGTGCAGACACACTGCATCAGACTCTGGTGCGGTTTCATTCTATAGTGAGAGGTCTCCCTTTGCCTCTGGGGGGGGGGGGGGGGGGGGTTGTTTACTGCCCCGTACACTGGCAGTGACAGTGAGAGACAAGCCCATGGTGACACACTCTGTGGACACCCCACGTTATTGGCATGATGTAGGCCGGATGTGCTGGACTCAGGGCCCTCCCAGCTGAGAGGCCCTGTCGGTGCAGCCACTGTCCTTTCTGCCCTTTGCATGTGCAAGTCAGCATGGGAAGACCCCCTCTTCCTTCTACCCAGCGTGCAATCCCCACCCCCCGACCCAATCTTTAATAGCCGCCCCCCTCTGGCGGAGCGCCATCCACTCCAAGACGCTGCCACGAAAAGCGCCGCGCAAGCGCTTCTGGCCAGACTGCTGCGTCGACGCATTTCCTTAATGTGTCTGCGACGGGCCTGGAGGAGGCGAGCACAGCGCATGCGTGAGTGTCCGAGGCCCTCACTGGCAGTGGGGGCCTGGTGCCCCGGCACTGCCCCGATCCGTCACCTGGGCATCACTGCATGTGCCATACCACGCCGGGTATCCCCATGGCATCACTGCCACGTGCACACTCCACCCAAGGGTATCACTACCACGTGCACACACCACCCAAGGGCATCACTTCCACGTGCGCACACCGCCCCTGGTCATCACTTCCACGTGCGCACACCGCCCCTGGGCATCACTTCCACGTGCCCACACCACCCCTGGGCATCACTTCCACGTGCACACACCACCCATGAGCATCACTGCCACGTGCACACTCCACCCAAGGGTATCACTACCACGTGCAAACACCACCCAAGGGCATCACTTCCACGTGCGCACACCGCCCCTGGGCATCACTTCCACGTGTGCACACCGCCCCTGGGCATCACTTCCACGTGCCCACACCACCCCTGGGCATCACTTCCACGTGCGCACACCGCCCCTGCGCATCACTTCCACGTGCGCACACCACCCATGGGCATCACTTCCACGTGCACACACCACCCCTGGGCAGCACTTCCATGTGCACACGCCACCCAAGGGCATCACTACCACGTGCACACACCACCCAAGGGCACCACTTTCACGTGCACACACCACCCCAGAGCATCACTTCCACGTGCGCACACCACCCATGGGCATCACTTCCACGTGCACAGAGCACCCAAGGGCATCACTCCCACGTGCACACAACACCCAAGGGCACCACTTTCACGTGCACACACCACCCCAGGGCATCACTTCCACGTGCGCACACCACCCATGGGCATCACTCCCACGTGCACACAACACCCAAGGGCATCACTCCCACGTGCACACAACACCCAAGGGCACCACTTTCACGTGCACACACCACCCCAGGGCATCACTTCCACGTGCACACACCACCCCTGGGCTTCACTTCCACGTGCGCACACCGCCCCTGAGCATCACTACCACGTGCGCACACCGCCCTTGGGCATCACTTCCACATGCGCACACCGCCCCTGGGCATCACTTCCACGTGCGCACACCGCCCCTGGGCATCACTTCCACGTGTGCAAACCGCCCCTGGGCATCACTTCTACGTGCGCACACCACCCCTGGGCATCCCTTCCACGTGCACACACCACCCATGGGCATCACTTCCACGTGCGCACACCACCCCTGGGCAGCACTTCCATGTGCACACGCCACCCAAGGGCATCACTACCACGTGCACACACCACCCAAGGGCATCACTTCCACGTGCACACACCACCCATCGCATCACTTCCACGTGCACACACCACCCCATCGCATCACTTCCACGTGCACACACCACCCATCGCATCACTTCCACGTGCGCACACCACCCCTGGGCTTCACTTCCACGTGCACACACCACTCCTGGGCTTAACTTCCACGTGCACACACCACCCATTGCATCACTTCCACGTGCACACACCACCCCTGGGCTTCACTTCCACGTGCACACACCACCCCTGGGCATCACTTCCACGTGCGCACACCACCCCTGGGCATCCCTTCCACGTGCGCACACCACCCCTGGGCATCACTTCCATGGACACACCACCCAAGGGCATCACTACCACATGCACACACCACCCAAGGGCATCACTTCCACGTGCACACACAACCCATGGGCATCACTTCCACGTGCGCACACCACCCCTGGGCATCACTTCCTCGTGCACACACCACCCCTGGGCTTCACTTCCACGTGCACACACCACCCATCGCATCACTTCCACGTGCGCATGCCAACCCAGGGCATCACTTCCACGTGCACACACCACCCCTGGGCTTCACTTCCACGTGCACACACCACCCCTGGGCTTCACTTCCACGTACCCACACCACCCCTGGGCATCACTTCCATGGACACACCACCCAAGGGCATCACTTCCACGTGCTCACACCACCCAAGGGCATCACTTCCACGTGCACACACCACCCATGGGCATCACTTCCATGCGCACACACCACCCAAGGGCATCACTTCCACGTGCACACACCACCCATGGGCATCACTTCCATGTGCACACACCACCCCTGGGCTTCACTTCCACGTGCACACGCCACCCATCGCACTTCCACGTGCTCACACTACCCAAGGGCATCACTTCTACGTGCACACGCCACCCATCGCATCACTTCCACGTGCTCACACTACCCAAGGGCATCACTTCCACGTGCACACACCACCCATGGGCATCACTACCACGTGCACACACCACCCAAGGGCATCACTTCCACGTGCACACACCACCCATCGCATCACTTCCATGTGCGCACACCACCCCTGGGTATCACTCCCCCCCCCCCCCCCCCCGTATTTTTGGAGTCCTTTTTCTCGTTCTTTCATTTGTTTTTTGTTGGATTTCCGGTGCAATTATCCGTGTGCAGAGAATTCAAAAATAAACATAGCCTCCTTCATTCAATGCTCTTTTAATGTTTCCTTAGTGCACAAATATACTAAAAGGCTCTCTACCACACAGCGCCAAGGGAAATAATCACGAGGCTTACCCCATATTTTATCAACGATCCAGCGATAAATATTGAACATGTGTTATCTGGTACATCTGGTTCCACCTTTGAAGGTCCGTCGTGTTCCTGCCTGTGACAGATATTCCTAAAGAGGGCGCACAGACCACAGACAGGGCCCTTGTAAACCTGCAGTGTGGGGTTTACAGTGACATGGAGTTAATGAAGCAGGTTATGGCTGCCCCAGGTCCGAAGCCAGGCTGCTCTGAGGCATCTTCCCATCCCATGGCAGAGTCACTCTGGCCTCCAGATGTGCCCGGCTCAGGAGCCGGTGCCACGGAGGGCTGCCCGTGCTTCAGCACAGTATCCTTTGCAGGATGCCCGAGGTCCCTGCAGGGAACCCCGTAGGAGGACAGCCCCCCGTAGTACCTTTGAGGGAGCCGGGCAGCAGGACCCTGGGGGCGGCGCGGGCAAGCCGCCGGTAAAGGGGCGGGGCACCAGGTATAAGGGGCTCCCCCTCCTCCCCGCGCCCTCTTTGCTGCTGCTCCCCTACCAGACAGGTCGCGACAAGGCAGGTAGCTCCCAGGCCACTACTTTTGCCTAGGCCCATAGGTAGCTCCCCCCTCTCCCATCAGGACTAGGATCACCCCCTTACAACGAATTTCCCTCCCTACCGCTCACCCGGAGTAAGGGTGTGAAGTGGGGGGGGGGGGACTGTCATTAACACCAGTCTCTTGTTGCAGGAGGAGTTACAGGGCGATCCCACAACAGGGAGGCGCAGGAACAGGATCTGAAGCCTCCAGGATAAAGCACATGCGTGCATAAGTCATACATGCTCTAAGGGGTCCTTCTTGGGAACTTGGGGTACGACGGCGCCCCGTTAGTCCTTAGGGCGGTTGTAAACCTGAGCAACCGGGGGCTTGCCACATGAAGCTCCCCCAGGCTGGAGAAGGTGTGAGTCCCTCTCCCTTGTTCAGTGGGCGTGAGTTATGGTGGACGATAGGTTCACCAGTGGGAGTGTAAGTGCTCCCAGGGTACAACACCGCGCTATGGCCGCTGGTGTATTTTGGCTAAACTTCAGGTGCCCAGCAACTAGGGGTTGCGGGGCGGCTAGGGATCGCCTGTAAGATGACCCGCCTTTTTATTTGTGTAACAAATAAACCTGCAGCTCCTTTTCCAAACAACACTGTGTCTGTAGTCTTTGGGTGAAAGTTGTGGGGTGCTGTGGGTGGCGGCGTAACGATAAAAGTACTACGTTGACATGATTCCCTGCACCAATCACAGCGTGTGTTCCTTACCTTGAAGTGGGCAGCTTGTGATCTCGATAAAAGGATGCTGTGGATTGGTGTGTGTTGCTATTCCCAATAATGCTGGTTTTCCCACCAGTGTGTAATAGCAGGACAGGATACAACCGTCTGAATGTAGTCAGCGTGTTGTTCTTACTCCCCCAGCCCCCTCACCTTCCAGAAGGTCAGGGTCTCCCATTCTAAAGCTGCTTCAGGGCACACTTTGTGCAATTTAGAACTGCTCCCTCTCATAGCTGGCTCCTCCCAGAACAGGTCTGATCCGTCTCCTCTCTTCCTGGCGTGTGCAAGAAGCGATGTGTCTGTTACCAGTGAGAGGAAGATGCATTTCAGAGCTGGAGCATCTGATGGACCTCTGCCAGCAAATATTGACTCTTTTTCAGTTTTGGATTGACCCGCGCATCTTCTTCTTTGAGAATGTTGCGTCTCTAATTTGTGTTTAGGGTCCTCGCCCTCTTGATCCTCATTGGGTGACCGGTCACTTCTTCCTCTCTGAGAGTAATCCCTGTCTGTCTGTCTCTGTCCATGATTGCTCTCGAATGTTTTTGAGTGATTGCGCTCTTGTTTCAAGTAAGCCCAGTCTTTCTTCTTCCTGGGGGTTGTCTTTTCGAGGTTGTTCAGAGTGAGCACACCCCTGCCAGCCTTCAGTTATTCCTCTCCAGTTTCTGTTTGAGAATGGTCCCTCCTTCACTCTCCATGGACTGTGGTTGCTCTTATCTTTTTTTAAGATTTAGCCCTTTCTTAACTTTCTTTGAGGTGTCACTATTTTATGTTCCAATTGAATGTTATTTTTATGGATTCTGTCGGTGAGTGAATGCTATATTGTTTATTTTTGAGTGAACACTCTCTTTGGGAGAAACCGCTCTAGTGTAACTTTTCAAGAGCGATCACCCTCTTGTTTACATTTAGAGCGTCATCACAATTCTGTTACTTTTAGAGAGTGACCACTCTCTGGTTTCTCTTGGAGAGTGATCACTCTGGTTTCTCTTGGAGCGCTGTCACTCTTGTTTCTCTTGGAGAGTGATCACTCACTGGATTCTATTAGAGAGTAATCACTCTCTTGTTGCTTTTAGAGAGTGATCACTCTTGTTTCTTCTGGAGAGTAATCACTCTCTTGTTGCTTTTAGAGAGTGATTACTCTTGTTTCTCCTGAAGAGTGATCACTCACTGGATTCTCTTAGAGAGTAATCACTCTCTTGTTGCTTTTAGAGAGTGATCACTCTTGTTTCTTCTGGAGAGTAATCACTCTCTTGTTGCTTTTAGAGAGTGATCACTCTTGTTTCTCTTGGAGAGTGATCACTCTCTGCTTTCTCTTGGAGCGCTGTCACTCTTGTTTCTCTTGGAGAGTGATCACTCACTGGATTCTCTTAGAGAGTAATCACTCTCTTGTTGCTTTTAGAGAGTGATCACTCTTGTTTCTCCTGGGGAGTGATCACTTTCTTGTTTCTCTTGGAGAGTGATCACTCTTTTGTTTCTTCTAGAGAGTGCTCACTCACTTGCTTGTCTTAGAGAGTGATCACTCTGGTTTTTCTTGGAGCATGATCACTCACTTTGATTCTCTTAGAGAATAATCACTCTCTTGTTGCTTTTAGAGAGTAATCACTCTCTTGTTTCTTTTGAAGATTGATCCCTCTCTTGTTTCTCTTGGAGAGCGTTCATTGTCTTGTTTCTCCGGGAGAGGGAACACTTTTGTTTTTCTTGGAGAGTGATCACTCTAATTTTTTTCTAGAGAGTGTTCTCTCTCTTGTTTCTCTTAGAGAGTAATCACTCTGTTTTTTTAGAGGGAAACAGCTCTCTTGTTACTTTCAGAGAGTAATCACTCTTCTGTTACTTTTAGAGAGTGATCACTCTCTTGTTTCTCTTGGAGAATGATCACTTCCTTTTTCTTCCTAGAGAGTGATCACTCTCTTGTTTTTGTTAGAAAGCAACCACTCTCTTGTTACTTTTAGAGAGTGGTCACTCTCTTGTTTCTCTTGCAGAGTGATTGCTCTCTTATTTCTTCTAGAGAGTGACCTCTCTCTTATTTTTCCTAGAGAGTTATCTCTCTTGTTACTTTTAGAGAGTGATCACTCTCTTGTTTCTCTCATAGAGCAACCACTCTCTTGTTACCATTAGTGAGTGATTATTCTCTGATCTCTCTTGGAGAGTGATCACTCACTCGATTCTCTTAGAGAGTAATCACTCTCTTGTTGCTTTTAGAGAGTGATCACTCGTGGTTCTCCTGGAGAGTTATCACTCTTTTGTTTCTCTTGAAGAGTGATCACTCACTTTGTTCTGTTAGAGAATAATCACTCTCTTGTTGCTTTTAGAGAGTGATCACTCGTGTTTCTCCTGGAGAGTGATCACTCTCTTGTTTCTCTTGAAGATTGATCACTCTCTTGTTCCTCCTGAAAAGTGTTCACTCTCTTGTTTCTCCTGAAGAGTGTACACGTTTGTGTTCCTTCTAGAGGGTGATCACTCTCTTGTTTCTCTTGGAGATCGATCACTTCCTTTTTCTTCCTAGAGAGTGGTCACTCTCTTGTTTCTCTTGCAGACTGATTGCTCTCTTATTTCTTCTAGAGAGTGACCTCTCTCTTATTTTTCCAAGAGAGTTATCTCTCTTGTTACTTTTAGAGAGTGTGCCATGCATCCCTCAGCCTGTGAGCCATGCATCCCTCTGCCCGTGTGCCATGCATCCCTCAGCCAGTGTGTCATGCATCCCTAAGCCTGTGTGCCATGCGCCCCTCAGCCTGTGTACCATACATCCCTCAGCCCGTGTGCCATACATCCCTCAGCCAGTGTGCCATGCATCCCTCAGCCCTTGTGCCATACTTCCCTCAGCCAGTGTGCATGCATCCCTCAGCCCGTGTGCCATACATCCCTCAGCCAGTGTGCCATGCATCCCTCAGGCTCTGAGCCATGCATCCCTAAGCCTGTGCGCCATACATCCCTCAGCCTGTGTGCCATGCATCCCTCAGCCTGTGCGCCATGCATCCCTCAGCCTGTGAGCCATGCATCCCTCAGCCTGTGTGCCATGCATCCCTCAGCCCGTGTGCCATGCATCCCTCAGCCCGTGTGCCATGCATCCCTCAGGCTGTGTGCCATGCATCCCTCAGCCAGTGTGCCATGCATCCCTCAGCCTGTGAGCCATGCATCCCTCAGCCTGTGTGCCATGCATCCCTCAGCCCGTGTGCCATGCATCCCTCAGGCTGTGTGCCATGCATCCCTCAGCCTGTGAGCCATGCATCCCTCAGCCTGTGAGCCATGCATCCCTCAGCCTGTATGCCATGCATCCCTCAGCCCGTGTGCCATGCATCCCTCAGCCCATGTGCCATGCATCCCTCAGCCTGTGAGCCATGCATCCCTCAGCCTGTGTGCCATGCATCCCTCAGCCCGTGTGCCATGCATCCCTCAGGCTGTGTGCCATGCATCCCTCAGCCTGTGTACCATGCACCCTCAGCCTGTGTGCCATGCATCCCTCAGGCTGTGAGCCATGCATCCCTCAGCCTGTGTGCCATGCATCCCTCAGCCAGTGTGCCATGCATCCCTCAGCCTGTGTGCCTTGCATCCCTCAGGCTCTGAGCCATGCATCCCTCAGCCTGTGTGCCATGCATCCCTCAGCCAGTGTGCCATGCATCCCTCAGCCTGTGTGCCTTGCATCCCTCAGGCTCTGAGCCATGCATCCCTCAGCCTGTGTGCCATGCATCCCTCAGCCAGTGTGCCATGCATCCCTCAGCCTGTGTGCCTTGCATCCCTCAGGCTCTGAGCCATGCATCCCTAAGCCTGTGCGCCATACATCCCTCAGCCTGTGTGCCATGCATCCCTCAGGCTCTGAGCCATGCATCCCTCAGCCTGTGTGCCATGCATCCCCCAGCCTGTGTGCCATGCATCCCTCAGCCTGTGTGCCTTGCATCCCTCAGGCTCTGAGCCATGCATCCCTCAGCCTGTGTGCCATGCATCCGTCGGTCTGTGTACCATACATCCCTAAGCCTGTGCGCCATACATCCCTGAGGCTGTGTGCCATGCATCCCTCAGCCCATGTGCCATACATCCCTCAGGCTGTGTGCCATGCATCCCTCAGCCTGTGTGCCATGCATCCCTCAGCCTGTGTGCCATACATCCCTCAGCCCATGTGCCATACATCCCTCAGGCTGTGTGCCATGCATCCCTCAGCCAGTGTGCCATGCATCCCTCAGCCAGTGTGCCATGCATCCCTCAGCCCATGTGCCATACATCCCTCAGGTTGTGTGTCATGCATCCCTCAGCCAGTGTGCCATACATCCCTCAGGCTGTGTGTCATACATCCCTCAGCCAGTGCGCCATACATCCCTCAGGCTGTGTGCCATGCATCCCTCAGCCCATGTGCCATACATCCCTCAGGCTGTGTGTCATGCATCCCTCAGCCAGTGTGCCATACATCCCTCAGGCTGTGTGCCATGCATCCCTCAGCCTGTGTGCCATGCGACCCTCAGGCTGTGTGCCATGCATCCCTCAGCCTGTGTGGCATGCATCCCTCCGCCCGTGTGCCATACATCCCTCAGCCAGTGTGCCATGCATCCCTCAGCCAGTGTGCCATGCATCCCTCGGTCTGTGTACCATGCATCCCTCAGCCAGTGTGCCATGCATTCCTCGGTCTGTGTACCATACATCCCTCAGGCTGTGTGCCATGCATCCCTCAGCCAGTGTGCCATGCATCCCTCAGCCAGTGTGCCATGCATCCCTCGGTCTGTGCACCATGCATCCCTCAGCCAGTGTGCCATGCATCCCTCGGTCTGTGTACCATACATCCCTCAGGCTGTGTGCCATGCATCCCTCAGCCAGTGTGCCATGCATCCCTCAGCCCGTGTGCCATGCATCCCTCAGCCTGTGTGCCATGCGACCCTCAGTCTGTGTGCCTCGCATCCCGCAGTCTGTCTGCCATGCATCCCTCAGCCTGTGTGTGTGCCATGCATCCCTCAGCCCGTGTGCCATGCATCCCTCAGCCTGTGTGCCATGCGACCCTCAGTCTGTGTGCCTCGCATCCCTCAGCCCGTGTGCCATGCATCCCTCAGTCTGTGTGCCATGCATCCCTCAGCCCGTGTGCCATGCATCCCTCAGCCAGTGTGCCATGCATCCCTCAGCCTGTGTGCCTCGCATCCCTCAGCCCGTGTGCCATGCATCCCTCAGCCTGTGTACCATGCATCCCTCAGCCTGTGTGCCATGCGACCCTCAGTCTGTGTGCCATGCATCCCTCAGCCCGTGTGCCATGCATCCCTCAGCCTGTGTGCCATGCGACCCTCAGTCTGTGTGCCTCGCATCCCTCAGCCCGTGTGCCATGCATCCCTCAGTCTGTGTGCCATGCATCCCTCAGCCCGTGTGCCATGCATCCCTCAGCCAGTGTGCCATGCATCCCTCAGCCTGTGTGCCTCGCATCCCTCAGCCTGTGTGCCATGCATCCCTCAGCCTGTGTACCATGCATCCCTCAGCCTGTGTGCCATGCGACCCTCAGTCTGTGTACCATACGTCCCTCAGCCTGTGTGTCTCGCATCCCGCAGTCTGTCTGCCATGCATCCCTCAGCCTGTGTGTGTGCCATGCATCCCTCAGCCTGTGTACCATGCATCCCTCAGCCTGTGTGCCATGCGACCCTCAGTCTGTGTACCATACATCCCTCAGCCTGTGTGCCATACATCCCTCAGGCTGTGTGCCATACATCCTTCAGCCCGTGTGCCATACATCCCTCAGGCTGTGTGCCATGCATCCCTCAGCCTGTGTGCCATGCATCCCTCAGCCTGTGTGCCATACATCCTTCAGCCCGTGTGCCATACATCCCTCAGGCTGTGTGCCATGCATCCCTCAGCCAGTGTGCCATACATCCCTCAGTCTGTGTGCCATGCATCCCTCAGCCTGTGTGCCATACATCCCTCATCCTGTGTGCCATGCATCCCTCAGCCAGTGTGCCATGCATCCCTCAGTGTGTGTGCCATGCATCCCTCAGCCAGTGTGCCATGCATCCCTCAGCCTGTGTGCTATACATCCCTAAGCCTGTGTGCTATACATCCCTCAGCCCGTGTGCCATACATCCCTCCGCCTGTGTGTCTCGCATCCCTCAGCCTGTGTGCCAGGCATCCCTCAGCCTGTGTACCATGCATCCCTCAGCCTGTGTGCCATGCATCCCTCAGCCTGTGTGCCATGCGACCCTCAGGCTGTGTGCCATGCATCCCTCAATCTGTGTGCCATGCATCCCTCAGACTGTGTTCCATGCGACCCTCAGTCTGTGTACTATACATCCGTCAGCCTGTGTGCCATACATCCCTCAGGCTGTGTGCCATGCATCCCTCAGCCTGTGTGCCATGCATCCCTCAGCCTGTGTGCCATACATCCTTCAGCCCGTGTGCCATACATCCCTCAGGCTGTGTGCCATGCATCCCTCAGACTGTGTGCCAAGCATCCCTCAGCCAGTGTGCCATGCATCCCTCAGCCTGTGTACCATGCATCCCTCAGGCTGTGAGCCATGCATCCCTCAGTCTGTGTGCCATGCATCCCTAAGCCAGTGTGCCATACATCCCTCAGGCTGTGTGCCATGCATCCCTCAGTCTGTGTGCCATGCATCCCTCAGCCAGTGTGCCATACATCCCTCAGGCTGTGTGCCATGCATCCCTCAACCTGTGTGCCATACATCCCTCATCCAGTGTGCCATGCATCCCTCAGCCAGTGTGCCATGCATCCCTCAGCCAGTGTGCCATGCATCCCTTGGTCTGTGTTCCATGCATCCCTCAGCCAGTGTGCCATGCATCCCTCAGCCAGTGTGCCATGCATCCCTCAGTCTGTGTGCCATGCATCCCTCAGCCTGTGTGCCATACATCCCTCAGCCCGTGTGCCATACATCCCTCAGGCTGTGTGCCATGCATCCCTCAGCCAGTGTGCCATACGTCCCTCAGGCTGTGTGCCATGCATCCCTCAGCCAGTGTGCCATGCATCCCTCAGCCAGTGTGCCATGCATCCCTCAGTCTGTGTGCCATGCATCCTTCAGTCTGTGTGCCATGCATCCCTCAGCCTGTGTGCCTCGCATCCCTCAGCCTGTGTGCCATGCATCCCTCAGCCTGTGTGTGTGCCATGCATCCCTCAGCCCGTGTGCCATGCATCCCTCAGCCAGTGTGCCATGCATCCCTCAGTCTGTGTGCCATGCATCCCTAGGCCTGTGTGCCATGCATCCCTCAGTCTGTGTGCCATGCATCCCTCAGCCCGTGTGCCATGCATCCCTCAGCCTGTGTGCCATGCGACCCTCAGTCTGTGTGCCTCGCATCCCTCAGTCTGTCTGCCATGCATCCCTCAGCCTGTGTGTGTGCTATGCATCCCTCAGCCCGTGTGCCATGCATCCCTCAGCCTGTGTGCCATGCGACCCTCAGTCTGTGTGCCTCGCATCCCTCAGCCCGTGTGCCATGCATCCCTTAGCCTGTGTGCCTCTCATCCCTCAGCCCGTGTGCCATGCATCCCTCAGTCCGTGTGCCATGCATCCCTCAGCCCGTGTGCCTCGCATTCCTCAGCCCGTGTGCCATGCATCCCTCAGCCTGTGTGCCTCGCATCCCTCAGCCCGTGTGCCATGCATCCCTCAGCCTGTGTGCCTCGCATCCCTCAGCCCGTGTGCCATGCATCCCTCAGCCTGTGTGCCTCGCATCCCTCAGTCTGTGTGCCTCGCATCCCTCAGTCTGTCTGCCATGCATCCCTCAGCCTGTGTGTGTGCCATGCATCCTTCAGCCCATGTGCCATGCATCCCTCAGCCTGTGTGCCATGTGACCCTCAGTCTGTGTGCCTCGCATCCCTCAGCCCGTGTGCCATGCATCCCTCAGCCCGTGTGCCATGCATCCCTCAGTCTATGTGCCTCGCATCCCTCACCCTGTGTGCCTCGCATCCCTCAGCCCGTGTGCCATGCATCCCTCAGCCTGTGTGCCTCGCATCCCTCAGCCCGTGTGCCATGCATCCCTCAGCCTGTGTACCATGCATCCCGCAGCCTGTGTACCATGCATCCCTCAGGCTCCGAGCCATGCATCCCGCAGACTGTGTGCCATGCGACCCTCAGTCTGTGTACCATACATCCCTCAGCCTGTGTGTCTCGCATCCCTCAGCCTGTGTGCCATGCATCCCTCAGCCTGTGTGTCTCGCATCCCTCAGCCTGTGTGCCATGCATCCCTCAGCCTGTGTGCCATGCATCCCTCAGCCTATGTACCATACATCCCTCAGCCCGTGTGCCATGCATCCCTCAGCCTGTGTGCCATGCATCCCTCAGCCCGTGTGCCTCGCATCCCTCAGCCTGTGTGCCTCGCATCTCTCAGCCTGTGTGCCATGCATCCCTCAGCCTTTGTGCCTCGCATCCCTCAGCCCGTGTGCCATGCATCCCTCAGCCTGTGTGCCTCGCATCCCTCAGCCTGTGTGCCATGCATCCCTCAGCCTGTGTGCCTCGCATCCCTCAGCCCGTGTGCCATGCATCCCTCAGCCTCTGTGCCTCGCATCTCTCAGCCCGTGTGCCATGCATCCCTCAGCCTGTGTGCCTCGCATCCCTCAGCCCGTGTGCCATGCATCCCTCAGCCTGTGTGCCTCGCATCCCTCAGCCTGTGTGCCATGCATCCCTCAGTCTGTGTGCCATGCATCCCTCAGCCAGTGTGCCATACATCCCTCAGGCTGTGTGCCATGCATCCCTCAACCTGTGTGCCATACATCCCTCATCCAGGGTGCCATGCATCCATCAGCCAGTGTGCCATGCATTCCTCAGCCAGTGTACCATGCATCCCTTGGTCTGTGTACCATGCATCCCTCAGCCAGTGTGCCATGCATCCCTCAGCCAGTGTGCCATGCATCCCTCAGTCTGTGTGCCATGCATCCCTCAGCCTGTGTGCCATACATCCCTCAGCCCGTGTGCCATACATCCCTCAGGCTGTGTGCCATGCATCCCTCAGCCAGTGTGCCATACGTCCCTCAGGCTGTGTGCCATGCATCCCTCAGCCAGTGTGCCATGCATCCCTCAGCCAGTGTGCCATGCATCCCTCAGTCTGTGTGCCATGCATCCCTCAGTCTGTGTGCCATGCATCCCTCAGCCTGTGTGCCTCGCATCCCTCAGCCCGTGTGCCATGCATCCCTCAGCCTGTGTGTGTGCCATGCATCCCTCAGCCCGTGTGCCATGCATCCCTCAGCCAGTGTGCCATGCATCCCTCAGTCTGTGTGCCATGCATCCCTAGGCCTGTGTGCCATGCATCCCTCAGTCTGTGTGCCATGCATCCCTCAGCCCGTGTGCCATGCATCCCTCAGCCTGTGTGCCATGCGACCCTCAGTCTGTGTGCCTCGCATCCCTCAGTCTGTCTGCCATGCATCCCTCAGCCTGTGTGTGGGCCATGCATCCCTCAGCCCGTGTGCCATGCATCCCTCAGCCTGTGTGCCTCCCATCCCTCAGCCCGTGTGCCATGCATCCCTCAGCCCGTGTGCCATGCATCCCTCAGCCCGTGTGCCTCGCATCCCTCAGCCCGTGTGCCATGCATTCCTCAGCCTGTGTACCTCGCATCCCTCAGCCCGTGTGCCATGCATCCCTCAGCCTGTGTGCCTCGCATCCCTCAGCCCGTGTGCCATGCATCCCTCAGCCTGTGTGCCTCGCATCCCTCAGTCTGTGTGCCTCGCATCCCTCAGTCTGTCTGCCATGCATCCCTCAGCCTGTGTGTGTGCCATGCATCCCTCAGCCCGTGTGCCATGCATCCCTCAGCCTGTGTGCCATGTGACCCTCAGTCTGTGTGCCTCGCATCCCTCAGCCCGTGTGCCATGCATCCCTCAGCCCGTGTGCCATGCATCCCTCAGCCCATGTGCCTCGCATCCCTCAGCCTGTGTGCCTCGCATCCCTCAGCCCGTGTGCCATGCATCCCTCAGCCTGTGTGCCTCGCATCCCTCAGCCCGTGTGCCATGCATCCCTCAGCCTGTGTACCATGCATCCCGCAGCCTGTGTACCATGCATCCCTCAGGCTCCGAGCCATGCATCCCTCAGACTGTGTGCCATGCGACCCTCAGTCTGTGTACCATACATCCCTCAGCCTGTGTGTCTCGCATCCCTCAGCCTGTGTGCCATGCATCCCTCAGCCTGTGTGTCTCGCATCCCTCAGCCTGTGTGCCATGCATCCCTCAGCCTGTGTGCCATGCATCCCTCAGCATATGTACCATACATCCCTCAGCCCGTGTGCCATGCATCCCTCAGCCTGTGTGCCATGCATCCCTCAGCCCGTGTGCCTCGCATCCCTCAGCCTGTGTGCCTCGCATCTCTCAGCCTGTGTGCCATGCATCCCTCAGCCTTTGTGCCTCGCATCCCTCAGCCCATGTGCCATGCATCCCTCAGCCTGTGTGCCTCGCATCCCTCAGCCTGTGTGCCATGCATCCCTCAGCCTGTGTGCCTCGCATCCCTCAGCCCGTGTGCCATGCATCCCTCAGCCTGTGTGCCTCGCATCTCTCAGCCCGTGTGCCATGCATCCCTCAGCCTGCGTGCCTCGCATCCCTCAGCCAGTGTGCCATGCATCCCTCAGCCTGTGTGCCTCGCATCCCTCAGCCTGTGTACCATGCATCCCTCAGGCTCTGAGCCATGCATCCCTCAGACTGTGTGCCATACATCCCTCAGGCTTTGAGCCATGCATCCCTCAGCCCGTGTGCCTCGCATCCCTCAGCCCGTGTGCCATGCATCCCTCAGCCTGTGTGCCATGCGACCCTCAGTCTGTAGACCATACATCCCTCAGCCTGTGTGTCTCGCATCCCTCAGCCTGTGTGCCATGCATTCCTCAGCCTGTGTGCCATGCATTCCTCAGCCTGTGTACCATGCATCCCGCAGCCTGTGTACCATGCATCCCTCAGTCTGTGTACCATGCATCCCTCAGTCTGTGTGCCATGCATCCCTAGGCCTGTGTACCATGCATCCCTCAGTCGATGACATCACAGACTTCATCAGCCCTCACGCCCTCGCCTCCGAGAACTACATTCTACTAGGAGACCTCAACTACCACCTTGAAAACAAACACGACAGCAACACCACCACCCTTCTGGACAACCTGGCCAATCTCGGACTCAAACAACTTGTGGACACCCCCACCCATGTAGCCGGACACACGCTCGACCCCATCTTCACCTCCAGCAAGCACATCTCCTTCGATCGCACTACTGCTCTCCACTGGACGGATCACAGCTGTGTTCACTTCAGCTACAAAACCACCCTGACCCTTAACCGTCCACAGCCTATCCCTCGGAGAAACTGGAACAAAATCACCTCTGACCAACTCCTCACATCACTCAACCAAAACCCTCCCACCATCTCAATGGACCCACAGTGCTGACGAATTAGCACCCCTGAAAAAGCACCAGATGAAATCAGCCAGCAAAAAGGCTCCCTGGTTCAATGACGAACTTAAAAAATCCAAGAAGCTATGCCGCACCCTGGAAAAGATATGGAGAAAAAACCCAACCTCCGACAACATGACCTCCCTCAAGTCAGCCACCCGCAAACACCACCAATTGATTCGATCCGCCAAGAAATCAGCTCTCAAGGATCGTCTCGACAACAACTCTCATAACAGCAAGGAACTCTTCAACATCGTTAAAGAATTCACCAACCCCACAGCAGCATCCAACGACATCACTCCCTCCCAAGACCTCTGCGACGCGTTATCCTCCTTCTTCTACAACAAAATTGCCGACATCCACAACAGCTTCGAGAATACTCCCAGCGATCTACCCTCCCCACCCCCCTCAGATCCTACTCCGCTAACTAACAACCTCCGCGCCTGGAACCCAATCACCACTGAAGACACCATTCGCCTGATGAACTCAATCCACTCTGGCTCGCCCACCGACCCCTGCCCCCACCACATCTTCAACAAAGCTGACTCCGTCATCGCACCCCATCTCCGTGATGTCATCAACTGCTCGTTCAACTCTGCCTCCTTTCCAGAAAGCTGGAAACACGCCGAACTCAGCGCCCTTCTGAAGAAACCCACAGCAGACCCCTCTGAACTTAAAAACTACCGACCCATTTCCCTCCTCCCTTTCCCGGCCAAAGTCATCTAGAAAGCCGTCAACAGCCAACTCGCTGCCTTCCTAGAATCCAACAACTCCCTTGATCCATCCCAATCCGGGTTTCGAGCCAAACACAGTACCGAAACCGCCCTCATTGCAGCGACCGACGACATCCGAACACTCCTGGACAACGGAGAAACAGTGGCCCTCATCCTACTCGACCTATCCGCCGCTTTCGACACAGTCTGCCACAGTACCCTTATACATCGCCTCAGCAACATTGGCATACAAAGAAAAGCCTTGGACTGGATCATCTCATTCCTCGCTTGAAGAACTCAAAGAGTCAGACTTCCACCATTCTACTCAAAGGCCACCGAAGTCATCTGCGGCGTACCACAAGGATCATCACTCAGTCCCACCCTCTTCAACGTCTACATGAGTCCTCTCGCCTCCATCGCGCGTCAACACAACCTTAACATCATCTCTTACGCCGACGACACCCAGTTAATCCTTTCCCTCACCAAAGACCCTAACACCGCCAAAACCAACCTTCACGAAGGCATGAAAGAAGTAGCCGAATGGATGAAACATAGCTGCCTTAAACTCAACTCAGACAAAACGGAGGTGCTCATCCTAGGATCTTCCCCCTCAGCCTGGGACGACTCTTGGTGGCCTTCCGCTCTGGGCGCAGCACCCACACCCACAGACCATGCACGTAACCTTGGCTTCATCCCAGACTCCTCTCTCTCGATGTCCAGACAAGTCAACGCTATCTCGTCCTCCTGCTTCAACGTACTTCGCATTCTCAAAAAGATCTTCCGCTGGATCCCCCTCGAGACAAGAAAGACTGTCACCCACGCTTTGGTCACGAGTCGACTGGATTATGGTAACACACTATACGCCGGAATCTCAGCAAAACTACAGAAAAAACTCCAGCGCATCCAAAACGCGTCAGCAAGACTCATATTAGACATCCCTCCCCAAGATCACATCTCCGGACATCTAAAAGACCTCCACTGGCTACCCGTCAACAAAAGAATTACTTTCCGCCTTCTCACCCACGCACACAAAGCCCTCTACAACCTAGGACCCGAATGCCTCAACACTCGACTGTCCTTCTACAAACCCAACCGCCAACTACGATCGTCCAATCAAGCCCTCGCCGCAATCCCGCGCATCCGGAAATCCACCATGGGTGGCAGATCCTTCTCCTTCCTGGCTGCCTAGACCTGGAACTCTCTCCGCACCCACCTCCGCCTTACTCAGAACCACATCTCCTTCAGAAAAGAACTCAAAACCTGGCTATTCGACAAATACTGAACCCCTTCCCCCAGCGCCTTGAGACCCTCTGGGTAAGTAGTGCGCTATATAAATGCTCGAACTTGAACTTGTGTGCCATGCATCCCACAGTCTGTGTACCATACATCCCTCAGCCTGTGTGCCATACATCCCTTACCCCTTCCTCCCAGGGATTCCCTCTCGGCTCCCTCCCCCCTCCGCTCACAGGACGCACCGCCTGTGTGATGGGCATCCCTCAGCCCGTGTGCCATGCATCCCTCAGCCTGTGTGTGTACCATGCACCTCCTCACCCCTGCCTCCCAGGAATCCCCCCCTCCCCTCCCACTCCGCGTGCTCCCAGGCGGAAGAACCGAGGACGCTTCGATGGCTCTGCGGGGGGGCTCCAGAGAGGGATTTATAATTCATGGAAATGAAAAGCGAGAGTGTCTGTCCGCGGATATCATGTCCGACAACATGTCTGGTGTAATGTGAGGAGGGGGGGGGGGGCGGCGTCTGCCAGAGACAAGAGAGAGTGGGGCTTTTCTGGTGTGACCTAGTGAACCTAGCAGGGGGGGGGCGGGGGCGGCACCTGACAGATGGGTCTCCGAGCTGCCCCCCCCCCTTGCTCCCCAGACAGAAGGCGAATGGCAGGATTAGCACGCCCACCCCCCCCCCCCTCCACCACACCCACATACCCCCTCCCGCAGCGCTTCTCTTGGCACGGGGGCACCCAGAGACAATCTCTGGTAGGACTGTGGGCCGGGTTGGGCTGTACCCCCCCCCCCCCCCCTCCGCCCTCTCACACCGCGGCCAGACGCCCCCACCTCACACAGTCAGCAACGTCCCGACAGAGTGGCATTGTCCCATGGGCGTCATTAGAGGGGCAGCTGCTGCCCCTTGGCACTGCCCCGCGGCTCCCGTGCCCTCGGAAACAAACAGGGGGCGCTGTCAGCTCCCCTATGGTGTCATCTAGGCCAGGGGGAGAGGGTGCGTGATGTCAGTATTGAGCGCAGAGCTTCTGCTTAAAAAAGTTCTCTTTTATGAAAAGTTTTAGTGAAAAATAGCAGTGGCGACCCAGACTACTGCCTACTTCCGCTGAAGGTTGCACCAAAACTCGTAAAGGGGAAGTGGGCCTAAGGGCCTAAATTACTACTCTAATCCCACTTGGGAGGGGATTTAATTTATCGATGGTTCACGGCCGCAATTCCGTCGCAAACTCTTGGTACAAGGGAGTGAACCTAAAAAAAGAAGTGGGGGGACCCTGAAGTCACGGCAGGAAGTGACGTCACGAAAGGTGGCTTGCACCATCAGACTCATTGCCTCCCCTCGCTCACCCCTTGGATGCGATTGCATCAGAGAAGCCAGCGCATGAGCAGCGTTCTGAATGAGTTCCGGTCTCGACCCAGAGAGGCCAAAGAGTGAATGTGTGGCTCCATTTGCTCCAGTTATGGAGCTCCCGGTAAAATAAGTGCGGGGACGCCATCCACCCGCGTGGTACCCCGACTTGAGCCCTGGAGTGAACCTCTGTTTGAAAGAATTCCCACAACTCCTCCCTTCCGAATAGCCATTCATAAAGCATTTTAAGCCCATTTTAGGCATCAGCAAAACTTTAAGGACAACTACATTGGATCCAGCACAGAGGAAAAACCTTCTCAGCAGTCACAAACCCACAAGTCTGGGACGCCCTGCCCCAGGACATCAGAAACCCACCTGACTCACAACATCCGCAAGCAACTCAAGACCAGGCAATTCAACTGGTGCTCCAGCCGCCCACAGTGCCCAGAGACCCTTGCAGGTGATTCATTGGCGCTCTACAAAGCCTTTTACATTAGTTTACATTACTTTACGTAGTAAATTGCAGGATTTGCGAGCCCTACAAAGTTCCTTCCTTCTGTGCCGTCCCTGTGCTGCGGTGTGCGCTCCTCGTTCCAATACATTTGCAACAATTTATTGATGTCACTCCTTCATGTGCTGCACATTCTCAAGACTGATCCTTTGCCCCTCTTTCAGCTCAATGCGAGATGCCCATCACCGGGTCAGACCCCGGGGGTGAGGGAGAGGGGGAGCTCAGTTTCTGAGGATTGTAGTGAAGATGGCAGATTTATCCCGAGACCCTGCCTCTGGCCCTGGCAACCACAGGGGTGTATGGAGTGGAGGCCCCTTACAAAGTGAACAAAGTCTCCAAAGTGAACAAAGATCTCCAAGTGAACAAAGACCTCCAAGTGAACAAAGACCTCCAAGTGAACAAAGCCCTACTCATAAACAATGACCTCCATGTGAACTACAACTTTCATAAGAACAAAGGCTTTTAAGTAAACAGAGACCCAGTGCAGGACTGTCTCCAGTAAAACAACATGCACCACAGGGATAAATAATTATATGTGAATTAAGAGCTCCTTGTCAACAAAGACCCCCATATGATTTAAAAACCCACTTGCATGACGAGCTCCGTGAAAATAAAGACCTCCATATGAACTACATCCATATGGAGAAAAAAAACTCTACTCATTAATGAAGTCTCCAACTTGCAGGATTCCCTCTATAAGAATGAAGACCTCCACAGGCACTAAGACCTCAACATGAACAATGACCTTCTCCTGAATGAAGACTTCCACATGAACGATGACCTCCACATACAGGATGACTTTCACATGAACGATGATCTCCACATGAACGAAGACCCCCACAGGAATGACAACTTCCATATCTCCATGTGACCGGAGACTTGTTAACGAAGACCCCCACTTGAATGAAGACCACCTATCTGAATGATTACCTGCATGAGAACAAATACCTCCAAATGAACAAAGTCCCCAAAGTAAACAAAGACCTCCAATTGAAAAAAGTCCCCAAAATGAACAAAAACCTCCACGTGAAAAAGTCCCCAAAGTGAACAAAGACCTCCAAGTGAACAAAGACCTCCAATTGAAAAAAGTCCCCAAAGTGAACGAAGATCTCCAAGTGAAAAAAAGTCCCCAAAGTGAACAAAGACCTCCAAGTGAAAAAAGTCCCCAAAGTGAACAAAGACCTCCAAGTGAAAAAAGTCCCCAAAGTGAACAAAGACCTTCAAGTGAACAAAGACCTTCAAGTAAACTAAGACTTTCAGAAGAACATAGGCCTTTAAGTGAACAGAGACCCCAGTACAGGATTGTCTCCAGGAAAAAGTAAACCTTCACATGAATTAAGACCGCCAAATTAACAATGAATGATGACTTCCAGATGTACAAAATGCACCACAGAGATGAAGACTTATATGTGAATTAAGACCTCCACGTCAAGAAAGACCTCCTTATTAATTAAAAACCCCCTTGAATGATGACCTCCATGAGAATAAAGACCTCCACATGAACGACATCCATATGAAAAAAAACCTGAATGAAGTCTCCAACTTGCATGATTCCCTCTATAAGAATGAAGACCTCCACAGGCACTAAGACCTCAACATGAACAATGACCTCCTCCTGAATGAAGACCTCTACAGGAATGAAGACCTCCACATGAACAATGACCTTCACATGAATAAAGACCCCCACAGGAATGAAGACTTCCATATGAACTTAAATCTCCATGTGACCAGAGACTTGTCAACGAAGACCCCCACTTGAATGAAGACCACCTATCCGAATGATTACCTGCATGAGAAAGAAGACCTCCGTGTGGAAGATGATCTCTGTGTGAACAAAACTACTCCAGAAAATACACCTCCAATGAATGATTACCTCCATATGAAGGAAGACCTCTATGTGAACGAAGACTCTGGTGTAAACGATGACCTCCTCTCAACAAAGGTCCCCACGTGAAAGCCAACCACATCAACCAACACCTCCGCGATCTCCACTGACTGGCCATCGGAAGAAGAATAACCTTCAAGCCCCGCACGCACGCACGCGTACAAAGCCATCCACAACATTGGACCAGCATACCAAAGCAACTGCCTCTCATTCCACGCACCCAAGAGAAACCTCCGATCAGCTGACCTCTCTCTGGCACCATTTCACGCATCTACAAGACCAGAATGGGAGGAAAGTCCTTCTCCTACCTCGCAGCCAAGGCCTGGAACGACCTCCCCCTCCGCCTCCAGTCAGTCCCTACACTGCTAGAGTTGAGGAAGGACCTCACGATCTGGCTCTTCGGATGACCCCAGCACTCTCGGGAGCCGTTTTCCCCTCAACCCCCAGCGCCTTGAGACCCTCGTGGGTGAGCAGCTGCACTCTACAAACCCGATTGATTGTTGTGAACAAAAATCTCAAAGGGAAATGTGACTTTCAAGTGAAAACAATGTAAACAAATGTAAACAAAGAGCTACAATCAAATATCATTTACAAATACATGAAGAATCCATGTGAACAAGTAACTCATGACGACGTCCATGTGAGCAATGTCACGGGCATGAATGAAGACCTATAAATGAAGGAGGAGGTACATGTGAATAGCTTGGATGCTGACGCCAATGTCCATGTGAGTGTCAATCTCCATGCAAACCATCAGCTGCACGTGAATGATCATCTCCATTTGACTGATGACCTCCAATGACCTACATGCAACAGCACTAGTGAATGACCATCCATGTGTGCACATAATGTTATGTTATATGGATTTGTATAGCGCAATAATCACCCGAGAGGGTATCCAGGCACTTGATAGACCTACACGAAAGTCAGATAATAAAGGAAATGGCACCCTACATGTAAACTACAACCTAGACATGAAGAAAGGCCACCATGTCAACAACAACATACGTGAATGAAGACCTCCAAGAGTGGATGACCTCAGGACCTCCTTCTTGTGACATGACCATTGAACTGAGTGACAATCGACACGCGAGGACCCGCCTCCACGTGATCGACAACCCACAGGAGAACCTCGAAGCGAGCGGCTTCATGAAGAAGCTTCACTGCTGAGCCCACCTGACTGGGGCAATTATCGCCTCACACTCAGAGTCTCGCCTGCCTCGATCTGTGATATCCTCTCCCACACCTCAGCATTTCCCTCACCCTCGTCTCCAACTACGCGTCGCACGCGTGCGGCGTGCACCACCTTCTGCGGAGAGAACCACCACGTGTAGAACTTAGGAGCTCGTGAAATGGTCCGGTGAAGGTGAGCGGTGGAAGGAGGCCTGGCTGCAGGAGAGATGGATTAATGAGTGAATGAATGAATGAATGAAACAACTTATAAAGCACACGAATACCCAGAGGCGTCTTGGCGCTGTACAGGTGGACTTTGAGTACCAACTTACTGTGATACTCACAGTGAGGCACTGGGTGTGGTGGAGCGGGCATGGGTGGCACACCCTGGTAGGGATGAAATCCTCCAGGTCAGGTTTCCAGGGTATCAATGAAGAAGAAGTAAGAGGCAGCTAGGTTCAGCAGATGAGTGACATGTTTGTTGGCCCTTCTGAAGGACCTGTGCATGTCAACATTGCCATGTTGAGGGCTCACTGAACTGCGCATGCGCTGGTGGCACCTAGGCGTCGCCGCTGTCTCCATCACTACATTCATCACCTCACGCAGGAAGTACCATTATTGGAGTGAAAAGAGAAAGCGGGGTTCACCCACATGGATACCGCTCCCAGGTAACATAACAGGGACATGCAGCAATGAGACAGCGGAACCATGAAGTAGTGTGGCTCACTGGTTAGAGGCGGCAGACCCGAGAGCAGAGGACGGCCCGGGACCAGGGTTCGATTCCCGGCGCGGCAGGTTTCTCGACCAGGGTCAGCGGACTCGATAATTCTCTCGCCTCGGTGCCCACTCTGATCAGCGATCACACTCGGCAACTCTGGGCATTAGCTTGCCTCATCTTCACTAACGGCCCCACCTGACCGCCGGGGATGCCTGGTCTCACCCTGGAGATACCCATTAAGGGACCATCTCTCAGGGAAGTCAGGAAGGGTTTCGCAGCGGTCGAAGCGCCTTGGGACCCTCCGGGTAAGTAGTGCGCTATATAAATGCCAATACATTACATACATTACATTACATGCCTCAGGTTCCACACATCTTACCAAACTCAAACTTGAGACAGCAGAGCTATCCATCGCTGTTACACACTTCTTGCCAAACTCAAACAGCAGAGCTATCCTTCATGGTTACATATATCTTACAAGCTTAGACTTTGGACAGCCGAGCCATGCCTCAAGTTCCACACATCTTACCAAACAGACAGCAGAGCTATCCATTGCTGTCACGCACATCTTACCAAACTCAGACAGCAGAACTATCCACCGTGGTTACACACAACTTACAAGCTCAGACGTCAGACAGCAGAGCTATGCCTCAGGTGACACACATGTTACCAAACTCAGACAGCAGAGCTATCCACCGTGGTTACACACCTCTTACAAACTCAGCCATCAAACAGCAGAGCTATGCCTCAAGTTACACACATCTTACTAAACTTATGCACCAGAGCTATCCATCGCTATTACACACATCTTAGAAACTCGGACATCAGACAGCAGAGCTATCCATTGCAAAGTGAAGAACAATCCCTACACGCCAACAATTTTGCCCAGGGGGAGCTAGATAAATCGGGCCAGCTATCCCTGAAAATCTACATTAAGAAAGGCCTTTAGCAGGGGTGTGTTTTAGCCCCCCTGCTTTTTAGTTTATTTCTGGCCGACCTCCCTACTTTGATATCCCAAACAAAGTCCTTCTGTCCTAAAGTTGGGAATCAGCACATTGCCTGTCGGCTCCACGCAGATGACCAGGGGCTGTTGACGGCCCCCCAATTGGTCTGCAGAGGAAACTCTCTGCCCTCCAAACATAGAGAAAGCAGAACCAGTTGGAAATTAATTTAGAACAGACTAGGGTGTTGGTCTTTGGTGAAAGAGTGAAAAACATGTAACCAGCGTTTATAAGCCCGGGAAGTAGAGTCAGTTGATTCCTATAAATATTCAGGATTGACTTTTAAGAGGAGATTAAGATAGGACAGACATAGGGAGAACATTGAGCAGAAGACTGCTGCGAGCTCGACGTTTGTCCAGATTCATCTGTAAACATGGAGGGCTGTCTCTCAGTCCTTTATTGAAGGCCTATGCTGGGAACCCCCCGCCCGTGGGTTCATACGGCGCTGAGATCGCTTCCATTGATCGCTCCCTTGATTGAGACCAGTTAGAGGGGTCAGTCCTTAGAAGACGTCTGTCGCCCCCACCAGGCACCATCGTCCAGGGCATGAGGAGGGAGCTGAATCTTGCCTTCTGGAATTTGTTGGCATTTTCCCGGGCTTTAGGATTCTTGAACAGGCTCTCGGAGGTCGGGGATGCGATAAAGGTCTCTCAACTCTGCTGAGACGAGAGCCAAGGCAGCGAAAGAAGGTGGGCAAGGGAAGTAAGGCATAGATTAAGAACCTCCATTCTGATTGTGGTACAATTACGTCCTGGTCCCCTTTTCCAGGTAAACAAGCAGTGAAAGAGTCTGCGACAAAGTTTGCGGGGGCTCTCGACCTGGTCTACCTGAGTCAGAAACCTACGATCTGTTTTTCGATACCCTCTCTAGGTCTGGGTACAGTTTTCCCCTAACTGGCGCAGGTACCTGATCCCGGCCTGCGGAATGAAATTCTAAGGGTAAGAGTAGGAGGCAATCCAGTCTACTCACCCCGCTCCTGTGGGGCCGGAGCCAGGATTATAATTGTCTTTGTCGCTGCCCCCGGATGTAAAATGCTCTTTGTTGCATATACTTATAGACTATGGGCTAGATGTAGGTAAATAGGTTTTACCGATTCTAAAATACCAAATTTTACCGATTCGGTATTTTAGAATCGGTAAATCCTATGTAGGTAATTAATCGGTAAAAAATACCGAATCGTTAAGATTCGGTATTTACCGAATCGGTAATTACCTATTCGGTATTTGCCATTTATTCCTATGGGCCTGGAGGCCCATAGGAATGACTGTCAATTACCGAATCCGTAATTACCGATTCTGTAAAATTGGGAAAAAGTCAAGGGTGGCAGGGTGTCACATTGACACCCTGTTGCACCCCTGATTAGTGCTGGTGAGCACATGTGGCATGCATACATGCCCTAAGGGCATGTATGTCTGTCACATGGCACAAGTGTAAATGCACATTTATGCATTTACATAGGAATTCCTTATTTACCACCAACTAATAGTTGGTGGTAAATAACGAATTCTTAAAGCCCAGAAGCACTGTTTACAGTGCCAACTCCATCTCATTTAACGATTCGGTAAATCCTGATTCGTTACTTGCCGAATCGGTAAAATAGCCTCGTACATAGGAAAAGGCTTTTACCGTCAGTAACGGCCGATTTCGGCCTTTACCGACCGGTAAAAGCCTACCTATATCTGGCCCTTTTTTTTTAAAATAAAGAACAGTTCACAGGATGAAGGCTGCAGAGTTGCAGTCAGCAATGCATTACCTAGATGTGGCAGTAGGAATTGCTCGTTTTTTATGTTCTGTTAAACAGAGTTTTAATGATGGGTTACAGTAGGGTGTGGGGTGATGGGTGGGCCTGATGGGTTTTAAGTCAATTTTAAACTGCAACTGTTTTTATGTATTGTTTAGAATGTTTCATGGACAATTGTCCTAATAAATAAGTCTGGGCAGTGAACTCCACTCCGCTTGCCGAGTTTGCCAAGTTTTTCGCACTCTGCGTTGTGCGGAGCTTGTTGAGTTCCCAAAAACTGTGCTTCGCGTAGTGTAGCAGAGTTTTTTTCCTCGCACGCGTTCCTCAACATCAAGTTGGCGAGCACGAGCGAGGAAAATCCACCTCCCGGTGAGATTTCTCAACGTGGGCGGTAAGATTTCTCATTGCGAGTGGTTGCGTATACTCGTGACCGCTCGCTTTGAGAAACCTTCCGTTCGCGTTGAGAAAGCTGACGCTCGATCAAAAATCTACTCGAGTGGCAGAAAGGAACAGTGCCCACTTGCACTGTGCAGGGTGTCGTTCACGATGATTGCACAATGCGGACAAGCACCTGGCACTGAAAATCACCGCAAACGGCATTTATCTAACGCACTCCGCTGCTCGCGGAGCTTCGCGTAGTGTAGCAGAGTTTTTTTTGCACACCACGTAGGCTTACTAATAAACTTGTTTTCTACCTACCTACTGGCTGTGGAGGTTGTCTGAGAGGTACCTGGGTGAGGCTTCGCTAAGTTCCTTACCTCAAATCACATGCACATCAGATGCGCCGTCGTGGAGTGATGAACATTTAAAGCCCGGATGATAAACTGTCCCTGCCCCATCTGGAGAGGATCGCAGTTAGCGGAGCTCGATGCTTCAGTTAATTTACTGAAAAATTAAGTTGGCATTTGTAGACAAAATTGGTATATTTTATGAAAATAATAAGCTGACGTTTGGGGAAAAGATGAATTACTTTGCTTAAGATTACAGGCTGATGTTTGGAGACCAGAGCGCCTTGAGGCCCATTCCAAGCTGATGTTTTGATGACTCGTGCTGGTTCGGGACGCGGGTTGGCCCTGGCGCGTCAGTCCTGTCCTCCTGTGGCTGTGGGGGGTGCACACATCTGTTGATTTGTAGACCCCTCCTCTGTGCTCCAGCATCACTTGGTACCAGCTGCAGGATGGACGCAGACCTCTGAGATGTCTCTAACCGGAGGGCTCGCTCGTCTCTCTGAGACCAGCCTCGGTGTAAGTTTCTGTTTCCAGATCTCCCCCTTAAAGTCGATTCTCAGCCTCGTGATACACCTGTGAGGAGCAGGACAGAAGGAAGCGGAAATGAGGTGTTGACAAAGGGTAGGACATCACGTCAAAATACACCCCCGAGTCCTTAGGCGACATTTAAATTGTGATATTCCGTTAATTTTCTTAGGAAATTGTGCTGGAAATGGCCCTTTTTTCTAATCTTTTCTTAAGGAACCCAGGAACACACGTGCAGCAGCAGCGCTGGGGTTGGGGAGGGACAGCCACACCCTGCAACAACCAGCGCTGCGAGAGTTGACGCAGACTTTTATAAGGGGCACAATAAGGGGGGGGAGGGAGGGGTGAAGACCCATCTCTCAGCTCCCACTAGAGGCAGACTCCGCCCCTTGGTCTAAGTCAAGGAGTTTAATGAAGACTCAAAGCAAGAGGGAAGGGGGGATGGAGGAAGGGGGGAGAGAGAAAGAAGGATAGAGGGGCAGTGGGAGGGGGAAAAAGACGGAGAGAGAAAGGGAGGGGGACAGGGAGAGAGGGGGGAGAGAAAGAAAGAGAGAGAGAGAGAGAGAGAGGGGGAGAGGGGGGGTAGGGGGGAGATAGAGGGGGAGGGAGAGACAGGGGGGATAGAGAGGGGAGGGACAAAAGGGCCGGAGAGAGCGGGGTGAGAGAGAGAGTGAGAGAGCGAGAGGGAGGATAGAGAGAGGAGGGAGAGAGAGGGGATGAGAGAGAGAGGGAGGGGGAGAATACAAAGAGGTAGGTGGACAGAGAGAGAGGGAGGGAGAGAGAGGAGGGAAGAGGGGGGGAAGAGGGGGAGGGAGAGAGAGAGGGGACGAGAGAGAGAGAGAGAGGGATGAGAGAGAGAGATTCCGAGGGCACAGATTCTCAAGGCTGATCTTTGAAGGTCACGGTCCCCACCAAGAGTGAGAGAACTTGAATTACTAAAGGTTGGATACAGTAGAAAGGAAATATACTTCAAGGGAAGAGAGTTCAGGCCTTGCCTGGTGCCAGCAGATGGGGCGCTGTAACTAAGTTAAATAAGACCTTGCTTCTAAATGCCAACATTACTAGCCTTCAATACGGTCTCCTACCACACACTCGTCACAAGGCTGCACAATATAAGCACCAAGGAACGGTTCTCAGATGGATCACCTCCTTCATCACCAGAAGAAGGCAGAAAGTCTGCTTCCCCCCTTCACCTCCGAACCCAAGGAAATCATCTGTGGAATACCCCAAGGATCCCCGCTCAGCCCCGCCCTCTTCAACACTTATATGACACCTCTGGCCAGCATCGTCAAAAGCCGGGGACTCAACATCAAATTCTACTCCGTCACCACACAACTCAACCTCTCCCTCTCTGAAGACATCACACAACATCACTGCCACAAATGACCACACTAGGAACCTGGGCATTATTTTGAACAAGCTAACCATGATGACTCAGGTCAACTCCGTCTCCTCCTCCGACTTCTTCATCCTCTGCATGATTAGTAAGATATTCAGAAGGCTATGCCAATGCTCAGGATGCATCATCACCCAGGTCCCCATCTTCAGCCCACTGGACAACAGCATCGCTCTCTACGCAGGGATCGCGGCACACCTCCTCTGATGACTACAAGCCGTAAAGAATGCTCAGCTCGGCACTGTAGCGCTGTACTCATGACGAGCTCAGCTCATCATGACCAGGCCCGTTTCCATAGAATGCTCAGCACAGCAGAGGAATTATCCCCACGTGGGAGCGCTGCAGCGGTCATGACGAGCTCAGCTCATCATGAGCACCCAACGAGTTAATAAGCAAAGAGTTTATGTTTGGTAATCTGAATATGGGGAGCCATACGTAAAGAAACGGGCGTGGCCACCCTTGTTAAAGTGAAAGTGTGGCATAGCGTGCTTTAAAAAAAAAGGCTTTCTTTCTGTAAATTGCAAAACTAAAAAACAGCGATGCCACTATATTTAACAAGGAGGGGGAGCGAGCATTAGCAAATATAAAGATCAGCTGTTCATAATTAGAAGAATAATGAGGAGAGGGAGCAAGCGTGGACGCGAGTGAATTCCTGGGGCTAAAAAAGCCTAAATGAAAAAAAGAGTGCTGAGACAGTAATAAATTTAACTCCGCATGTAAGAGGGGTAGTCCTTATGGGAGGTTACAAAATAAACAAGCATTTGCAATGCAATGGTCTCGGCATCATTAAAGGTAGAGCTATTGGCATTGCTCATGACATTTTTTTTCATTAAATCAAAAATAAATGGGCATTGTCATTAACATTGCCAATACACAGCACTCTGCACTCAACAGCACACAATGCTCTGCACTCACTGCTCTGCGCACTCACCACTCTGCCCTCACCACTCTGCACTCACCACTCTGCACTCACCACTCTGCACTCACCACTCTGCACTCACCACTCTGCACTCTGCACTCACCACTCTGCACTCACCACTCTGCACTCACCACTCTGCACTCACCACTCTGCACTCACCACTCTGCACTCACCACTCACCACTCACCACTCTGCACTCACCACTCACCACTCACCACTCTGCACTCACCACTCTGCACTCACCACTCTGCACTCACCACTCTGCACTCACCACTCTGCACTCACCACTCTGCACTCACCACTCACCACTCACCACTCTGCACTCACCACTCTGCACTCACCACTCTGCACTCACCACTCTGCACTCTGCACTCACCACTCTGCACTCACCACTCTGCACTCACCTCTCACCACTCTGCACTCACCACTCTGCCCTCACCACTCACCACTCTGCACTCACCACTCTGCACTCACCACTCTGCACTCACCACTCTGCACTCTGCACTCACCACTCTGCACTCACCACTCTGCACTCACCACTCTGCACTCACCACTCTGCACTCTGCACTCACCACTCACCACTCTGCTGTGGGACCAGGGGACTGGATCAGCGATGAGCTGCAGAGCAACATAGGCGGTTCACGTTGGGGGCGCAATGCTCCGGGCAGCAACAGTTTATTGGCCGAGGTTGTGCGAGCCTAGAATCCTGCTGTCTTCATACGGTCCGGCCGGGGGTATCAGAGTTGGACCAACGCCGAATGCTGCAGTCCCGCGTGCTCGGCCATGGAATGGTGAGTGTACTAAATGCTCTTAGAAGCATTATCTTGCAGATATCGAAGCGGTGCCTTCATGGTTCCCTGGCAGGTTAACACGCCGAGCTTTCAAAATGTCTGCCAGAGAGACCACGGCTAGTTGAAGGATGAGGTTTGCAAATAAAATAGCCCTGGCCATTTGGGAAGCAGAAACAAATATGCTGTAGGCCCGGCTTTTGTCATACACAGATAGTTCTCCGGGTAACAGGCCCAGGAGTATTTAGAACGTCCCGGCAAAGTCCAATGGAGTGTCAGCCCCGGCGTGGCGCATCATCACTTATCGCCGGCTGGAATCGTCATCACTTACAGCCATCACCGCGAAAAATTGCCGATGATTGATACTGACGGCAAAGATGATCACTCTTGCAACGAGCTTAATTGAAATAATTAAGTACTTTTGCGCATTGCTTGCTTCTTGCGCCGGCAGGATAATGTATAAGACGCGCAAAGAAGTCACCAGTCCACCGAGCGCTCATATTTCATCAGTGACACGGCTGGAGAGCTAGGCAAGCATTGTGTTGTGTGCCCGCGTGTTTTCTTGCCACATAATTGCCTGAATAAGAATGGCAACTTGTCGTCTGTCCGCTCATTATGAAGAGCCATCCGCTGAAGGGAGAAGGCCTGTCACTCAGGAGCACCTACTTCCGGTTTGGCCGGCAATGTTTCCGGGTCGCCGCAGGCAGCGCGGCGGCCCGACCTGCACGGGGAAGGGACTCGGGAGGCAGCTTTCGAGGAGGACAGCACTTGGCCACGAGCGCGTTCTCGTGCGCGTGGCCTTAACAAATCGCCGCGCGCGGCCAGTGCTGTCCTCCTGGGAAGCTGAGCCGCCAACAATAAGGTCTCTGGCGAGAGCGAGCTTCGCTCGCTTCTAGCCGAGACCTAAAAAAGGAGGGACTAGTGGCCATATAAACCTGCTCAGGGCGAGAGAGAGTTTTTGGCCTCAGAGTCCCAGAGGAGGCAGAGTATGTAATTGGGCAAACTCCTCTTCCTGAGCAGTGCAGAAATATAAGGAAAACAACCAGAATCATATCTAGCTGGGACCTACCTGCCGAGGCAGCCTGGCATTGGTATTTCAGAAGGGGCCGCAGACGCTCGTGCGTCCCCTTCTGTAACAATGATCGTGCCGGGACACTTGAAGTGCCTGTGCTATCTTCAGAGGGTGTTCCCTCATTTGCATGGGGGCGTGGCCCCATGCAAATGAGGGAATCCCTTTGCCACTGCGCTCGCGCCGTATTACAGACACGAGCACAGAGGCAAAGAAGCTGCCTCCAGTGCGCCTCCTGATAGCAGCCCTCTGGAAGGGGGAAAGGAGGTCCCAGGTCCCCCAGACATCCCCTTACAGACGTTTGAAGTCGCTAACTGCACCCGCCTGCAAGGGGATCTTTAATCCCCCTTGCCGCCTGCAGAGTGAAACACGGAGCGACTTGAAAGCAGCTGCTCCGTTTTTCACTTGAATGCGCTGCCCCAGTGCAGCACGGGATCGCGCCTGCTCTGGGGGCAGCGCGTTAACTATAATACAGAGCATTTTCCTGGTTAGCGCTGGGCGCACCTTTTGAAAGATGCATCCAACGCTTACCAGGAAAAGGAGCTGCATATGTAATACAGCCCCTGAAGTCTATCTTTGGACCTGAAGTCTAACTTTAGACCTTTAAATGCTATATTATTTTGACAGAGTGTTTCCATGTGCACTGCTTTATGTATGTGCATTTATCATAACATTTGATTCCATGAGCAATTTATTATATGTGCAGCAGGGGCCTGTGTACAGTCGGTGGTGCATGATGTATTCTTTGCCTTTGCAGCCTTTCAAGTGCAGGGTTTTGTTGGGTCTTACTTTGCAACCTCCACAGATACCTCTTGGGGGCATATCATCAACAACGAGCTATAAATATCACTATACGCGTTTAGCGCATTTTACATTATCGCCGTATATCGCCGGATCACATCGCCATGTTAGGGGCGTATTTGCAACGATTTGCTAACAGGCGATGTGAAATCCGGTGATATACGGCGATTGTCATCAATATCACATGAAAACCAGCGATGTTAGAACAGCGCTGAAAAAAATATTGTAAATAGGGAGAAGTGGATGTAACCAAACAATCCACCTCCCATTATCTACATGGCTAATTGAGAATTTAGCAGACGTTAGTATTAGGCGATATCAGTGGTTAGCGCAGAGTTTTTCATCGCTAAGCTTTTTCTGGGACGGCTTGTAAATACGTCAATGTGCGGTTAGCGATCATTTACCTGTTGTTTCCGGAAAGGAACGCCTACTTTGTATCTCATTAGCGATGTAAAGCGTGGCATTTGAAAAATGGCTTCTAACATGCGCTAGTGCATGGTAGCGCCGCCTTGTTAATACGGGTGATGTAATTTTCGCCGCTTTTTGGCTTTCAATGCCAAAAAAGTGGCGAAATGGCCCTTGATAATATGCCCCTTGGTTTTCTCAATCGCTCTCTGCGGTGAGTCCTGAGGTTTCTGTACTCCGAGTTGTAGAGCTTGTCTTTGAGGTTCTTGGCCTTATGAATGGAGGTTGTGAAGACAGAGGTTAGCATTAGGCCTAGGCGGAGGGCAGGGGGCGTGGACAGGCGGTGTACATAGGTTTAAGGTTGGCATTAGGCCTAGGCCGAGGGCGGAGGGTGTGGACAGGGGGTGTACATAGGTTTACGGTTAGCATTAGGCTTATGCTCAGGGTGGGGGTTAGTGTCAGGGCTTGTACTTAGGACTGAGGTTAGCATTAGGCCTAGGCCGAGGGCGGAGGGTGTGGACAGGAGGTGTACATAGGTTTACGGTTAGCATTAGGCCTATGCTCAGGGTGGGGGTTAGTGTCAGGGATTGTACTTAGGACAGAGGTTAGTATCGGGCTTAGGCTGAGGGCAGAGGGTGTGGACAGGCGGTGTACATAGGTTTACGGTTAGCATTAGGCTTATGCTCAGGGTGGGAGTTAGTGTCAGGGGTTGTACTTAGGACTGAGGTTAGTATCGGGCTTAGGCTGAGGGCAGAGGGTATAGACAAGGGATGCACGTATGACAGAGGCTAGCCTTCGGCTCAGGGAAGGCGAGGGGGTGGGTGGGGTTGGGGGCACTACATACTTAGATCCTGTGGGCCACATTTATGAGAAGAGGCGAATCGCTGCGTGAAAGCAGTGATGCGTCACTTCTCAGTGCGCCCTCCTTGCAACATGATTTATGCGTCATATTTACTGTATGATGCATCATGTCGCAAGGAGTTACAGATATGTCAGTATTTCTGATGTATCTGTCAACGCAAAAAGTGTTGCATTGCTGGAGTTGTGTCAGAAGCCTGAGGGCCTGCGTCAGTCTTACGCCTGCCATGAGGCAGGCGTAAGGTTTTGACGCATTGGCGTCCTAGAAGTGGCACAGCAAAATCTCATAGCTTTTGCTGCACCACTCCTAAGACCCTTTCTTGCGGGGTATGCCCACCCTGCATACTTTATACCTGGCACAGGTATAATGTAGCGCAGTGGTTTACGAAGTGACGCATCTACCTAGATGCGTCACTTCGTAAATATGGCACAGCATGGTGCATTTTTAACATCACTGGTGCATCACAAAAAGTGACGCACCGGTGGCGCAAAAGTGACGCATGGCCTCATAAATAGGCCACTGTGTTTGTGTCACCAGTTAAAAATCCAAAGCATCTGTTCTTTCCCGGAAAGCCGTCAGCACCTGTGTATATTGATTCTGTCTTTCAATTCCGTAGTCAAGGGACATTTGTCATTTTTTAAGGTCAAACCTGCAACCACCCCACGGCAGAGAACGGGGGACACACCCTTCTCTGGCTTTCAATAGCTGGAGGAGCAGACAGTGTGCAAACATGAGATGTGTCAACTGTGCACATATCACTCAGATCAGACACGTCATATGCAGGCGCAGGGCTCGTGCTGGGAGAGGCCGGACACTTGCACATGCAAACCCTTCCCGTGCACACACAGGATCTGTGCCCAAACAGGCCCGGCTCCCGGAATTTTTATTTGGGTGGGCCAAGGGTGCATTTGGGTGGGCCACTGCGGGCTTGATTTGTCGCATATATGTCTAGGCAGGCCTGTTTCAAGGCCCTCCTTTATCTCTTCTTAGTCTTACAAGCCCCAGTAAAATGCACTTTTTTCCAAATTTCTTTTTAACGTTATCACTCTCAAAAAGTGTTTTTTCCATTAATGTCCCTTTGATGGGAAGAGGAGGTTTCTGAGGTGGGAGTATCAGGCAAGTGACACTCCTCGGGCTCCCTCTGTGCGAGCCTTCAGGGAGAAACCCTCTTCGTTACTACCTCCACCTGACCCCGGACTCTGCAACTCACTCCCTTACAGACTTGATTATTCACTACTCCTCTCCAGTGCACCTTATCTCACAGATGACCTTGGGTCCCAGCCCCATATCAGGCACCATCGGGCTCCACTTTCATTATTCCCGGTAAAAACATTAGTAAAATCACCTTTATTCTTAAAACATTGAATATAGCAGTAAATATAATTAGCACACACTTTAAAGTATGTTCCACAGTAGCCCTTATGACCCGACTGCTAATTAAATAAACAAAAACAGAAAGGCCATGACAGGGCCGGCTTCAGCGCTGAAGCGAAAGTCTTTTTTGGCGCTGCACCTATAAACTCTCCGTAAATACCTTTACTACCACCTTCCAACAGTGACCCTCATCCCTTCATGGCCCCCCTATTGACCTCCTCCTCGGATTCCCTCACTGCCACAAGCCACAAGTGACCCTCATCTCCCCATAGCCCCTCCCCCCATGACCTCCTCCTCATACTCCCTCACTGCCACCCTCCATCAGTGCCCCTCATCTCTCCATAGCTCCTCCCTCCACCCCATGACCTCTTCCTCAGATTCCCTCACTGCCACCCTCCAGCAGTGCCCCTCATCGCTCCATAGCCCCTCCCCCTATTGACTTCCTCCTCTGACTCCTTCACTTCCACCCTCCACCAGCGCAACTCATCTCTCCGTAGCCACTCTCTCATATGCATTTCATTTGTTGTATAGTGCTACTCATATCAGTGTAGGGTGTCACAGTACTTTACACCACACACACATTATACAGAGACAATCAATCATGCAAGTATGTAAATCAGTCTACAGGGAATGTCACATAAGCCAATGAGGATAACAAGGTGTAGGAATCACATGTCATCCATACTGGTGGGCGGTATATTTCAAGAGGGTTTGGTCTTTGGAAACAGAACCTTAGGATTTAAAGAGTATTCCTTGGGGGTCAGCTTTACTGATAAAAATGTATATCTGCCCAAAAATACTCATTTTAGCAACATTAGAATAATGAAAGACTGGGGAAGTTCTAACTATATCACAAAACAAAAAATGCGAAGTACTAACTATATCATTCAGGTTTGTATGCAGCTCTTTGGTGACAGTTCATAGGTCACTGTCCTATGTTAGGATTGTAACTTTTGAACTGCAAGTAACACAAGGATCTCTGTGACAAAGGCAGAAACCCACTGAGCTTCCACATAAAATACAGTTCATCTGCATTTAAAAACTACTAACAGACAAATGATTGCTCTAAAGCAGGATCATTAATCACCACCGTTATCTCGGCATTTTGTATTGTCTCATTGTTGTCCTGCATCGGACATGATAAAGATAAAAACTGTTTAAATGAAGCATTCACGAAGAATGTGTCCTGCTGGGCCTGTGCAGATTTTAAAAAGAAAAAAATGTAACACATTCTCTTACCTACTCCATTAGTCAAACTTTGTGTCACAGCCTGATGTGATAAGCAGCTGCTGGGGTCAGGAAAGGTGACTAGGAATAAACAAACTTATTTTCTCCTGCACTGCATAGAAAAAAGAAATATCCACACAGCAGAACAGTAGACAAAGGTTACCAAAGGATACCATTGTCAAAGAAAGGATTTGTCACCTTTCACCTAGCAGAGATGAAGGGGTGAAAAAATAAACAAAGCCTCGTTAACATGTAAATGGTCTTTAAAGACCTGTGAAGTACTTGGGTGCGGCTGCGATAAAACTGTCTGTGTGCGTGTGCGTCAGGAAGCTGTCTCAGCGCGGGCTGACACGCACGACCTGACCTGTGCGTTGCACGCCTGCCTTCAAGCCCTCACTGTTGAGGGCCAAGGCTCCTGTTTGGGTGGGTCAGGCTCCTACCCAGGCTCCTGTTTGGGTGGGCCTGGCCCACTTGGCCCACCCGCTAGAACCGGGCCTGTGCCCAAAGGCTGTGAGACATAGAACATTTATCAAACTATAGAAAAAATTCACGCATTTGACATACGCGCCTTCAGGGTACAGGTACAAATTCAAACAAGCTGCATTTTGCTACTTTTCAAAGTTCATCTTGTGCCAAATCCTGTGAAGTTTGGTTCGAGTGGGTTTCAAAATTACAGAGACTGGGCAACGAGAAAATGCATTTCTGCGAATTCCCGACCCAGGCAGGGAGACGCTCATAACTGCTCTTACTGAAGTTTGGCAACAGTCCAGCGAACGCATTTTAAAAAACGCTGCGTGTTAAACCCTACTTGTAATCTTAACCTACACCAAAGGTCTGACAAAATATATATAGAAGCATTCGGACACCAGGACCGGCACACCTTAGACTAGAAGCAATGGGCCTCATTTATGAAAAGTGACGCATCGCTGCGTGAAAGCAGCGATGCGTCACTTCTCAGTGCGCCCTCCTTGCGACCGCAATGATGCGTTATATTTACAGTATGACGCATCATGGCGTAAGGAGTTACAGATACGTCAGTATTTCTGGCGTATCTGTAACCGCAAAAGTGACGCATTGCTGGAGTGTGTCACAAAAGTGACGCAACTCCAGCAATGCGTCTTTTCACATGGGGCAAGCCCCATGTGAAAGGGCCTGCGTCAGTCTTATGCCTGCTGTGAGGCAGGCGTAAGAAATTGACACATTTGTGTCATAAAAGTGGTGCAGTGAAATCTTATAGATTTCACTGCGTCACTTCTATGACCCTGTCTTGCGTCAGAACGCCCCCCCCTGCATACATTATGCCTGGCGTAGGTTTAATGTAGCGCAGGGGTTTGCAAAGTGACGCATTTACCTAGATGCGTCACTTTGTAAATAAGGTGCAACAAGGCACATTTTGTACACTGCTGGGGCCTCATTTATGAGGCCTTGCGTCAGTTTTGCGCTGCGGATGCGTCACTTTTTGTGACGCATCTGCGGCGTAAAACATGCGCCTTGTTGCGCCATATTTAAAAAGTGACGCATCTACCTAGCGCCACATTATACCTGCGTCAGGTATAATGTATGCAGAGGGGGCGTTCCCCCGCAAAAAGCCTCATAATAGTGACGCAGTGAAATCTATGAGATTTCACTGCGTCACTTTTAGGATGCGGTTGCGTCAAAATCTTGCGCCTGCCTCACAGCAGGCGTAAGACTGACGCAAGCCCTTTCACATGGGGCTTTCCCCATGTGAAAGGACGCATTGTTGGAGATGCGTCACTTTTGTGACACACTCCAGCAATGCGTCACTTTTGCGCTTACAGATGCGTCAGAAATACTGACGTATCTGTAAGTCTTTGCGACATGATGCGTCATACATTAAATATGACGCATCATTGGTGTCGCAAGGAGTGCGCAGTGAAAAGTGACGCATCGCTGTTTTCACGCAGCGATGCGTCACTTTTCATAAATGAGGCCCCTGGTGCGTTACAAAAAGTGACGCACCGGCGGCGTAAAAGTGACGCAAGGGCTCATAAATGAGGCCCAATGTTTTTGAAAAAATTTAAGCAAACAAACTGCATCCACGTTTTGGCCCGTTTGGTCATTTGTATGTAATGCTGTAGCGCCACCATGTGGTCAATATATGTAGGTGCAATCAGCAGTTTGAAAGGAGAGAGACAGAGTCACAAAATGGCATAGAGTTAACACAGCGGTCTTCAATCTGTGGGGCGCGACCCCCAGGGGGGTCGTGGAGTCCTGTGAAGGGGGTCGCAGAGTGCAGTTCCTGGCTGATGGAGGGTGCTCACGGCGGAGGCCTAATTCACACCGAGGTGTGAAAAACATCAACGCCTCATTAGCAAGTAAAAGGTCTTTTAAAGACCTGTCAAGTACTTGGGTGTGACTGTGTGTGTGTCCCTGAAGCTGTTTTAGCCGGGCTCACAAACACGAGCTGGGGGGAGCTTGGGGGGGGGGGGGGTGGCAGGGGGGGGGGCTGGGGTAGTGGCTGTAGTTTAGCCCTTTGAGTTCAATGGATGTTGTGCACCTGGAGCTGTGGATCCCATGACACGTCCCCCGCCCCCAGCAGGGAGGCACAGAGATGCCCTCCCATGAGCGGGAAAGTAGGACGACGACGCAGAGAGATACTGATCCCCCCCCCCATGAGAGAGGCACAGAAAAGGTGGGTGGATGAATGATGAGTGGATGGATGAAAGGGTGGATGGATGAATGATGGATGTATGGATGGAAGGATGAAAGGGTGGATGGATGAAGGATAGATTGGTGAAGGATAGATGTATGGATGGAAGAATGAAAGGGTGGACGGATGAAGGATGGATGGATGAAAGGGTGGATGGATGAATGATGGATGGATGGATGTGTAAAAAGATGGGTGGATGAATGAAGGGTGAATGGATGGATGGATGAAAGGGTGGATGGATGAAGGATAGATTAGTGAAGGATAGATGTATGGATGGAAGAATGAAAGGGTGGACGGATGAAGGATGGATGGATGAAGGATGGATGGATGGATGAAAGGGTGGATGGATGAATGATGGATGGATGTGTAAAAAGATGGGTGGATGAATGAAGGGTGAATGGATGGATGAAAGGGTGGATGGATGAATGATGGATGTATGGCTGGAAGGATGAAAGGGTGGATGGATGAAGGATAGATTGGTGAAGGATAGATGTATGGATGGAAGAATGAAAGGGTGGACGGATGAAGGATGGATGGATGAAAGGGTGGATGGATGAATGATGGATGGATGGATGGATGTGTACAAAGATGGGCGGATGAATGATGGGTAAATGGATGGATGAAAGGGTGGATGGATGAATGATGGATGTATGGATGGATGGAAGGATGAAAGGGTGAATGGATGAAGGATAAATTGGTGAAGGATAGATGTATGGATGGAAGGATGAAAGGGTGGACGGATGAAGGACGTATGGATGGATGTGTGAAAAGGTGGGGGGATGAATGCTGGGTAGATGGATGGATGAAAGGGTGGGTGGATGGATGTATGGATGAAAGGGTGGATGGATGATGGATGGGAGGATGAAAGAGTGGATGGATGAAGGATGGATGTATGGATGGGAAGATGAAAGGGTGGATGGATGTATGAATGGATAAAAGGTTGCATGAATGAATGATGGATGGATGTGTGAAAAGGTGGGTGGATGAATGATGGGTGGATGGAAGGAAGGGTGGATGGGTAAAGGATGGATGTATGGATGGAAGGATGAAAGGGTGGATGGATGAAGGATGGATGTATGGATGAAAGGATGAAAGGGTGGATGGATGGATGTGTGAAAGTGTGGGTGGATGAATGATGGAGGGATGTGATGAGGTCTAACAGGCGCATTTATGGTTGTCACAAGTTGATGAAGAGGAGTACCAGTTTCTAGAAACTTTTGTCGGAAGGGGGTCCTTACGCCTAAAAAGGTTTTACAAGGGGGTCTCGGCATCAAAAAGTTTGAAGACCTCTGAGTTAACACCAGGGCCACTGGAAGCAGAAGGCAGCAGAAGGCCATATTATGCGGCTGAGTTACGTAAATTATGCAGTAAGAAAAGGCAAAGTATGCGGCACAATGTGGCACATTTTGTAAAAGTATTACTTTGCTATTTCGTCATATTTTTAACGTTGTGAAACTGTCTGGGCAAAGGTTGCGCCTCATTAGCACCAGTTTAACACCCAAATCTAGCAATAAGCAAAAGAAAGGTGACCAGTCCAGCTTTACAAAGGGCCTTAGACTGCGCAGCAACAGGCGTCGCTGCATTTTTAAAAACTTTTGAACCGTTTAAGGTATAAAACATTTTTGTTGTTGTTTAAGTCTGCAGATTATACCACAGAAGCTGGATTGTGTGGCAAGTGCGGTTAATCTATAACTGTGCAAAATTCGCCATGTCCGCACAAGTGCATAATTCCAGTGGCCCTGGTTAAGACCCGGGGTTAGTATGGGGACAATAAAGAGGGATTTCTATTTATAATTATTACACTGGATGTGATGGACACTGAAGGATGAGATCGAAAGCGAGTGGTGAGGCGCGACTGTACTTTCCCACCAGAAATTCCTGTCCATTTGAAGGCATAGAGTGAGAATGGAAACATGTGATCTCAGCAGTCGAAGTGCATTAAAAAACGATGGGACGTGTGATGTTGCACCGAAAGGGGCAGGGTGAGCGTGGGGGTGGGGTCATAGACCTAACTTAACAAACAAAGGGCCGTATTAGCAAGGACTTGCGATGATTATCGCAAAGCTCGCTTGACGCTGTATTTTTTTTATCGCCGGCACATTTACATTTCTCAATGTAAGCATGCACCCTGGCTATGAGGCTTGTTTAGCTGTCTGCGACTCACTCGGTTTCACAGCACAGTAAGCTCCATGCCTTACGGTTCAGCTGAATCATTTCAAATGTTGCAATTAACTGTCCCGGGACAGTTGTCTTTTGACAAAAAAAGTAAGGGAACTGTTTATTTGAATTTAGAAAAGTATGGGTTCGTCGGCCCTCAGTTCTCGCCCACTTCCACCACTGTGTGAACTTAACCAAAGGGTTAGAGAGAGCGCATGTGCAGTGCTTAATTTGTTAGAAGGAAGCCTGCTGGTACCCGAAGCTCCTGGTCAGAAGCTCGAAGCCCGGAGCAATTAAACATCAGCGCACCGAATAGCAAGGCTGCATAATCTTGAGACCACTTCATGCCTCAGTAATCCCTCGCCACACACTCCCTGCGCCTTTATGTTAAGCTTGCGTATTCCTGCTGTCTCCGCTTGTGACTGTGTTTCCGTCTTTCTCCCCCTCCGTCTTTATGATTTGCATGTTTTTTCCCTCTCTAGCTCTGATGAGGAAAGATAGGGGCCGGTCCTGAAGTGATGTTGGCCTCCACCGGCAGCCAATGGAAGTTGAGGAACTGTATGTGATTGAAACCAAAGTGTGAGACACTGTGGCACTCTCCCAGTAGAACTTGAAGAACCATCTCACAGTGTGAGGTGGGGCGGGCCTTGAAAGGGGTAGAGGCTTCATGAAGAGAAATACCTATAATTCACTTTTGAACCCCACACCGCCCCCAAACCCCTCCTCCCAAATAATAATTAAAAAAAAACTTGCTGAGGCTGGTGCCGATGTCCTGGGGTGTTTTCCCACCCCTTAATGGACTTCGCCAGTACAAAGCCCTAGAAAACGACCTGGAAAACAACTATTTACAGTGGTTTTCAGCTTGTTTTCCCTGCCACCGTGGGATTTCGGCTCTTCACAGGGAGACTGTGTGATGTGAGCCAATATCGTGTATCACACTGTGGCACCATGAGAGTTTGCAGGTATGAAACCAAAGTGTGAGACACTAGCAGGCGCGCAACACCCATTGGAATCAAAGGGCTTCAGCCCCCCCCCCGTCGTGTGTGGCAGCCCCGGCTGAGGCGGCTCCCGGGCACACACACAGCCGCACCCAAGCACTTCACAGGTCTTTAACCCCTTGACTGCGGTCGGAATTCTGCTCCTGTGCGGCACATTCCGATCGCGGGCGTGGTCGTGACGGCTCCCGGCCGTCATCAGCACACGAGCACTGTGTGCCATGACGGACGGGAGCCGTCACCAGCATGCAAGGGGTTAAAAGACCGTGTGCATGTTAAAGAGGCTTTGTTGATGTTTCACCCCTTCTAAGAGCCCCTGCAGCGCCGCTCTACCTACTGCTTAATGTTTCAGCCCCCCCCGAAATGTTTTCTTAGCCCCCCCCCCCCCTCCCCCCCCGAAATGTGGCTCTAGTTGCGCCTCTGGACACTAGGGTACTCTCAGTAGGAATGCCTGTTGATATAAGGATTAGGAAGTGCTACAAAAGTATGGAACTCTTTACCTCTGGGTTTACGCAGCACTACCTCACTGGCAGTCTTTACCTCTGAACTGAGAGGCCACCTATTCAAAGCCCTTCTTAGCTGCTTTCTCTTCTCTCTACTATCCTTCGCGGACTGGGAGTGTGCAAGGAGCCTTCCTGGAGGCGACCCTTCTACCTCCAGATTGTATGTTATTTCTTGAGTCTTGTGCTTGTTTACATCTTGTTTCTCAATATTTATCACTGGTGCAATTTATGGTTCCTATATAATGTCCTATCGCTAATGTAAAGCACTCTAACATTGCTGGATAATGTCCAATCAAAAACTGAATAAATGAATAACGAAGCAATCAAAACTGAAGGGTTTGCACACAAGGCATCTGATCAAAACTGAGGATTAGACACAAATGGATTTGATCAAAATTGAGGGATTAGACACAATGAATGTGATCAAAACTGAGGGATTAGACACAATGGATGTGATTGAATTTGTGGTATTAGACACAATACAAGTGATCGAAACAGGCATTAGACACAATACATGTGATGGAAACAGGGATTAGACACAATACATGTGATGGAAACAGGGATTAGACACAATACATGTGATGGAAACAGGCATTATACACAATACATGTGATGGAAACAGGGATTAGACACAATACATGTGATGGAAACAGGCATTAGACACAATACATGTGATGGAAACAGGGATTAGACACAATACATGTGATGGAAACAGGGATTAGACACAATACATGTGATGGAAACAGGCATTAGACACTATACATGTGATGGAAACAGGCATTAGACACAATACATGTGATGGAAACAGGCATTAGACACAATACATGTGATGGAAACAGGCATTAGACACAATACATGTGATGGAAACAGGGATTAGACACAATACATGTGATGGAAACAGGGATTAGACGCAATACATGTGATGGAAACAGGGATTAGACGCAATACATGTGATGGAAACAGGGATTAGACACAATACATGTGATGGAAATTGAGGCATTAGACCAAAATACAACTGATTCAAATTGAGGGATTATACACAATACATGTGATGGAAACAGGGATTAGACACAATACATGTGATGGAAACAGGGATTAGACACAGTACATGTGATGGAAACAGGGATTAGACACAATACATGTGATGGAAACAGGGATTAGACACAATGCATGTGATGGAAACAGGGATTAGACACAATGCATGTGATGGAAACAGGGATTAGACACAACACATGTGATGGAAACAGGGATTAGACGCAATACATGTGATGGAAACAGGGATTAGACGCAATACATGTGATGGAAACAGGCATTAGACGCAATACATGTGATGGAAACAGGGATTAGACGCAACACATGTGATGGAAACAGGGATTAGACACAATGCATGTGATGGAAACAGGGATTAGACGCAATACATGTGATGGAAACAGGGATTAGACACAATACATGTGATGGAAACAGGCATTAGACACAATGCATGTTGTTGAAATTGAGGGTTTAAACACAATGCATGTGACCGAAACTGAAGGGGAAGACACAATACATGTGTCTGAAATTGTGGGATACAACACAATACATGTGCTCGAAACTGAAGGGGTGGACACTGCGCATGACTGAGGTCCGTAATATAAACATTGCATGTGATCGAAACCCCAAGGCGACTGTTGAACTTTTCAAATTTCGTTGTGAATCCGCCACTAATGGCTGCCATGTCTGATTCGAGGGTGCTTACAAACTCAAGAACGAATAAATCCTGCTCAGTATTGAATTCTGAAACTGAAAATATGTTTTATGAATTTCCACCCCCTTGAACCCCAAACAACTGCTCACATCGAGTTCAAGCAATAATCTGCTGCAGCACAATTTGGGGAAAATGCTGAGCTTCTTTTTATATCATCCCACGTTCTGCAACCTTGACTGGATTCTATGGCCGGCCTGGAGGCTCCAATTACGCTTCTCAATCTTTACTTCTCCAATATACAGCAGCCAATAAAAAAACATAAACACTACATTTCCCATGAGGCTTTGAACCGGGCCTCTATGAAACCCACCGATTAACAATGTCCTTTATATATAAAATAGGGATGTATGACATTACAACGCATGTTTTTACCACGCATGCTTTTACAACGCAAGTATTACAACGAAAACCTTTACAACGCATAGCGCTTTGGGGTGCTGGATAGTGAATAGTTTAATTTACTATTCAAACTCCAGTCCCAGTGGACACTAGGGAAGGTGTTGGATAGTAAATTAAATCTATTTCCTATCCTAGAGCACCCCCCAGCGCAATGCGTTGTAATGGTTTGCGTTGTAATAGTTGCGTCGTAAAGGCACTGTGTGGTAAAAGTTGCGTTGTAAAGGATGTTCCCCTCAAAATAGAGAGGACCATCTTTCTGCCCCTTTCTTTGCTGCTCCGCAGTCAAGATAAGCGCCTCTCTGCTTTGTATATGGGTGAGAGATTTTCATACTGATTTTTTGTGCAAAGTATATCTATGTGAATGGATACTTCGGACGGCTTTGCCGTGCTGTTTTCCCTAAATTTTTCTTACGTCTTGGTTCGATCAGTGCTCTTTGCATGATCGGCTTAGAGACCGCTGCGTGGTCAGGGTTCACTACTTTTACCCGGTGCGTTTTGCTCCTTCACTCTGTGCTTCTTTCCCCTACAAATTCCTGCGCCAGCTCACCGCTCCCTTTGATGTTCTCCTTCTGAGCTGCGCAGGGCTGCAATAATTAAGACTCTGGTCTTCCACCCCTTCCTGTGATTCCGTACTCTGCTAGACCTTGGCTTCCCTCTGGGGGTTTTGAGTATAAGGTGTTCCTGCCTCTATGTGAGATCAGGGGCGGCTCTAGGCTCATGGTGGCCCTGGGCAGGGAGCGTAGGTAGGGGGCCCCGGAGGTGGAGGTCCGGGTGGGGCGGAGCGCGGAGGCCAGTGAAGAATGGAGGGGGGTCAGGGTGTTTGGAAGTGGAACAGAGCCGGAGGCCGCCAAATCCCTGCCAGTGGTCGCCACGGAAATATGTATCCATCCTCAGAGAATTATTATATTAAGGATATATATTGGTATGGTGGCCCCTGGGGTTTGGCGGCCCTGTGCAGGTGCACAGCTTGCACATGCCTAAGGCCGCCCCTGGTGAGATGTCTGATTACGAGACTTTCGAGAATGATCTGGCTGCTTATGGTTCAGAAGAAGATGAAGGTTACTGCTATGATGAGGGCTTGGAAGCCATGATGGATACATCTGTGCAGAGAAGTTTAGACAGAGCCTTGTCTTCAGTGCTCCTCCCCATGTCTCAGCGCTTAGACAAGCTGGGAGGGCACCCATCTGCCCCTTCTCTGTCTGGTAACCCCCCTTCCCCTACCCCATCCTCCCCCTCTGCCCGTCATGCCCACATGTGAAAGTGATTGTGAAAGTGACCAAAGGAGGTCTTTCTGACCATGACTGCAGTGTAGGCTCCCTTCCTGCCCCCACGCCTTCTCTGCTCCTGCCCCCGGCCCCTCCCATGGATACTGACACTGATACATCCTCTCCCCATGAATCCCAAGCTCACAAGCAATCAAAAAGGCACAAACACTCCTTTTCCCCCCTCTACTGAGTCCCCTTTCAGTTTTGATCTTCCAAGCATTGTACACCCCAGATCCTCCGACTGGGCCCCCGCCTCCACAGTTGCTGAGTATATGCCGTTGAATCTGTGGAAGAGTTTTGACAATGAGCTCAGATCCCGTCTATGCTTCAAATGCCCGCGCCCGGACTTGCCCCACAAAACTTCCCTCACCCCAGCTATAGACACTTCTGTGCAAACTTTCCTCAAGAAATGTAATAAAGACCCCAAAAAGGTATTGATAGGACACCGCGTGCTTGTAAAGACAAATTCCTTGATGTTTCCAGCCCCTTAGCAAAAATTCTAGAATTGACCCTCCAAGCCCCAAAGACAGGGGCTTCTATCCACCCAGAGGTGCTAGCATGTCGGACCCACAGAGCAATTTGCCTCTTGGGCAACGCTAACTGCGCGTTAGCTTCAGGACACCGTAAGTCCATACTGCTTCGAATTGGTTGAACTGGCCACAGCAGAACCGGGCCCCCTGGCAGAAGGCCAGATGTTCGGGGACTGTTTGGTCAAAAACATAGGCAAGTTTGTTAATACAGTCACCTCTCTGGATAAGTCTCAAACTTCACTCAAGCAAGTCTTCAACCCCTTTCTGGCAGGGCTGGTTGTGGCAGGGGGCGCTCGGCCAGCCGCTTCAACCAGCACGGTCCTCAGCGTGGATTAAACCCCAGGAGTAGAGGTTTTGCCCAAGATCCGGCCCAAGCAGGGTTTTACCCCACCAGGTCCAGTGGCTTCCGAGGCCGTTTCAATCCAGGAGTCAACAGGGGTTTCCAAAACAACAACAACCAATCTACAGGTAATGGTTCCCACAACCCTCTGAGGGGCAGACTGAGATATTTTGTGACCAATTGGGCAACGATTACTTCCGATTTGTGGGTTTTAAATACAGTTCAAGGGTACCAAATAGAACTGTCACACCGTTCTTACCAAGATTCATTCCCAACCTCTCAGTTTTTCTCAACAAAAAGAGTCTTTTATAGACTCCGGTCTTCAGGAACTTTTTTCACAACAGGCAGTTGCCCTGACGTCGCTGCACCCTGAAGGTTCTTGCAGCAATGTGCTCTTGGTGCAAAAGAAGGGTGGGTCAAAGGTTAGTGCTGAATCTCAGACTCTTTAATCCCTTTATGATTTATCGTAACTTCAAGATAGAAGGCATCCATCTTCTGAGAAATCTTCTTCAAGAAAAAGATTGGATGGTTCACCTAGACCTCAAAATATGTCATCGGCCTGTGGCCATTTATTCCTCTCATCATCTATACCTTCAATTCCTTTGGAAAAGTCAATGGTTCCAGACCAACCCCTTCTGTTTAGCCTCTCCTCGGCCCTCTGGGTATTCACCAAACTTTTGAAACCTGTGGTGGCCCGGTTAAGAGAGATCGAGATCACATGCTCTCCTGGCCCAAGATCGAGCCCTTCTTTTACTGCTCCTGTCTTGGACAGTGTCCGTCCTCTAGAATCTGGGTTTTGTGATAAACACCAAGAAGTCCATGATGATTCCCGCACCCCCGGGGGACTTCCTGGGTTTTCAGTTAGACTCCCTCTCAGCGCAATTGCTACTTCCTCTGGCGAAGGTGAACTGAGATCAACTCTATCAAAACAGACGGTATTGTTGATATCTCTAGCCAGGAGTTTGGGGTTCTTGGCGTCTTCAATTCAAGCAATCGTCCCAGGCCTGCCTCACTACAGATCCCTTCAATGCCTAAGAATTCATTATTTATAGACAGGATTCAGCAATGATCATCTGATTCCGCTGACCGGCGAGGGCCAGGAAGAACTCCAATGGTGGCTTCTTCATATGGAAGCCTGGAATGACAAAGCCATTTTCGGAGTCTCACCAGACGTAGTCATTGTGTCCGACGCCAGTCATTGGGGCTGGGGCACACGATGCAGAGAATTCTCTACAGGCGGTCATTGGTCAGCCGAAGAGTTAAGGCTTCATATCAATTGTCTTGGGCTGCTGGCAGGCTCCTTTGCCATAAGGTCAAAATCTCCCATCAAAAGCGATTGCTGCATCCTCTTGCGGATGGACAATGTGTCGGAGGTTCACTACATCAACTGCTTCAGGGGTACGAGATCTCGCCTTTTGGTTAAATAAGCACAAAACTTTTTGGCATTTCTGCCTTTCTCAGAAGATTACGGTCTTAGCGGAGTATCTTCCGGACAAAGACAATCTAGTAGCAGACTGGAACTCCAGATTCCTAAGGGTCTACAGTGACTGGAAACTCCATCCCTCTATCTTTCAGGAGATGAGTCAACCCGATATCTGTGTTATGTGGACCTGTTTGCCTCCCGGCTCAACGCTCAACTTCCACGATTCTACAGTTGGAGACCCGGTCCGATGGCTTTGGGGACAGATTCCTTCATTCAATTATGGGGGGCTCAGATGAACTACGCCTTCTCTCCCTTTGCCATGATCCAGAGGGTGCCGGCTCAGAGGCGGTGGCAATCAGCGACTCTGGTGTTAATTACACTTCTGTGGAAGACACAATCGTGGTTCCCGACGCCTCTGGAACTGTCTGCAGCTCTTCCGATCCTCCTTCCAGTTTCTCCTCAATTACTCCTTGATCCAGGGGGTTCCCCTCATCCTCTAATTCTTCAGGACCAACTGACCCTAATGGTCTGGAAGATTTCAGGAGACACGAGCAGAACGAAGGAATTTCAGCGGCAGCTGCTGAATTTATACATCAAGCTCAGGCTTCTTCCACCGTAAACAATATTCTTCTGCATGGAAACGTCAGGTGAGTTGGTGCCTTAAACGGAAGGCGGATCTCATGGGTTCTGAATTGAAGGGCATTCTGAATTTCCATTCCGAGTGTGCTGAATCTGGACTTAGTTACAGGTCAGTTAATAAATGTAGGTCAGCGCTGTCAGCGGGACAGAACCTTATAGATGGCAAACCCGTGGGTGTCCATCCTGTGGTTTGCAAATTGTTTAAAGGTATTGAGTGGCTCGCCCGAGACCCAGGTATACTCAATTATGGGATGTGTTGAATGTTTTATCTTTATTGGAGTCTTGCCTTGATAATGAAAATTTGACGTTGAAACAAGTTTCTGCAAAATGGGCTATGCGTTTATGCTTGATTTCATGCCGATGAGTGTCGGACGTACGTGCTCAGGATCTTGTAGGTAGGTTGTTTTCTCCTGAAGGTGTTTTTTTATTATCTCCAAACTTACAAAGACTATGTCACTCTCTATTAATGATCCTGCTGTTCCACACAATGCTAAATTATGTGTAGTCAAATGCTTAAAGGTTTATGAAGAACGCACACTGTCCCATGGAACACATCTACCAGGTCCATTGCTTCTGGCTATCCAGAAACCTTTTTGTCCAGTGTCAGCGGCGACCGTGGCCCGCTGGGCTCGTTGGTCATGCCTGAAGCTGGGATTGGCATTGCGGTGAATGGTGCTCATTCTGCTAGAGGGGCCATGGCTTCCAAACCTTTTGCTATGGGTTCTAGATTAGAGGATATTCTTTGAGCTGCTGATTGGTCATCTGACTCCATGTTTGAGATCTTTTATTATAAACCTATTGTGCGTGCACCTTCTAGAGTTGTTAGGGCCTCTCTATCTTGTATAGGATGGACACTGTTAATTGGTAAGTTTCACAGAGGCGTGTTTCAAAGCCTCATGGAAAAATGTGGGGCCTCATTTATGAGGCCGTGCGTCACTTTTACGCTGCCGGTGCGTCACTTTTTGTGACGCACCAGTGCCATAAAAAATGCACCTTGTTGTGCCATATTTACAAAGTGATGCATCTAGGTAGATGCGTCACTTTGTAAACCCCTGCGCCACATTATACCTGCGCCAGGTATAATGTATGCAAGGGGGGCGTATTGACGCAAGGAAGGGTCGTAGAAGTGACGCAGTGAATTCTATGAGATTTCACTGCGTCACTTATAGAACGCCGTTGCGTCAAAATCTTGCGCCTGCCTCACAGCAGGCGTAAGACTGACGCAGGCCCTTTCACATGGGGCTTGCCCTATGTGAAAGGACGCATTGCTGGAGTTGCGTCACTTTTGGTACACACTCCAGCAATGCGTCACTTTTGAGCTTACAGATACGTCAGAAATACTGACGTATCTGAAACTCCTTCCGACATGATGCGTCATGCATTAAATATGACGCATCAGGAATGTCGCAAGGAGTGCGCACTGAGAAGTGACGCATCGCTGCTTTCGCGCAGCGATGCGTCATTTCTCATAAATGAGGCCCGTAGTGTTTATGGTTTACTGTTTTTTGATTGGCTGCTGTTTATTTGAGTAGTAAAGACTGACAAGCAAAATCCTCGCCTCTAAGTCCTTAATAGAATTTAACATTCCTGTTGCAAAAGCTGGAACATTTTCTAGTCTCCAGCAAAGACAAGACCCCCAAATTATTGATAGAAACATGCAGGCACTAAAACTTGTGTCACCTCACTGCGGGCCCGATTCACAGAACTAACTTAAGACAAAATCCTAAATTTACTACTTTTGGTATTCACAGAAGTTAGGATTTTGTCTTAAGTTTGTCCTAAGACAAACTTAGACAGACTTAAGTTAGGATTTTGTCCTAAGTTTGTCCTAAAACGAACTTAAGACAGACTTAAGTTAGGATTTTGTCTTAAATCTGTCTAATTTGTCTTAAAACAAATTTAAGACAAAATCCTAACTTCTGGGAATACCAAAAGTAGTAAAGTTTAGGATTTTTTCTTAAGTTAGTTCTGTGAATCGGCCCCTCAATCAAGAGAACGCCAGGGAATGTTTTCCGACAATCAGGAAGGTTTCTTTAAACTACGGCAATATTTTATTCTTGAAGCAAATATCCAATTCTTGACGGCTCTTCATGTGTGTGCAGTGCTGTAGTGCCACCCTGTGGCCAATATAGTTAGGTGCCACGAGCAGGTTTAAAACGCTGTTCAAATTAATTGTGTGTGTTGTTGGACACCTAAGCAGTTATAGCTGAAGGCAATCACACAAGGATCTTTTCTTAAATCCTTGTGTAGAACCAGGGAAATTCCAGCATTATATATACCCTGAATGTGACTGATTTCCCTGGACTATGCTTCTTTCATTGAAACCCTGGGGTTAGACACGGCTTTAGATCCAAACCGTTAGATTCTGCATGTGATCAAAATCGATCGAAGGGTGCACCTGCAAGCCCCATGGCTGCCAGGGTTTCAGATTGCTTATGTGTGACATGTTCGTAGTCTCAGTGTACCTATGAGTGACACTCGATGACTATGAGTGACACTCGATGACTATGAGTGACACTTTCTCATGAGCAAAAATAAGCAATGAAGTCCATGGAAACAGTTAAATATCTGAAATGACACCCATTTGAGCAACGAGAACCTCTAAGATCTTGAAACTGCTGCAAAGGAGCTGAAATGGAAGGGCACTAACCTAGCACCATTGTAAGCTCATTGTACCTTAAAACAATTGTGTGACTATGATATGAAGCAAACACGTCTTTCGGAGGCAGTACTTTATTGATATTCAGTGTAAGTATGCAAACACACATGCAGTTAAATACAAAAAAATACCTACTGAAGGCAAAAGATTGTCACTTGCATTATAAAGTAAGCAGTGTACTATTAACCCATTGGCAGCTGGGCTAATTCCCCTGCGGTGCGGGGGGGGGGAGGGGAGGCCACGCGCGGCACCACAGTGCTCGTGACAAGCCCAGTTCGTCATGCTGCTCAGCGGAGCTGTGCTAATGATGAGCTGAGCTCGTCATGACTCCGCCCACTCCTGTGGAACACCCGCGCAGGAGGGGAATTAACCCCGCGTGGGCGTTCCACGGCAGTTATGACAAGCTCAGCTCGCCATGAGCACAGCTCCACTGTGCCTCATGTCAAGCTGAGCTCGTCATAAGGGCCGAAGGCGTTAAAGTCCATATCTACATACTGTCAGACCGAGCACAGCACCTTCACAACCGGACAAAACTATCAATGTCAAACAGCTCAGCGACAGACATCATTGACTCACTCTTTCAGAACCGCATTAAGTGCAGGTAGTGCCCGGTGCGGCAGACTTTTTGGGCTCCCACCAGAACCTCATCTTTCATGGGCTCTCCTACTACCACCCTCCAACAGTGCCTCTCATCTCTCCTTCGCCCCTCTCTCACATACATTAAATTTGTTTTATAGCGCCGCTCATACCAGTGTAGGGTGTCAGAGCACTTTACATCTCACACATATTATACAGTCAATGAATCGTTTGTGGGTAAATCATTCTAGGAAATGTTATATAAAGCAATGAGGATTACAAGGTGTAGGAATGAGCATCACGCGTCACGCAGGCTAGTAGACAGTATGTTGTAAATGTGTCTGGTCTGGAGAAGCACAAACACGGTATTTAAAACGCACCACAGTGGTTGGGGTTGGCTTTACTAATAAGATTGCATTTCTACCCAAACTAACCCCTTTTAGCAAGATTAGGAAAATGAAACACTGGGGGAGGGGGGCATTCTGTTATAACCTATATAGTTGCTCAGCCTTGACCCTTTCAATGTATTCAATGCTTACCTGGTGCTGCTACAGCCACCAAAATCAAAGAGTGAGGCCTGAGAAGCTTTAAAAAAGGGCTTTTCTCCAGATGCACAGAGGTAAAGAGATCCTTGTTCAGTGTGTTGGTGTCTGGTGCGGAAGTGGTACGTGCAACACAAGGCATTTGAAACTCAATAGAATGTAAGGCTTTTGCTGATTGGTTTTAGTTTGCTCCTAAAATCCCCTGGGAAGGATTGCACAGTTTAATACAAGGACTGTGGACTGTTTATAGAATAATTAAAATAAATGCACTGGTTATGCCCGTGATCATGAATAAAAGTGCAATATTTAAATCAGTAATTTATCTTAGTAACACTGGCTCTGGGAGTGCGCCTAAATCTAAACGTGTTCCTCTAAAAATGAAAGTGAACGTCATCAACAATCAAACCGATAAAAACAAATAAACATAAAACAAAATTGAAATGGAAAATTCTGATATGCAAGCCCCAGCTGGAACCAGGACACCGTGATAACGCATGAACGTAAGTAAAATACTTGCTGCAAGTACATCCTAGAAGGGTGTGTGCCATTATTAAAAGAGCAACCCTTTCGATGAAATGCTGGTCAACTTTGTATAATAACACTCTTTAGTAAGAACTCACAGCCCTTCAACGGTAACGCTGGGGTTTCAGATATAATTAGAGACAGAAAGAACATCGGGCAGATGATCAAGAAACAGCGTTAAAATTATCGCCGCTTTATCGGCAGGAAACTGCAGCTAAAGTGGCGATAATGGGTTTGATAATATGCCCTGGTGAATTCCCGTAGCAGCCCATGTTCTGGTGTTAACCTGGGCTTCTATTGGAGGTCTCAAAGGCGATAATTTTAACACCCTTCTTGGTAATATGCCCCTTCGTGGTTTGTTAAGAAGTGGACTTTCAATTACAAACTTGCTTCTCCTCCCATGCTGTCACATTGCAGGATAACATTATACAAATTGACCACACACATTCTACAAATCCAAAACTTTGCTTTAAACAGCATGCAGTGCTCCTTACCCGCAAAATTCTGACATAAGGTGGGGGGGCGGGGTGTTTGCATTGTAACAATGACCCTAGATAAGGTACAGCCGCCCGGCCAGGCTTGCATGCGTGCCCCACACCAGAAACACATCAGAAGTCTCCAAATATATAGAAGTTGGATGAGTTCTAATTAAGCGCGATTAATGCATTTTAATGTGGTGATGCCGATGTCTGCGTTGAAATGCGTTAGTCTAACCCCTGACGTGTGGTACTTGGCAGGGCTGAGGTCCTGAGCGATTGAGCAAGTAATGTCTGTCACTGTGCTGTTTGAGACTGATAGTTTTGTCCAGTTGGGAAGGTGTTGTTATTGGTCTTTACTGAATGTGTGTATGAACTTTAACAGCACATTGCCTATTTTATAATGCAAGTGACAATCCGTGACCGAATTTTAAGTAGGCGGAGTTAAATTATGGTAATTATGTTGGTTGGGTGGAGTGGGAAGAACTTTGGGGGAGTGGGTGTGGTAAAATTTCAAGTAAGTAATTGATAGCTGTGCTGCAAAGTGTCCCTGGAACTTTTTTTCAAATGTTGGCAACTATGCAACTACTGGAAGTGTTGGGGCGGGCAAAGGGGTGAGTGGGGTGCATTGGCGCCATTAACACTAACCACATTGCAGACAAGCATTACATTATAGTTTTAAAGATAAAATCTTTAACTTTAAAACGTTCGTGTAATTCATGTTGGTGATTTAGTGCACAGTAAATAAAGTAAAAGTCGATTTAAACTTTCACTTACCTTGCGGCACGTCCTTGCTCCTGTCCCGGTGTTCTTCTCTCGTCCCCCAGCCATCTCCCCTAACCAGTTAAGATGCTTCTCTCATGCTGTTAAGCAGCATGAGAGAAGCATCAGGATTGGATGGAGCGGGCTCTCTCAGCGCTCCCAAGGGCACTGGATTCCGTGCTTGCTCTTCACCCAGCTGTCTAAGGCAGCTGCTTTGGAGAGGGTTAAAGTGTGCATTTCTGGCTGGCCGTCACAAGACAACCTCCCTAAGTGACATGCGCACTGTTAAATTTGAGGGCCCAGCCCGCCACTCCTCCCTGCTGCTACCACTCAGCAGCAATGGCCCTGCCCCGTCCTGAAACTCCGCTCGTGACACGGGTTAGTGAAAAATAAAATGGTAATAAACTAACTTTGTTACCTTTTTAATGTTCAGATATGAGGCACTTTTTTTAGTGGGGCTATGCTCCTCCACCCTAACAGAGGAGCCTCTCCGGTCGAAGGGCTACACATACATGTGTTTGAAACTCACAGGTCATACATCACATGTGTTTGGAGCTCTGAGTAAGACAGCATGTGATTAAAGCCCTCCTCATTAGACACCATATATGATCACGCCGGGCGTTACAAGGGCAACGCATCATAACTCAGATTTACCAAGCTGCGCAAGAACACCTATCAAGGCGCTGCGGTACTTGATAGATCTGGAGCAACGCAAAGCATCGCAAAGCATCGCCAGTCGCTGCCGTGCATCACTCTGACCTGGGAAGCACGCGCCCACCCGTGGATTCTGCCACCTTCCAGATTCAGCAACACTGGTACACCTGGGAGCGTATCAGAACGTGGCACCTTCTCTGGGGGGCGCAACGAGGACAAATATCTTTAAATATTATCATGCAGCACACAGGGGACAGTCTCAGAGGATTGTTTTTGTGTAGGAATGGGTCCCTTTGTTTTAAAGCATGACATGTATTCTATGAACATAACATGTAAAACTATTTAGGATAGAGTTAATAAGATGATGTTCATTTGCTTCAATGCAAAGGAAAATCAATGTTTGAAGGAAACTTGTATTTTTATTCTGTTTTCTGATGGTTTTACTCTCTGATTTTAACCTTACGAGGGAATCTTCCCATTTAGGATGTGTTTCCTGATCATATATGCACATAAATCGTTTGGACATGTTGTACCACATGTAGGAACCAGTACTGATGTAATGCTTTTTGTTTTACATGCTTTTATGACCTTGTACCAAAATAAAATCTTGACAGCCTGACTGATATGTTTATTTGGATCTGCTAAATGTGTTCTGCCTCCTTTTGTAAGAAAACTTCATTTCGTTAGCTAGGTGTTCCAATTTCTTTCAAGGTGTGTTAAAATGTCTAAGTAAAGCCAACAAATGGGGTGCATACATTGAATTTGATTGCATAATAACAAGTTGCATGATTGGCCTTTCCTCATGCATGGTAGACCTGACACCTTTAGCACAGTATTCCCCGACAATCCTTGCTTTTGCTACTCTATTTTTGATGAATCCGTTTCTGGTGGCATTAGGACTCTGTGCACTTTACTCCTGCTAGTCAGTGGTAAAGTGCTTGTGCTCTCCTTAGCATGCATGGTGAGATTGGTATACATCTGACTGGTTCTTAACATTTACTTATAAGTCCTTAGTATATGGTATTGCACATACCAAGTGCCTTTTAATTAAATGCTACTAGAAGGCTGTAGCACTTATTGTGCCCCCCACTCAAGTAGAACTATAAATCATGTCCCAGGCCTGCAAATGCAGCCTGTGGGGCAGTTTTAAACTGCTATTTTGACTTGACAAAATAAACCTTTTGCCAGGACTAAAGCATCCTATTTAATACTTATGTCACACCTAATGTCGGCGTGAAAGACTCATTGGGCGGGATGCATGGTATTTAAAAAGAAGGAAATGTGTCTTAGATGTCCTGACGGTGAAAATCTCCTAGAGTAGTTTCTCACTCTAGCAAGGCTACCTCTCCTAGGAGAACATTGTTTACAACGCGGTGTTTACACCGCACTACCTTAACCCCTTAATATCTGCGAACGTTCGGCGGCTGACGGCACCACTACCTCCGTAGTGCTGCCGTCGGCCATTGAACGTTCGAACCTCACCTGCACAATGAAACGTCCAGCACTGGAGCTCGACATTCCATAGCTTCAATGAGGTTAACAACGCTGCCATTACAACGCAAGTTGTTGCTACGACTTGCGCTGGATGGTGCTGTTGGTTAAGGAATATTGTAATTGTATATTCCAACACCTTCCCTACTGTTACGTGGACTGGTGTTGGAATGTAAAATTATAATATTCCACAATCCACGCCCTCCAACGCAAGTCGTTGTAACGACTTGCGTTGTAATGGCAGCGTTGTCAAGTACCGTGATCTAAAAGATCGCGTTGTACTGACATACATCTCCTCTCCTACATTTTAGCACTGGGTTACCTTATTACGTGATAATTGCAGTTTAGAAGCAGATAGCGAAGTACTACTTCCACTCATTTTGTTTGTAATTAGAACCCTCTTCAATGTTGAAGTTAGATTTTAATGTATTATTCTGAAAATGTCACTTTTAGAAAGTTGGCATTTTCCTGACTAAACCAAATGCGCCCTTCTGCCCGTGGCCAGGGTCATATGACTGTAATGGCTCTCCTGGGGTGTGATGTGTATTCCCTCCAGACAGGTTGTGTGGAATGGTGTTTCACTCCTGCGCAGGAGGATGTACCATGTTACAACGCATACCATTACAACTACCTACCATTACAACGCGACCATTACAACGCATACCATTACAACGCATAGCGCTTAGAGGTGCTGGATAGTGGTAAGTATAATTTACTATTCCAACTCCAGTCCCCGTGGACACTAGGGAAGGTGTTGGATAGTAAATTAAACTTATTCCCTATCCTAGAGCGCCCCCCAGCGCAATGCGTTGTAATGGTATGCGTTGTAAAAGTTGCGTTGTAATGGTAGGTAGTTGTAAAAGTTGCGTTGTAACAGGTGTGTACCGCGCAGGATAGCCAGTGGGCAGTACTCACCCTCTTCCTGACTTCTGAATCTGCCTGCCCAGCCTCTGGAAAATGATGCTGGCACCTGGGCCTGCCTGCCCTATGTTACCAGCAACCACGCTTCCCTTAGAGACAGAAAGGTTCATCACGGCCAGCAGCAGTGCGTGTTTATTCACACACAAAGGGGCCTAATCACAAACTGCACTTAGTAGTACATTCAGTAGTACGAAAGTAGGACTACTCACGTACCACAAAATGCTATTCACAAACCTATGTCCCGAGGCCTCGACCTCTCCTATCCACGGGGTTGGAAGGGGCCTCATCTGGATCCATGCCGGTGGCCCAGGCCCCGTCTTCAGTTGGGCTCCAAATATCCATTCTCCTATTCAGACCAGCGTCGGTCAAACATCTCGACTTTCCCTGATGCCGGTCCTGATACTCCCATTCCCATTCTGATCCCAAACTCCGATACAGAGTCAGAGGAGCGTTGCCCGATGCCATGTCTGGCACCGACAGGTGCCTTGCCTCTTTGGTCAGAGCACGGGCCCTATTCTATTGGGTTAGGACCCGGGGAGGAATGGGAGAAATTGTTATACCCTGAAGAATACCAGCCATCCAGCCATATGAAGAATACCTTAACATGGACTGGTGTGAGGAACTGGGTGAAGCCAGCAGACTGGACACTTCCCCAGATGCTGGCCTTCTTTCTCCTCCTACCATGGCTACTGAGGAGGGAGCTTATTATGCATTGGTGGTGTGGAGGGCAGCTGAGGTCCTTGACCTTCATTTGTACTCAGTGGCAGTCAAAACTATAGTCTTGACAGAGGTGCTGCAACTTGGAGTTTGCCACTCAGGATGGGAGAGGTGTGGCGCAGCAGCCAGGGCACCTGACTCGGGAGCGCAAGGCCCATGGTTCAATTCCTGGCTCTGGTGGCAGCTCAGCTCCGCACCATGTGACTCTTGGCAGTAGCTCACTTACTCTCCCCGACAGCCCCCAGCGCCTTGAGACCGTTAGAGGTGAGTAGTTTGTGCTTTACAAATGCTGGATTTATTTATTTACTCAGGCTCAATGACACCCTCACTGACGTCCTTTTGGGGACTTGGTCCAAACCCCACACAGGGGCTCCTGCGAATAGGATGATCGCCCGCACTAACGCCTCACTGCAGGAGACCCAAACTTCCTCCTAACCCAACACCCTACCTCAGAGAGCTTGGTGGTCCAAGCCTCGATATCCCAAGAGACATTCCCTACCGCTCCCCCGCATAGGGAACCCAAGAGGCTGGACTCTTTGGGGAAGAAGATGGTTTATTCCGCCAGCCTGACATTGAGGTCCGTGAACACAGCATGCCCTCCGGGCTGTTATTTACATGCTCTGTGGGACACTGTTGTGCAGGAGCTGCCTTGGCGCCAGAGGACGTCGGGGCCATACTCTCTCAGGCTGTTGCTGATGGGAGAGATGCAGCAAAGTTCACTATCTGTTGGGGACTTGAAACCATCGACTCTCTGGGCAGAGCAGTTTTGTCGACGGTGGCCTTGAGGAGCCATGACTGGTTGAGGACAACTGGATTTTCAAATCCTCGAAAATTCTTTTCAAATGTATGTCACATCCTCTCTTATGGACATGCCCTTTAATGGCACCCGTCTCTTTAGCGCTGGAGTGCTTCAAGGACAGTTGGGCTATCGTGAGGTCCCTGGGCCTTTCTGAGGCCCCACGTCCCCCTCAATCCGCTTTTCGCTCTTTCGTGGCTAAAGAAGAGTCTTCCAGCCATGCCAGTTCCCTCCCAGCCACCAAGTCAAGCATGCTCCCCAGCCTCTGTGTGGCCGAGGGGCACGATACCCATAGACCTTGCGGGTCAGGCACCCAGAGGTCTGGTCAGTCCACCACGACCCCCGGCAGCTGCAGCCTCCAAACCCTCCTAACTTGCCCATTACCAGCATGGACATCCAGTTAGTGGCAGGATTCGCCATCACCTGCCCCACTGGCAGTCCCTAAAATCAGACAGGTGGGTTTTGCAACTCGTCCAAAGGGGCTACTCCCTCCCTCCGGCTCAGTCTCCATGCAGCGTATCATCCTCGCTGCTGCAGCATCCTGTGGTGTTGTACGCCACCCAACGTCCTCTCCTCCCATGTCTTCCGTCATTTCACGTCAGCTTCTCCTTACACTCCTCTGTCTTTCAGCCTTGATGAGCTGCAATAGAAAGTGACCATCTGGACACACGGAGCGGCCCGTTGGATCTCCAACTCTCACTTTCAGCCTTGATGAGCTGCAATAGAAAGTGACCATCTGGACACACGGAGCGGCCCGTTGGGTCTCCAACTCTCACTCGTTCAGCCTTGATGAGCTGCAATAGAAAGTGACCATCTGGACACACGGAGCGGCCCGTTGGGTCTCCAACTCTCACTCCTTCAGCCTTGATGATCTGCAATAGAAAGTGACCATCTATACACATGGAGCGGCCCCTTGGGTCTCCAACTCTCACTTTCAGCCTTGATGAGCTGCAATAGACAGTGACCATCTGGACACACGGAGCGGCCCGTTGGGTCTCCAAATCGCACTTTCAGCCTTGATGAGCTGCAATAGAAAGTGACCATCTGGACACACGGAGTGGCCCGTTGGATCTCCAACTCTCACTTTCAGCCTTGATGAGCTGCAATAGAAAGTGACCATCTGGACACACGGAGCGGCCCGTTGGGTCTCCAACTCTCACTCGTTCAGCCTTGATGAGCTGCAATAGAAACTGACCATCTGGACACACGGAGCGGCCCGTTGGGTCTCCAACTCTCACTTGTTCAGCCTTGATGAGCTGCAATAGAAAGTGACCATCTGGACACATGGAGCGGCCCCTTGGGTCTCCAACTCTCACTTTCAGCCTTGATGAGCTGCAATAGACAGTGACCATCTGGACACATCAAGCGGCCCGTTGGGTCTCCAACTCTCACTCGTTAAGCCTTCATGAGGTGTAATAGACAGTGACCATCTGGACACATGGAGCGGCCCCTTGGGTCTCCAACTCTCACTCTTTTAGCCTTGATGAGCTGCAATAGAAAGTGACCATATGGACACATGGCGCGGTCCTGTTGGGTGTCCAACTCTCACTCGTTCAGCCTTGATGAGGTGTAATAGAAAGTGACCATCTGGACACATGGAGCGGCCCCTTGGGTCTCCAACTCTCACTCGTTCAGCCTTGATGAGGTGTAATAGAAAGTGACCATCTGGACACATGGAGCGGCCCCTTGGGTCTCCAACTCTCACTTTCAGCCTTGATGAGCTGCAATAGACAGTGACCATCTGGACACATGGAGCGGCCCCTTGGGTCTCCAACTCTCACTCGTTCAGCCTTGATGAGCTGCAATAGAAAGTGACCATCTGGACACATGGAGCGGCCCGTTGGGTCTCCAACTCTCACTTTCAGCCTTGATGAGCTGCAATAGAAAGTGACCATCTGGATACATGGAGCGGCCCCTTGGGTCTCCAACTTAGGCATGGGCGGAAAATCCGTTCCGCTCGCGGATTTTGCGGATTTTCGGGAAATCCGCAATCCGCGAGATTTGCGAATCTCCCGCAAAATCCGCAAATCCGCGAGCAGCGGATTTTGCTCGCACTGCTCGCACTGTTCGCGTGAGTTCGCGTGAGTTCGCGCCCCGCGAATAAGTGCAAAATTGCAGAAATACGATCTTAGCAAAACTGAAAGTAACTACTTACCAGGTTCAAAAGTTCAGGCTCATCATTAGTAGCCATTTCCTGTAGTGCTTCCTGAGGGGCCCCTCCAGAGTTCAGTTGCCAGTTGAAACTATTATGTGACCCTGCTCTGAACCTCAGAATAGTTACACATATGCCACAAAGGTCCTGAATTACAGCTAAGGGAGACAAGCAGGAGCCAGGCTGGAAGTTAAAATCCATTAATCAGCCCCTAATTCATTATTGTCAGTTGGGGCAGGGCAGGTGTTGTAACTAATTTTGCAACAATGAAAGCACTTAGCAAGTGCAAAAGATCACTAATCAGGGCGCACTAAGGAAGCAGGTGCCAGCTAAAAAAATATTCTGTGACACATTAATCAGCCCCAAATTAATTCAGGTCACTTGAGGCAGGGAAGGTGTGATTTGCTTTGCCGAAAATAATGTACACTGGACAACCAGAGGGTGTGGTGATGAAACAGAGGGTGGCATGGGTGGGCCAGAGGGTGGCATGAGTAGTCAGAGAGTGGCAGTGGTGACAGAGAGTGGCAGTGATGAAGAAGAGTGTCCCAAACAGGCTGGACACGTAGAAACAACAAGTTCGCGAAACTTGCGACCCGACAGGTAAGTTCGCAATTTGCGAAAGTGTACAAAACCCTCGCGAACTTGCAGAAACACGGGCGAACACAAAAAAAAAAAATCCGCAAATTCGCGGGAATTCGCGGATTTTGCGGATTGCGAATCTGCAAATCCGCAAAATTCGCGAACGCGAGATCCGCAAAATTCGCTCATGCTTACTCCAACTCTCACTCTTTCAGCCTTGATGAGCTGCAATAGAAAGTGACCATCTGGACACATGGAGCGGCCCCTTGGGTCTCCAACTCTCACTCTTTCAGCCTTGATGAGCTGCAATAGAAAGTGACCATCTGGACACATGGAGCGGCCCCTTGGGTCTCCAACTCTCACTCTTTCAGCCTTGATGAGCTGCAATAGAAAGTGACCATCTGGACACATGGAGCGGCCCCTTGGGTCTACAACTCTCACTTTCAGCCTTGATGAGCTGCAATAGACAGTGACCATCTGGACACATGGAGCGGCCCCTTGGGTCTCCAACTCTCACTCTTTCAGCCTTGATGAGCTGCAATAGAAAGTGACCATCTGGACACATGGAGCGGCCCCTTGGGTCTACAACTCTCACTTTCAGCCTTGATGAGCTGCAATAGACAGTGACCATCTGGACACATGGAGCGGCCCCTTGGGTCTCCAACTCTCACTCTTTCAGCCTTGATGAGCTGCAATAGAAAGTGACCATCTGGACACATGGAGCGGCCCCTTGGGTCTACAACTCTCACTTTCAGCCTTGATGAGCTGCAATAGACAGTGACCATCTGGACACATGGAGCGGCCCCTTGGGTCTACAACTCTCACTTTCAGCCCTATATAAGTTGCAATACAAGGTGACTCTCTGGACGCAGTTCAGCAGGATGCTCAACTCTCACTCTGTCAGCCCCATGTGAGCTGTAGGAGATGCATGTCCGTGTCTGGGAGGGAGGAGCGGCTGCACAGGAGGGCTCCAACACGATGAGTCTTCAGGCGCAGGTACAACTTAAGAGATGCATATTCAGAACAACGCCATTTGCCTTAGAAAGCCCGATTCAAAATGGCGGTGCACTCTACGCTCTCAATAGACTGCTAATATTAATTGGTTTGTCAGTGTGTGGTTACTTTTAAAGGTCTGCTGCTTCAAATATGAGGATTTTCTTGGCTGTTTTCCTCCCCTGGAGCTGAGCTCAGCTGACTGCATTTCCTGTCAGGTGGCTTTCTTAAGTAATCCTATGTGAGTGCTGTTTCTCACAGAGGAAGTTGGCTCTGGATACTTTCTCCTTTTTCTTAAAGGTGCTTTGCAACTTCTTTCTTAAAGGCATGCTCATATTGTCTGTTTCTGGTAAAATAAACAGAAGGGAGCAAATGATTCCTCTTGCTGCTTCTCAAGAGCCCAGATGCAGTGTTTTAGCTCAAAATGATTTTATTGAATTTTTTTTGCAGAGAAAAAACACAAAGATACATACAGAAAACTACAAGTCATATAATTAAATTACATGCAAGAGAGCAAGAGCAATCATAAATAAGCAGTCAGCAGTGTTTTACCTGAATTCTGAGATTCATTATTGGAAACTCACTCATATTAACTTGAGCTTTATGTTCCTGGAGTTAATAGTGATTTATTTGATGACATATGTCAATATTATTCAAAATTGTCTTGCTTCAATTCTGATATGAAGTCATCACAACAAACCTGTTATAAAAAGAAGCAGGCGACGTCTCCTCTTCCGATTAAGTCCCAAGCTCCAGATTAACAAGACCTGTCAATGGCTAAAACACTAGAAGAGATACAGGTGAGTCTACTTAATACTGAAACAATATGCTCTGATATCAGCTCATTCAAAGCGATTCAGTTGGCCCTATTATGAAAGTGTCAGACAATGAAATTAAAGGTAGAGCTAATTAATCAGCAATCGCCCTACTTACTCGGCTGGTGCATAAAATAGTACCTATGAGAAAACTTTACGTTTTTTGGAAAATAGAAATCGTCAGTATAATTAGCATTTTTTCTTTCTCCCAGAAAACATTAAGGAGCTGATTACGATGTCAGTCGGAAAGCCTCTGACCTCTAGTAAGATGCTTTTCAACCACAGTCAAAGGCTTTCCTGCCGACATGGTCGACTTGCAGTCTGACTGCCCAATTACGATGTCGGCGGTCGGAACGCAAATCGGCCGGTCATTCCGACTCGGTTCTGACCAGCTTTCGGAGTCTTCCAGCCAGTTAGAACAGCACTGTAATCCCCTATGGACGACATTTCCGCCGTCTGGATTACGATGTCGGTTTCCCACAGTCTTTCTGTGCCGGTCTTGCCGACACAGAAAGGCTATTGGACAGAGACTTTGGGGGCCTTGCCTCCATGACCTACGGTTGGTGGTCGAGGGGGTACATAGAGTACCCCTCTGTAAATCCCTGCATTGTGTGACACAGGGTGCAGGATTTTACACACCTATTTCTCTATAGGAGCGTGTATTACGGTCGGTTTATAGTCGTGACACAACATCCCATAGAGGAAAGTGAGTATGCGACTGAACAGTGTTTGGTCGTAACACAATCAGGCGGTCGGAACCGCCGACCTGAGGTTGGTCGGTCCCGAGTACAAGATGGTGTCTGCCGGAGGCAACTTCGACCAACATCGTAATAACCCCATAAAGGTGAAAGCTGTGGAGTTTTTTTCAAAAAAGTGTTGCTTCCCTACTAAAAATAAAATTCTAAAAAAAATTTGAAATTGATAAAGCTCGTCGGGCGCCCTCACATCGTAAACCTAACCAGTTGAAACCTAGGCAGATAATATTCCTAGCACTATCCTGTCATCACATAATTCTTATACATAAATTAGTCATGGAACTGCCAGCTTCGATGGTAGGAGAATATAAACAATTTACACATCAAGACGTTGTCAAGGAAACAGTAGGCTAGTGTAAGTCGTTTTCTGACTTGCATCTTAGGCTCAGTGAAGCTGGTTATAAACTTCGCCTTTCGATCCATCGGTTATGAGAATATGGAAAAATGACTTCCCCCAATCATTTCCTTGGCCTGCAGGCTTCATCGCTCACTTAGATCAGCGTGATCCTTTTGCCATGGATTTACCGTTCACTACAAGTATTGGACGAAGGATTATATTTGCTGTGTGTTTATTTGATGTTTACTTCACTCCAGTAGGTTGGCTTATCATGATATTTTGTTAGTTGGATTGGACCCTGTTATCTCAAGGCTCTGCTTAATGTACCCGTGTTAGACCTGGCACCTTGGCGTGAGTCTCCCTTCCACTTTTTGCTGTTGTGCCTCATATGTTTTGCTGGTGTTAGCTGCTCAGGGCACTGTGCCACTGCCAATCAGTGCCACAGTGCAAGTGCTCCCTATGAAAAGTGTATATGTAATTGACTTCCATGATTGGCTTATTTAGTTTACTGTCAGACCCCAGTAAAGTGCACCAGGAGTGCCAGGGCTTGTAAATACAAATGCCGCTAGTGGGCTTACAGCACTGGTTGTGCCACCCACAGAAGCGGCGTAGTAAAATGTGCCTAAGGTCTGCCATTGCAGAACCAGCGTGCAGTCTGGTACTGTCATGCTAACTGCGCAAGTACACCTACTTGCCAGTCCCTAAACCTTCCGTTAACTTCATATTAGTCACCCCTATGGTAGGCCCAAGGGCAGGGTGCATTGTAAGCATAAGGTAGGACAAGTCCTGATGTGTGCGGCACGTCCTAATAGTGAATTACAGCCATTTTCGTTTTTCACTATTGTAAGGCTACCTACTCTCCATAGGCCAGAATAGGCTGCTGGAATTATCACACTCTATAATCCCAATAGACTCAGAGAGCATGGTAGAAAGTCAAGTTTAGTATGCCTGAACTCAGAATAATAAAATACTTCTTTTAGTAAAGTTTATTTTAATATCCTGTGTTTGCAAATACTACTTTTAGAAAGTTAGTATTTGCTTGCCTAACCATTTCAGCCCGCCTCTGCTCTGATGTGTATCTGCTGTCTGGTTTCTGTGTGTGACAGGGCTGGGGAATTCCAGAGGACAGGCTGGGGTTGACAGGTGGTGAATAGAGAGATTACACCAGGAAGGGTGGGGGAGTGCCCCTTGACTCTGAATAGGGCTGTGCTCTGCCACCGCAATGTTGGCTCCGCCCCCTGGGAAGCGACTGATGACTCTGCCCTGCACCTGGTCCAAGAAGAGGGAAGACTGTCAACAGAGTGCTCCTGACTGTACTTGTCATCACAATGCTGGCTCCATCCCCTGCGGAGCATCTGATGTCCCTGCCCTGCTCACTGAATGAAGAAGCCAGGGGCTGAAAAACAAAGTGCTCAGAGACTGACTGGATTAGGCAAAGGCCCCCCTGGCCTGCGAGAACAAAAGAAATGGTGTATAAAAGTAGGAGCCCTGCTCCTAAGAAATCAGATCCTGTTTACGCCAAGAAGAAACTCTGCCCGAAGAGAATGACCTGGAAAAGCTGCATGGAGGAGTACCGTCTCTAGCCTGAGAGACTGGCCTGTGGAGGGTGCCTTGCTGCAAGAAGGAGAGAGGAGAAAAGACTGAAGGACATTTTGAATTCAACTTGTGCATCTTTGTGAACTATCTCCAAGGGCTTGCTTGTGAACTTGCCCCCTGAACTGCGCCTCAGGAACAGTGGGCGCTACCCCCCTGAAGAAGGAAGCTGCTGCTAGTGTTGCCTGTCTCTGCAGCGCTGCCCACTGAAAGCTGAGCATGCTGTGCCCCGCCATTGCGCACTTTGAAGAGCCGTGCAGCCCCCGTCCTGCCAAGCACGGTGACTTCTGCCCGCCGAGCCGCAGCTCGCAAAGTAAAGGTCAGCCCCGCCTGATCCGAGCGCCGTGACTGTGCCCCTCGAGCCGTAGCTCGCAACGCAAAGCAAAGGACCCGTCCGTTCTAAGCACGGCGACCCTGTGGCCCCCGAACCCCCTAAGGAGGGTTCGGGGGGTATTCCTCCCGAGAAAATTTTGAAAAAAGCGTGGACAAATGGTTCATTTTCAAGCAAATTTGAGAAAGCAGGAAGCTTAATAAAGCAATTGTGAAAGTGCAGTTATTACATTAATAGATGTCATAACATAGGTAGCTGCTTATTCAGTATAACCACAGAGCTTCATACATTCCGTCCTATTACGCTGCTGAATTCAGACTATAAGACTTTCATGAAAATCTCAGCTCTAAGAGAAGCAGTTGGGAAACAGCCTTTACAAAGCATTGGGAACCACGCATTACCTTCACCATGTTTCCATTACAACGCATGTGACTTTATCAGATGTTTATGATAGCCACAAAAAAATATATACATGGAGTAACCTAGTCAAAATGCAACATATTTACAAAGTCAGTGCTAATTCAGAAAATCTGGCACAGATCGAGCCACCTTGAACCTATGCTTAACACCCACTGATGCATATAAAACAAAATCATTATAAATATTAGCATTCATTCAGATCAGTTAATAAACTAAATGACAGCGTAATGGCATCTGAATGGAAAACAAAAGCTGACATTTACCGTGTGGGGTTATATACATACAGGGTCTTTGTTTTATGGCTTTTATACTTACAGCTTCGGACTTTGCACGCTCTGGCTAGTGGCTACTTAATTTATGCCAGCATCAGCTAACGATTAATCAGTACATACAAGTCCTCAAGAGGTGTTATGAAAAGTCGGCCAGTTTAGTCCAGGAGCATTACTGCCGTAATTCGTACTTTTATTACAAAAGATTGGGGGGTGCTGACGATTAGCGAGCGTCACGAGTCACGACCCCTCCTCGAAGGCGGCCCGATCCCTTCTTGATTTGCTTCCTAATTAACCAGGAGGAGGACACATTTGTTATAATCAGTACAGTCACTGTGTAATCTTTGATCTCCCCCAGCGCGGAGAGCTGTTGGGCACCTATGATGGCAATCGGCAAAATGTATGAATTCAAACAAACAACTGGCAGAAATCTGGGGGCCGGCCCGCCCTCGGCACAGCGTGATGCGGCCAGCGCAACCGTCACCGGGCCTGGTGGCGGGCATGATTCCGGCATTCCGGGGAACAAGAAATGCTTAAGCATTTTTTACTGCAGTCACAGTGCATCTGACTATGACTATCGCGCGCACCTTGAAGAGCTCCCCGCCTCCCCGCCAAGCTTGTCTCTAGTCCTAGTCCTGACCCGATCGACCCACTTCTCTTACCATGGGCAGTCAGACAGAACTTGAACTTAGATAATTCCAGTGACTATGACTATCGATTCGCGCGCACCTTGAAGAGCTCCCCGCCTCCCCGCCAAGCTTTGAATGTCTCCTAGTCTTGACCTGACCGACCCACTACTTCTCTTACCATGTCAGTCGGGCAGAACTTGAACTTGATAATCCCAGGGAAGTGGTGGAAGCAGGGAATAGCTGTCGACCGACGACTCGTGTCTCTGCTGCCTGCGCACGAGGTGGCAAGCTCTCCAGGGACAGACCGACGTCACAGCTGCACGCGCATCCCGGCAAAATCAAATGGCCAATCACTTCATGGCGTCAGATGAAGTCACACAGTGATTGGCCATTAACAGTGCGGCTGAGGAGGCAGTGTACCACCCCCACGCGCGGCATCCAATAATGGATTGCCTGCCCTGCTGCGCGGTGGAACAGCCAATCCTGGCACTGCATGCAGTGCCAGGATTGGCTAGGGGGGCACATTTAGAACCCGCCCGGCAGGCCTTTGTAAAACCCGGGGCCTGCGGGCCGGATAAACCAGCACCATTGCCCCTCTCTCTAGGGGAACATCAATGTGCGCATGCTTGGGCTAGTTTAAGCCACAAATTGCACTTGCGCACTACGGCCTGCTGCAGCCTGCTGAGTGTGAGTGGACTGTCTGTCACTCAAGCAGCTGCAGCAGGCCACCCCCCCTGCGCACTCCGAAAGGCAAAAGGTAAATAGGTCCAAAATTGATTAATATTGCCAGTCGGCTTTAGGTTTCCAGATTGAGGGCAATAAACCTTATTCAAGTGAATTGATCAGAATTTTGTTTAACACAGGATTGCTGGAAGAAGAGGCCAAATTAAGAATATGGAAAGAACATGGATCTCCAGGGGAACCCCATTTGCATATCTCAAGTTCTTTAAGGGAGTCATCCTCAGAAATATGAACACATGTTAATAGCTGTGCACCCAGACTGAGCCCGGACTCCACTTGTGCATTACTAGGAGCTGTAGTGGAGAGTTTTGCATAGATAGTCTGGATTTTCTGATGGAAAATTTGGATAAATCATTGCATAGTTCTAAAGATTGGTAATTCTGCTTTTGATGGCCTCAGGGGATAGAAAAGACTGGATGATTTTCGACAATTCGCGAGGAGTGTTAAGAGCCGTTGAGCTGAGGGAAGAAATATTTATACTCTCTGAGAATACCAAATTGATTTAAACTTTATGAATATACAGCCAACTGCTAATACAAATAAGGTTGTTTATTGTTCATTATGCTTATTTATATCTTATTAGTAGCCCTATTTATGTTTTTTTTTTATTATTTCAGGCTTATTCAAAGATATCTAGCATGTACGTGGTCATTATTTTTCTTTTGTTCATGTATTTCTTCACGTGTCTATAATTATACAGGAAATTTTAGTCTGTACTGATGTTTTTCATTTTTCAAACTCAATAAAATATTTTTAATAAAATGCTGGGATTGTGTAGTGGGAATATGCATTTGGGACAGTTTTACATAGGATTCTATTTGCGATTTCCTAATACCAAATTTTTCTTTTCGCTATTTGGAAATCGCAAACAGCTGTGTACAATAGTGTGTTTTACAATGTTTACGATTCCCAGCGAGTCGCAAACTGACCTACCTTATTAGTATTCATGAGTTAGGTGGTCGCAATTTGCGACCCATTGGGAGTTGCTAAAAACACAGGAACGGTGGCCAGCTGGGGTCAGCAGACCACCATGTCTGCTTTTGCTTTTAAATAAAGCATTTTTTTAAGCATCCCATTTACTTTAAAGGAAAATGAGATGAGTTTCAAAAACAAAAATGAAAAGTTTTCTTTTCATTTTTTAAGAGTAGCTCCTAAAAATCTTTTGGCATCCTTTCCCGAAGGGGAAGGGGTTACTGGGGACCCTTTCCCATTTGCGAATGGGTTACTTCCAACTTCAAGTTGGTGAAAAACTTTGAATGTTTTGACACCGCATTTTGTTTGCGAAACATCCTTCCATATCTCTGCCAGTCGCTATTAGGAAAGGGCGCCCTCAACATGCCCCTTCCTAATACCGAATTGCTAACCCATTTTGCGATTCGGTAATAGGTCACCGAATGGCGAAATAGGGATTGTTCATACAAAAATGCTTTTTGCGGTTGCAAATGGCCTGAGTGTGCAAATCGGGCTGTTTGCGGCAACAAAAAAGCTACGTACATCTGGGGTTTACTCACCCCTTTGAACCTCTTTCGAAGTGCTGGCATTTATCAAATGGGCGGACACAGGCACGGGGAGTGTGATGGGGCCAGGAGCAAACAGTTTGTTAGAGTGGGAGACACGCGAATGGAACACACTGTCACTTTCTCCAAAGACTATACATTGAACTCAATATTACATTTTGTGAATGTACGTGATGTCTCCGTACGCACCAAGTGATAATATAAATCCAGTCACCTGAGCTTCAAGGCGCTATGGTGGCGCTTTAGAAGCCCAGCAGATTGAGCGTGTGATACCAGTCATGTGGCCCACATCGGGGGTATGGTTGCGGTCACGAGCGGAGGGTAATAGTCGGTCACACCAAAGGGATCCACAAGGGCCTTCCCGTATAGGCTGCCAGCCCAGGGCACAGCGGGAAGGGGATGTTCTGTTACTTCAGTGAACAAGAAGCATCGACACACCCTGAAATGTTCACAGTCTGGTGCAAAGCTACCAACCCAAGTGTGAAAATATGCAGGTTACCGGCTCGGGCAGCATGAGAGGGGCGGGGGCGGGGGCAGGGCAGATATCTAAGAGAAGGAGCTGGAGTTAAAATACAGAATCGAAGGGACTCTGGGGTCTTGAACCCCTCAGAGAGCATTTCCCCAGACTTTTCTAAGAGTGACTTCAGCCGCATGCGCCTAGCGCCTGGAGGGACAGGGTGTCTCCAACCAGTGGGCTGTAGGATAGTCGTGGAGAGTCAGAGGGTGGAGGGAGGCCTGGGGCCACAGGGTTTGCAGTGTGTTACCATTTGACCTGCTGGGTATCAGTGGTGCCACTTTAGGGTGCTGAGTGATTTAGTGTGTGAGCGTGTGCCGTAGCGTTGCTTAGCGGTGCAGAGTGAGTGTGTTTGTGGGAGTGACAGCGGGTGAACCGCCTGTGATTCACGACACTGGCCGTCGGTTTGGCGTATGCATCATTTCTTGCTAGAAGAGCATTGCATTTGACATTGGTTTACCCACGTGGCCTCGGCCCGTAGTGCTGCAAAAAAGTGGTTTAACTCAGTGTATGCGCATATTTCTGATATCATTGTGACCCGGAGCACAACTTCTATCTGTGTGATGTGGACTTATGATAATTGTTGGGGTGGACAAGGTATTGCATCCCATAAGGGGGCTGGGGGGTGTAGGATCGAATCTTTCCCAAGTGTGCATAGTGCTGACGTCATTAGGACGTGGCTGGGACTTCTACTTCTAGAAATAATTCCCACTTTTATTTATACACGGTAGTACACGATGTTCATGGTATGTTAATTAGTATGTGCGTGTTGAATATAAAAGTTATTTACATATATCATGTGTGAAGCCTCATTTGTGAAGCTCAAGGTATGTATCATAAGGGAGTGCTGTGCCAATGTTGCACACCATGCCTCAGTGGTAAGCCTGACTGCTCAGTGCCAGCTACCCAAGGGTGAGCGCCGGTTATACAGCGAGGCCCTGGCGGGAGTGGGGGGTTCTGCCTGGCTGGGGATTGCCTGGGTCAACCAGAAAGTGCCAGTTTCAACAACAGGTGGTTTCAGTAGGGCACAGTGGGTGGCTGTCAGATTTCACCCGGGAGTTTTACATGCACACTGTTGGCGCAGAAAAGTCCTCAGCATTGTACAGATATGTACCCCTGCCCTGAGTGCCAAACTGGATGGTTGTTCTTTTTAATCTGTGTCATTGGAGCGAGGCCTACTGGCTCACTCGCCTTTTTAAAAAGTTCCACTGCTGTGTGTTTAACTCACCCTTGGCCTACATCGGGCTGATGTAGTGATGCGTGTGTAGTGAACACATGTGCTGGGTGCATGTGAGCATGCAGGAAATACTCTACACAGAGAGTGTAGTGGAACAGCGGACACATGTAAAATGTCTGTACGCTGGTAGAGGGTATTTAAAGTGGCACTCTGGGGCTGTACGGGGAGACTGTGGTATTGGTCAAAGTGCGTGAGCTGCATGTGGAAGTGCTGGTAGTAGCATGGTACATGGGCACAGCAATACTACACAGTGGAGCGTGCTGTGAGTGCATGATGAGCGCAGAAGTGCCCGCACTGGCACTTTACAAGGATTTTGGGAAGCCTGAGCCCGCCTGGTGAAAACATTAGGAGCAGAGGAATCTTCCACAGATGGAATTGTGTATTGCTACATTCCTATGAACTGGGTGGGACAAGCACTGGGTGGGGGGAGTCGGACCCTCCCTGTGTGTTTCAAAAGGCTCTTTGATTCCGGGACAAATCACAAGGAAGGGGCCGGGACACATCTCAGGAAGAGGGAGATGAGACTGATAAGAGAAATATATAGGGGACCTGCTTGCTCTGTGCACTGCGTGTTGTCTCAAAGGCAATTTAGAGGCACTTCGGACCTACATCTACCCGGCATTTCTGTTTCCTGCATCTTTCCAGCCCCTGCTACTGTTCGCCGGACCCACTCCGCGGGTCCCACTTCAGGGAGGAATCGAACGTGGGCTGTTGGCTCAACGGGGCTGTGAGCAAGAAGGGCAGCGACTCCATTGACCAGGAGTCCCTGCAAGGCCAATAGGACACACCTGGCCCGCTCTCCCCGGTAGCCACGCCCCCAACGAACCGGACCTGATTTCAGCAGCGTTCCTGAGTGTAACTGGTGGGACCTGCTTGCTCTGTGCACTGCGTGTTGTCTCAAAGGCAATTTAGAGGCACTTCGGACCTACATCTACCCGGCATTTCTGTTTCCTGCATCTTTCCAGCCCCTGCTACTGTTCGTCGGACCCGCTCCGCGGGTCCCGCTTCAGGGAGGAATCGAACGTGGGCTGTTGGCTCAACGGGGCTGCGAGCAAGAAGGGCAGCGACTCCATTGACCAGGAGTCCCTGCAAGGCCAATAGGACACACCTGGCCCGCTCTCCCCGGTAGCCACGCCCCCAACGTACACGTTCTTAAACTGATACAGGCCCGCGCTCGTGGGACGCGCGCGGTACGAAGCGCGGAGCGAAGCCCGGCCAAAGGGCGGGCCGTTTGAGGCCGTTCGAGAGCGTGAGAGACCGGACCGGGCCCTTGCTCTAAGCTCTGCACTAACGGACCCTTACCGCAGGTACTTATCAAAATCACCGCCACGAAACAGATTACTCCTTCTGCCATCCATTAACATTTAGTATATCTTACTCTCTGAAAATGAACACGGGGGTAGCTAACTAAAAAAGCTAAAAAAAGCTGGGGTCGGAGAACAGCTTTTAGGACCAATGGATGACTTTATCACTAAAGCAAATACATTCATCGATCAAAGCATTAGCCTGATTGAGGGTAGAGTCTCTACCGATCTTGCTATTGCAAGGCGATCATCAATGGGTCTACTAGCGGTAGCAAGAACCCCAGAACCACAGAGTACTCTACCTCAATCTTCACTAGGCAACAATAGGCTCAGTCTTCCAAATGTTGTAGACCTTTCAGCCTCCCAACTCTCCGTAACAATATCAGACACTGAGCTAGAAAAAACGCCCGAAATCTTCCCTGACCACTCCCCTGAGGAAGTAAGGCAAGCAAGAGGGAGGAGGGAGGGAGCCATTAAGAAAAGGAAAGAGAAGGAAAAGGTAGATAAAAATGTAACCAAGGATGTGGTTGAACAAACAGATTTAATCATAACTTCAAATCCGGCAGGTTCACCCCACCAAATAGCTGCTGCCGGTAACCACCTTGTGACAATACATCATCCACCACAGAATATCCCAGACACCATCACCCCAGAATCTCCTGTCATTTTGATAGCCGGCAAAGAACAGGACACATCAGGGTTGGTAAATAAAATAGCTTCCCTACTAAATTCCTTCTTCCGCCCGATAGAAACCAGATTGCTTAACATCGAGACACAACTGACTAAACTTGCTGTTTACCCAAAGTCAAAAACTATCCAGGGTCCGCAAAAAACAGGGATAAACAATCCGGTCACATCACTTATACAAAAGAAAGCTACAACTTTAGTCTGCCCGTCTCCCAAACAACAAATCGCAGCAAAGGCCTCCACAGCAGTAAAGGCTCCCACAGTACCGAAACCCCCCCCCTAAAGTTCCAACTGCCACACCTCAGATTAACATGGCCCTAAAAACACCTACATTAAACACGCCAGTTGTAAAAACACCAGCCCCAAAAACTCCTGCCCCCAAAAAAACAAACCCTCCAGCAAATAAAGGAGGCATGAGAGGGACTATCGACAGCAGGTTCCCTCTAAACATGCCACCTGAGGCATGCCCATACGTGGTAGTGATGACTGGGGTACCAGAACTAACGGGGGAGGGAGCAGAACCGAATTGGTCTTTAAAAAATAAGGTTCAACATTGGTTGAACACAAACCGACCCATTCCCCCAAACTGGACAAGTAGGATAACATCAGTATGCAGGACCCCTTGGGTGGGACATAGGAAAAAAACTATACAGGGAGATTGTATTCTGATCACCTTTTAAGGACCCAAGTGTAGTCGAGCATATTTGTTCTTGGGAACACCATAATATAAGTGGTGGGATTGACACAAAGTCTCTTTCCTTTTCTATCCAAAAAGACACCATAATAACTATCTCCAAGAATTTTATAACAACTGGCGTAAAGCAGTCCCACAACCTTGGGAACTAGACTTCGCTGGGCCTAAAATGCCCCAACGATATAGTGATTACGATAATTCTTGGTGGTCAGCAGACCCAAATCACCAGTACTATGAGGGCCCGTGGCAGACCGTGGGACCACGAAATAGAGGCAGAGAATGGGAACACTGGGGCGGGTCTCGATATCGACCATACAGATCTACCTATAGGGACATTCCACACTGGGAAAACTGGCCGGGTATACCGACCATGAATCGGTTCAGCAGCCTAGAAATGGTCGACTGACCATTAGTCGAAATCCCAACCCCCGTACAGACTGTGCCAGCCTCAGTCCCAGATCCTCCAGAGAATAAGACGGAAGGCCCACAAAAGAATACACTATGGCTCTCTGTCATCTTCTGGAACATTGCAGGCCTCCGACTGAAAATAGAGGGCGGCTCTGCCGCCCACTTTCTTGAGGAAGGTAAGATAATATGTATACAAGAGACTTGGGCCACGAAGGCCCTACATCTTGTGGGCTATAAAACATACTTTTCCCCAGCCCTCCCAAGCAACGCAGGTAGACCCAGAGGGGGCCTGGTAACTTACATAGCTAATACAATAACAGATCTAAAAGTACTAGATGCAGAATCTCTCACAAACTTTCAACTGCTTTGTCTTATGGTAGGGAAAAAAGATATCATCATCTTAATAAATTTTTATAATAATTTAGAGGATGATCATTTTCTCAATACTCTTCTAACAATTCAAGAAAAAACAGTTAATTTTAGACAACTACACGAAAAAAAGGGTAATGTCCACATATTATGGGGAGGGGATTTTAACTTACACCCCTGCCCGTCATCGGGCAATCAGAGCTGTGGGATAGTGGATGAAGATGAGAATCCTCTCATACATTTCCCCCATTTACGAACAGGGTTAGCCATGAATAACCTCCTTTCAGACTTGGAACTAACAATAGTAAATCCAATAGATCCAACTAAGAATTCACTAGAACCCACATACCGAGGGAGGGGGCATGAGACCACTGTCGATTATATCGTCCTGACAGACGGACTAAGACACTTAAGTAGGGATTTCAAACTCATGGAAAACACCTTAAGCGATCATTCCGCTCTCAGGCTGGACTTTCAGCTGAATCACTCAGTTTCCCATATAACAACAATAGCAAATACTTTATCTCAAAATAGGCTTGAATTGGGCAAAAGAAATGGATACACTATAAAATGGGAAAAAGTGGATCCCAACAAATTGACTAGCACACTAGTAAAGACTGTATATATTAACATAATAAAATGTCTAGATCCATCGGTAGACGATGGTACAGTCCTGGAAAATTTTAAGCTAATACTAGACCAAGTAAAAGTATTGCTGACCAGAACCCCTAAACAAAATAATTTAAGTTCAACAGGGTGGTTCAACCACGATTGTACCAAGGCGCAAACCAACCTAAGAAAGGCGCTTGGGCAACCAACTAGAGATCAGCAACAGATACAACACCTTAGGCTAGAGTACAACAAGGCCAGAAAGATGAGGAAAAAAGAGTTGAAGTCAGCTTTATGGAACGATCTTCATAAAAGCGCACTCATAAAAAATAGTCAGTCTTTTTGGCGAATAGTGAAGTCCCCCCTGCTATCTGATTCCAACACACCCCAGATCGATGTCGCTATTGACGAGGAAACCTGAGTAAATCATTTCTCCAAAATCTTCAAACTAACATCTCCAATAGAAGAATCCCATCAGCTTCTTCCCCCTGTAGTGTTTCCAATATCAATAGAATTCGATCTACAAGACATCGAACAGGCACTGCAAATGAGTAAGGGCGGTAAAGCACCCAGACCCGATGGGGTCCCAGTAGATCTGTTTAAACACCTTCCAGATCTTTGGGCCCCCATACTCACACGAGTATGTACTGCAGCTGCAAAACTGGGACTGATGGAGTCATGGTCAAATTCCATCATGGTACCAATCTTCAAAAAAGGGGATCGCCAGGATGTAAAATGTTACCGTCCCATTTCACTTTTAGACTCTCTGGGCAAAGTAGTCGGCAGAGTAGTCTTAGAACAACTTCAGAAATGGGCAGACGATAAAAACATTCTATCGGACCTGCAATTTGGATTCAGGGAAGGCTTTGAAACTGTTGAACAGGCCCTCAACCTAAGCATTATTGTGTCCAAATATATCCACGCAAAGCTAGGAACAATGTATATGGTATACGTGGATTTATCCTCCGCGTTTGACTGCGTATCTCATGCGAAGCTTTGGACCCTTTTAGGAACCATAGGGGTGGATCCCCCCCTTTTGGATTTCCTAAGAGAGCTATACGTTGAAGCCTCTGCAAGAGTGCGTTATGGATCAAAAGGAGAGCTCACCGCGCCATTCAGAGTAGAACGAGGAGTAAGGCAGGGATGCGTCTTAGCCCCCTTCCTCTTCTCCCTGTATACCAACGGATTGGAGGAGAGGATGCTGAGGGGGGGGCAGGACCTCCCCAGACTGAAACATCGCCTGATCCCCGCACTGCTCTATGCGGATGACGCAGTTATTTTAGCACGCACCCCAATTGAGCTCTAGAAATCCCTATCCAAGTATGCTGACTTCATGAGTGCCTTAGATCTACACATAAATGTAAAAAAAACATTTGTCATGGTAGCGGGCGGAGGCCGAAAAGCCACAAAGAATATCTATCTAAATGACCAGAAACTTGAGAGGACCCCCCAGTACCCCTATCTGGGCATTATGACCGATGAAAGATTAAACTGGAGGGCCGCCGTCGAGGCCAGGAGACATCTGTTCAAACGAGCAATTGTAGCGTTGATGAACTTTTCACAGCGACTCGGAAAGAGACCACCAGCTGAACTTCTAAAAATCTATACAGCAAAATGCCAAGCTATCGCTCTTTATGGGGCTGGGGTATGGGGACCTACAGTCACTGGCTCACTCCAAATAGCAGAGAACTCATTCATGAGATTCCTTCTATCCACCCCAAAATGCTCCTCTATCTACGCTTGTCATATGGAGCTGGCAATCCCATACATAGAAGACTTGATAAAGGTTCAGCCACTGCTACTCTGGAGACGTATCTGGCTGTCGGACAAAAATTCACTGACCAAACTCATTTTACAGGATACCATGGCACTGGATCGTGCACACAAAATAGCATGGCTCACCTATGTCAGACACTTTTTTTCCGACTTGGGTCTAGAAAAGTACTATACCTCTCGAGAAAAACTAACTGAAATAACAAAGAAAGACCTAAAACAAATAGCGCTGACCCATCTAGAGTCTCTTAGGCTGACCTTGCTATCAACCAAACAATCTGTGCTTCATGCAAACATGATACAGCATACCCCGCAAATCCAGCTCTACCTCACATTAGAATTCACCACATACGACAAGATGCTCCTGACAAGGTTTACACTGAATCTTTTTCACAGACTTGTGGCTTTTCCAGAAAAGAACACTTGGGACGCAAATTTGGCGCTCTGCCCATGTGACGACATGTCCCCTCAGTCATGTATTCATACAATACTGTTCTGTAAATATTTTCACACTCACAGAAAGATCTGGCTATTTCCGCTACTAAAACGCTGGGGTTTTAGACAGTGTCGGCCCGCTATGTTAGCCTTGCAGATGTTAGATTCTGAACGCATTTGCTATCACGTACTTAATTTTTTTAAGTGTATTATGAGGCATAGGAATAATCTTTAAAAACCTGATTGAAATGTATCGATTTATTCCTTTTTTTTTAAAGAAAATACAGGGCTTTGGTTATATTTATGTCCTAAAACTGATAATTTGTTTTTATTCCACATATGATTATGTATGTATTTTGTGATTACTTTTATGGTTTTGCATTGTTAAAAACCGAATAAAGGAATTTATTATTATTATAGGGTAGCTGGCGGCCTGGGATAAACCTTTGATCGACAGATCACTGTGGCTGACATTTAGGTGCCAGTCACTCCCATGAATCTTGTTGGGTTTAATCAGCTTCTGAGTCATACAAATCACATTTGGTGTCTGGAAAAGAAATATAAGTGGGGGAGTCTGAGACCCCATACTTTGCCATCTGCCAAGCAGATGGCTGGGTTGCATGAGGAGGGGAAGTTCTGCAAGACTTCTGCCCGTGACCACTGCTTGGAGCCTAGCCTGCTAGTCTCGCTGCTGGGTGAGGGGACAACACCCAGGGAAACCAAGATAATCTGCCACTGAATCTGAAGCACCAGTGCCTGCTTGCTCGCCAAGACTGGTGTGCCCATGAGGAAGAGGAGCGCATTGGAGGAATGGAAATCTAAAGATGAGCCCAGAGATTTGGGACTCCTGAGCGAGGTGTGAGGAATGGTGCCGCACCAATCAGGCGGTTGTCCATGTGCTGCTTTGTGAATTTAGGTGATCCGTGTGCCAGGATGGGCCGCCGTGCATCAATAACTGTGCCGCACTGATGGGGCCTGCTCCCATGTGCTGCGCTGGGAACTTTAGCGACGCTGTGTGCCAGGAGGGGCGGCTGTGCATGAAGGACAGTGTCACATCGATCACGCCATCGCCTGTGAGTAGTGTTCCTTTAGTGGCAATTCGGTATGCCAGGAGGGGCTGCTGTTTGGCAAGTAACTGAATCATATCGATAGGTCTGTCGCCCAAGTGCAGGACGTTCCTATGTCCTTGTGTGCCGGGAGGGGGCGGAGAGAAGCCAACCTGAGGCCAACATGACCGAACAGTGAGGTTCGTTACAGTAACCCCATAAGCCGGGGGGCAACTCAAAACGCTGAGGTCGGAGGTCCGGGGGGGTTTTGCCCGGGACCCCAACTTGGTGCTACAATCAAGATTCAAGACGAAGGAGGCTTTGCTTCCTATTAGGCCCGAGGACTAAGCAGACACCAGAACAAGACGACTGCCCCATCTCCAAGGAAGGAAGAATAAGACTTGCCCCTTGTAGCTGGAGCACGAACAACTCCGATCATCAGGATGCTAGAACGCATGCTCAGGAGAGAGCTGCACATGTGGCGAGGAGCTGCGCGAGTGGCAGCGTGCAACCCGACTTTGCCATTCTAGGCCAGGACTACACTATGCCAACACTATACCACTGCCAAGGTTCTTACCGTTGGAGCAAGTAAGCAGAGAAAACAGTCTTTGGTTTTTACAACCCTACTTGACTCTAAGGACTAAATGAACAAGCCCCTATCGCCACGGGAACGTCACTTTTTAGGACGCTCCTGTGGCGATAGGGGCTTCACCTTATTTACAAGGCACCGTTAAGCCACTTAACATGGCTGAACACTGCCTTGTAAATAAGGACCCCTTTCACGTTATGCTTAGCGTGAAAGGGAAGGGCAATGGGGGTTTGCGGAAGGCGTTCCACCACAAAACGTATTTATCCTGATGCTTCCTCCTATTTACAAGGGCAGCGTAAATAGGAGGCAGCGCCAGAATTAAGACCAGGGAAAAACTTGTCTTACTCTGGCGCAACAAGAAGAAATTTTACATTTCTCCTTGTTTTTGCTGTTTTCATGTGTGCTGCCTTGTGCAGCGCACAGAGACAGCAAAAGGCCAATGATTGTTTATGTTCATGAAGGTCCCCCTTCCTGCACACGAACAATCATTTCTTTAAATGCTGTTTTGCAACTGTGTGTACTGCATTAAGCAGCACACATAGAAGTTACAAAGCGACATTTAAAGATTGTTTATGTGCAGGAAGGGGGACCTTCCTGGACATAAACTATCTTCCCCTGAACGCAGACGCCCGTGCACTAGGATGCAAGGGGGCCTGCGTTGGTGCTAGGCTGCTAAACGTATCGCCAGCGCAGGGGGGGATGCAGGGCTGCACCATATTCTTGTAAATATGGTGCAGTCCTGTGCTTCAGAAGTGGCGGAGCGTGTCATCAAGCCCAGGAGGCTAATGACACGCTCAACACTTCTTTGTATATATGCCCCAGAGTACCTACAATTTATTGACTGAGTCCAAGAGGAGGAAGCCCTGTGAACAGGGCCTAGTAGTTTACATTTCCTGGCTATGTCTGCATGTGAGTGGGACATAACAGCACACCAGTTACATGGGAGCTTCGTAACCCGGGGCGTGGCCTAACAACTACTACCTGCCTACCTCAAGGGGGACTGTGTCATTGCTATTCAATGTCACTTAACTTTGCATGTGTAGAATTAGAATTAAAAAAAATATGTCCTTTATACAAAGTAAGTATTTACCTGGACATTGATGTATTGGGTGCGCTGCATGCACGTTGAGTTATGAGCCGTGTTCACTGATCTGTATCTACACCTCACTCTGAGGGAGCCTTTACTACTCGGAGTACATTACCAATTGAGAGTCAAGAGCAGAAGGAGGCAATTGACCTACCTGAGCTGGATCCATGGTAGGTCGGGCCCGAGACATCAGGAATTCACAGCCCAACAACCTCGGCTGGGCCCAGTAAACCCTGCGGGACCCGTGGCCCTCTGAACAGGCTTCGGACACACACAGACAGAAGCATTCATATACACTCTTTCTGTCTTCTGTGTTTTGAAGTTTTTTGTAAAATGTGGTTATTTTACAAAGTATTGCATTTTAAGTACCCCTCACAATCCGCACGCTCTCCCTTTCCACTGCCCCTTAAGCTCCCTCGTGCCCTGCTGCTTCTCAAGTGGGCACTCTGCCGTGATTAGCCAGAGTGATTGTTCGGAAAATCTGAAGCTCACCCCCCCCCCCCCCCCCCCACCCCCCCAAATCTTACAGACCAAGCTACAACCCTGGATGCTGCCACCACCTCTACCACTGGGGGGCTTGGGATAAAGAACCGGTCACCACTAGGGCTCGATGGCTCGTGACCGGCACAGGGACACAAAGCGTGTGACCTCTGGGATTGGATAGGTCTGGGGACGGGGACAAGGATCCAGGCCATCACCTCTACCACTGAAGGGCTCAGGACTGCCACTGGGATACAAAACCTGTCCCCTTTAGGATGTAATAGGCATTGGAGACTGGTGCAAGGATAAAGAAACTGACACCCCTGGTTTTGTGGGTCTGAGGACTGGCATTTGTTGCCACCAGTGTGTGCAGACTGGACAGGCATGTGTTGCCACCAGTGTGTGCAGACTGGGCAGGCATGTGCTGTCACTAGTGTGTGCAGACTGGGCAGGCATGTGCTGTCACTAGTGTGTGCAGACTGGGCAGGCATGTGCTGTCACTAGTGTGTGCAGACTGGGCAGGCATGTGTTGCCACCAGTGTGTGCAGACTGGGCAGGCATGTGTTGCCACCAGTGTGTGCAGACTGGGCAGGCATGTGTTGCCACCAGTGTGTGCAGACTGGGCAGGCATGTGTTGTCACTAGTGTTTGCAGACTGGGCAGGCATGTGTTGCCACCAGTGTGTGCAGACTGGGCAGGCATGTGCTGTCACTAGTGTGTGCAGACTGGGCAGGCATGTGTTGCCACCAGTGTGTGCAGACTGGGCAGGCATGTGTTGTCACTAGTGTTTGCAGACTGGACAGGCATGTGTTGCCACCAGTGTGTGCAGACTGGGCAGGCATGTGCTGTCACTAGTGTGTGCAAACTGGGCAGGCATGTGCGGTCACTAGTGTGTGCAGACTGGGCAGGCATGTGCTGTCACTAGTGTGTGCAGACTGGGCAGGCATGTGCTGTCACTAGTGTGTGCAGACTTGGCAGGCATGTGCTGTCACTAGTGTGTGCAGACTGGGCAGGCATGTGCTGTCACTAGTGTGTGCAGACTGGGCAGACATGTGTTACCACCAGTGTGTGCAGACTGGGCAGGCATGTGCTGTCACTAGTGTGTGCAGACTGGGCAGGCATGTGTTGCCACCAGTGTGTGCAGACTGGGCAGGCATGTGTTGTCACTAGTGTTTGCAGACTGGGCAGGCATGTGTTGCCACCAGTGTGTGCAGACTGGGCAGGCATGTGCTGTCACTAGTGTGTGCAGACTGGGCAGGCATGTGTTGCCACCAGTGTGTGCAGACTGGGCAGGCATGTGTTGCCACCAGTGTGTGCAGACTGGGCAGGCATGTGCTGTCACTAGTGTTTGCAGACTGGGCAGGCATGTGTTGCCACCAGTGTGTGCAGACTGGGCAGGCATGTGTTGTCACTAGTGTTTGCAGACTGGGCAGGCATGTGTTGCCACCAGTGTGTGCAGACTGGGCAGGCATGTGTTGCCACCAGTGTGTGCAGACTGGGCAGGCATGTGCTGTCACTAGTGTGTGCAGACTGGGCAGGCATGTGCTGTCACTAGTGTGTGCAGACTGGGCAGGCATGTGCTGTCACTAGTGTGTGCAGACTGGGCAGGCATGTGCTGTCACTAGTGTGTGCAGACTGGGCAGGCATGTGCTGTCACTAGTGTGTGCAGACTGGGCAGGCATGTGTTACCACCAGTGTGTGCAGACTGGGCAGGCATGTGCTGTCACTAGTGTGTGCAGACTGGGCAGGCATGTGTTGCCACCAGTGTGTGCAGACTGGGCAGGCATGTGTTACCACCAGTGTGTGCAGACTGGGCAGGCATGTGCTGTCACTAGTGTGTGCAGACTGGGCAGGCATGTGTTGCCACCAGTGTGTGCAGACTGGGCAGGCATGTGTTGCCACCAGTGTGTGCAGACTGGGCAGGCATGTGTTGCCACCAGTGTGTGCAGACTGGGCAGGCATGTGCTGTCACTAGTGTGTGCAGACTGGGCAGGCATGTGTTGCCACCAGTGTGTGCAGACTGGGCAGGCATGTGTTGCCACCAGTGTGTGCAGACTGGGCAGGCATGTGTTGCCACCAGTGTGTGCAGACTGGGCAGGCATGTGCTGCCACTAGTGTGTGCAGACTGGGCAGGCATGTGTTGCCACTAGTGTGTGCAGACTGGACAGGCATGTGTTGCCACCAGTGTGTGCAGACTGGGCAGGCATGTGTTGTCACTAGTGTTTGCAGACTGGGCAGGCATGTGTTGCCACCAGTGTGTGCAGACTGGGCAGGCATGTGCTGTCACTAGTGTGTGCAGACTGGGCAGGCATGTGTTGCCACCAGTGTGTGCAGACTGGGCAGGCATGTGCTGTCACTAGTGTGTGCAGACTGGGCAGGCATGTGTTGCCACCAGTGTGTGCAGACTGGGCAGGCATGTGTTGCCACCAGTGTGTGCAGACTGGGCAGGCATGTGCTGTCACTAGTGTGTGCAGACTGGGCAGGCATGTGTTACCACCAGTGTGTGCAGACTGGGCAGGCATGTGCTGTCACTAGTGTGTGCAGACTGGGCAGGCATGTGTTGCCACCAGTGTGTGCAGACTGGGCAGGCATGTGTTACCACCAGTGTGTGCAGACTGGGCAGGCATGTGCTGTCACTAGTGTGTGCAGACTGGGCAGGCATGTGTTGCCACCAGTGTGTGCAGACTGGGCAGGCATGTGTTGCCACCAGTGTGTGCAGACTGGGCAGGCATGTGTTGCCACCAGTGTGTGCAGACTGGGCAGGCATGTGCTGTCACTAGTGTGTGCAGACTGGGCAGGCATGTGTTGCCACCAGTGTGTGCAGACTGGGCAGGCATGTGCTGTCACTAGTGTGTGCAGACTGGGCAGGCATGTGTTGCCACCAGTGTGTGCAGACTGGGCAGGCATGTGTTGCCACCAGTGTGTGCAGACTGGGCAGGCATGTGTTGCCACCAGTGTGTGCAGACTGGGCAGGCATGTGTTGCCACTAGTGTGTGCAGACTGGGCAGGCATGTGTTGCCACTAGTGTGTGCAGACTGGACAGGCATGTGTTGCCACCAGTGTGTGCAGACTGGGCAGGCATGCGTTGTCACTAGTGTTTGCAGACTGGGCAGGCATGTGTTGCCACCAGTGTGTGCAGACTGGGCAGGCATGTGCTGTCACTAGTGTGTGCAGACTGGGCAGGCATGTGTTACCACCAGTGTGTGCAGACTGGGCAGGCATGTGCTGTCACTAGTGTGTGCAGACTGGGCAGGCATGTGTTGCCACCAGTGTGTGCAGACTGGACAGGCATGTGTTGCCACCAGTGTGTGCAGACTGGGCAGGCATGTGCTGTCACTAGTGTGTGCAGACTGGGCAGGCATGTGTTACCACCAGTGTGTGCAGACTGGGCAGGCATGTGCTGTCACTAGTGTGTGCAGACTGGGCAGGCATGTGTTGCCACCAGTGTGTGCAGACTGGGCAGGCATGTGTTGCCACCAGTGTGTGCAGACTGGGCAGGCATGTGCTGTCACTAGTGTGTGCAGACTGGGCAGGCATGTGTTGCCACCAGTTTGTGCAGACTGGGCAGGCATGTGTTGCCACCAGTGTGTGCAGACTGGGCAGGCATGTGTTGCCACCAGTGTGTGCAGACTGGGCAGGCATGTGCTGTCACTAGTGTGTGCAGACTGGGCAGGCATGTGTTGCCACCAGTGTGTGCAGACTGGGCAGGCATGTGTTGCCACTAGTTTGTGCAGACTGGGCAGGCATGTGTTGCCACTAGTGTGTGCAGACTGGACAGGCATGTGTTGCCACCAGTGTGTGCAGACTGGGCAGGCATGTGCTGTCACTAGTGTGTGCAGACTGGGCAGGCATTTAAAAGTAGTATTTGCAAATCAGTCTGACCCTGTGCCTCATGGGAACAGTCCAGCCCGAACTGCCAAGCCATGCCTTCCCTGGACCGGAAACAAGCTTCCGAGGACCGGTGGACTGTTCCCATGAGGCACAGGGTCAGACTGATTTGCATATAGCCATGTCTGAACTGTGGTGGCAGAGTGGGCTAAAGAACGGTGATGGATTAAACCCAGATCTGTTGACTGGGTGTGAGTGTTTGATTGGTTCAGATGCTCCGTCCATCACCACCCCCTTTTGTACCGCTGATATGTTTAGAGTCTGTCACTATAGGGGCTGGGATATGTTTACAGAGTCTGTCACTCATGGATAGGGAGGGCGCAAATCATTACAAATGTTGGCATTCTGTCACTCTGGGATGTGTTCACAGAATCTGTCACTCGTGGGCTGGGATGTGTTAACCGAGTCTGTCACTCTAGGGCTTGGGATATGTTTACAGAGTCTATCAGTCATGGGCTGGGATGTGTTTACAGAGTCTATCAGTCATGGGCTGGGATGTGTTTACAGAGTCTATCAGTCATGGGCTGGGATGTGTTTACAGAGTCTATCAGTCATGGGCTGGGATATGTTTACAGAGTCTATCAGTCATGGGCTGGGATGTGTTTACAGAGTCTATCAGGCATGGGCTGGGATGTGTTTACAGAGTCTATCAGTCATGGCCTGGGATGTGTTTACAGAGTCTATCAGTCATGGCCTGGGATGTGTTTACAGAGTCTATCAGTCATGGGCTGGGATGTGTTTACAGAGTCTATCAGTCATGGGCTGGGATGTGTTTACAGAGTCTATCAGTCATGGGCTGGGATGTGTTTACATCATCTGTCTGGGGCAGGGGTATGTTTACAGAGTCTGTCACTTGTGGGCTGGGATGTGTTTACAGAGTCTATCAGTCATGGGCTGGGATGTGTTTACATCATCTGTCTGGGGCAGGGGTATGTTTACAGAGTCTGTCACTTGTGGGCTGGGATGTGTTTACAGCATCTTTTACTCTGGGGCTGGGATATGCTTTCAGAGTCTGTCACTCGTGGCCTGGGATATGTTTACAGAGTCTGTCACTCGTGGGCTGGGATGTGTTTACAGCTGTCACTCATGGGCTGGGATATGTTTTCAGAGTCTGTCACTCGTGGGCTGGGATGTGTTTACAGCTGTCACTCATGGGCTGGGATATGTTTTCAGAGTCTGTCACTCGTGGGCTGGGATGTATTAACGGAGTCTGTCACTCGTGGGCTGGGATATGTTTACAGCGTCTGTCACTCGTGGGCTGGGATGTGTTTACAGCTGTCACTCATGGGCTGGGATATGTTTTCAGAGTCTGTCACTCGTGGGCTGTGATGTATTAACGGAGTCTGTCACGCGAGAGGTTGGTGTCTCAGGGGGCTGACTTGGGACACGGACCCTTTGCCTGTGGCCACAACGTACTTTGCTGCCTGGACCGGAAGTGATCCAATATTGTCAGACTCTATGAACGTACCAAGTGCCAGGGCCTCCCCCTTCCTGCTTATCATGTAGATTCCTTTTACATTGTGAGTGTGCGCATGCATGCTCACACGTGTTGTGGACCCTTCATTCCTCGAGTCAATGTTTAACAAGAAAGCTCGTTTAAAAAACGGTTTCTGTGGCAGTTCCTCGAAGGAGGTGAGTGCTGCTGGCTGCCTGAGCTAATGATGCATGAACTAGTATTCAGCAGGGTCACCTGAGGGCTCAGATCCCTGGTCCACCCCAGCCCCGCGCAGAGGAGTCTGGGAAACCACAGCACGTGCGAGGGCGAGGCAAGATGGCGTCACCAAAGGTCAGAATGTGTGAGTGATAAGAGAAGTGTATGAGGGCAGGAAAGAGGAGCGACTGGGGAAAGCCCCCAGGATGAGCCAAGGCAAGCCTCTGGGAGTGGCTGAGGGGACACACCAGTGTGTGCTTGAAGTGAGGCTGGCGTGTGTTTGGCTGCGTGCGTGCTTGACATAATGCCGTAGTGAGCAGTCGACGTAATGTTGGTGCGCGTGCGGTTGAGGTAAGGCCAAAGTGTGGGCCCGATTCACAGAACTAACTTAAGACAAAATCCTAAACTTACTACCATTTTGGCATTCACAAAAGGCACTTACTCATTTTGGCATTCACAGAAGTTAGGAGTCCTAACTTTAGGACTCCTAAATGCCTTCTGTGAATACCGAAAGTCTTAAAGTTAGGATTTTTGCTCAGTTTAGGAGTAGTAAAGTTAGGACTCCTAACTTCTATGAATACCAAAATGAGTAAGTGCCTTCTATGAATACCAAAATGAGTAAGTGCCTCTGTGAATACCACAATGAGTAAGTGCCTTCTGTGAATACCAAAATGGTAGTAAATTTAGGATTTTGTCTTAAGTTAGTTCTGTGAATCAGGCCCTGTGTTGTTAACGCTAGCTTGTGCGCTATACAAGTGCAAGTTAACAGTAACAGAAGGTCAGAGTGTGCGGTTGGCAGCAGGCCGAGTGTGTATGTGAGGTAATTAGAAAGTGTGGTTTATGTAAGGTCGCAGTGTATAGTTTTAGGTAAAGCTTGAGTGAATATCGAGGTAAGTCCTGAGTGTGTATGGTAAAGGTCAATTAGAGGGTTTGGTTGGGGTAAGACCTGAGAGTATGTGTGTCAGCCAGAGGGTGTGGTTCTTGTAAGGTCAGAGTGGGTTTAAGTTGTAAGGCTGGCATGGGTTTTAGGTAAGAGCAGAGAATGTAAAGGAGATATTCTGTGCTACACAGCTGCTACTTAACAACAATATAAGACCGAAGTATGCGTTTGGGTGAAGATGGAATGTGTGGTTGAAGTAAATTTTCAGTGTGTGGTTGAGATGAGCCCAGAAGTTATTTGTGCGTGTTTGGTTGAGGTTGGTCCGGAGTTGGGTTGCATGATTGGGTGAATCATGGCACGGTCGTGGGTTAATGCCTGGCACTTGTGTGAAGCATGGCACAATGATGTGTGGACGCTATGTAGGCGGTGTGACATGGTGTGTGAGTGAGGTGTGTGAGGTGTTCATGATGGTGTGTGGGGGTGAGGTAAGACTCTGTGTGTGGTTGAGGTTTGAAGTGGAATATGGAGGACTTTTACTTGGGCACTAAAGGGGCAGTGCCATGAATGGCACCAGCCCCGGTGGGTGTTGGCGCATCGGCCACGGTCCATTGCTGGGCCCTCCTCTCTACATTGGCCTCAGCCAGCTCTTCGGGCCCGATTCACAGAACTAACTTAAGACAAAATCCTAAACTTACTACTTTTGGTATTCACAGAAGTTAGGATTTTGTCTTAAGTTTGTCTTAAGACAGACTTAGGACAGACTTAAGACAGGATCTGATTGTAGTGACATCACACCCCTTTTAACCTGCCACCTGCCAGGGAGAATTGCTGTCCGGATTTTAAGGAATGCAGGCTGTTGAGAGGTAAAGGAACCGAGGTATGGCCTTGCAAAAGTGTTTCCATACATCCTTCAAAGTCAGGAGAGGACAGCAATGGATATTATGGAAGACTGGAATTTGGAAATTAGAGGTTAGTGCCCTGGACAGAATCAGCTCACAGGGATTTCCCTTCCTGATCCTAGGGCAGAACTTCTGGGGCAAAGCTGGAAGCACTGATATAAACCCCCCCCCCTGTACTAGCGTAGGTGGCTGGCAACAGTCCTTGTTTCAGATACCCCCGGCTGCTTAGTGTATACCAACTGAATCCCCACACTTTTGTTGTGGTTCCCCTGTTTGCTTCCTTCTTACTCACCTCTGACAATCCCTTGAACTTCTGTCTTAGTGGACTCTGCTGAGCCTTGAATCTTACCCGCTTGGGACTTTCTATTAAACTTGGTTACACTCTCTCTGCATCCTGGGGCTTTGGTCTGGGTTCCCAGGAAGACACGGATCTCAAGAGCGATCATCCCTATTGGCTTCTCAACCATTCTTGACCGGACAGAAGCTTTCCTCCACACCATTGATGAGTCCATTAGCTACCATGTAGTCTGCACCCCTCTTCACGACGCGCGTCTCAATGGCGCTCCTCCCCTCAACACTGTCATTGACGATAACAACGCCTTTGCCAGCAACCCAAATGAACAGTTTATGATACAGCGCCCTTATTTCTAACCTGGGGGTTCCTACCTAGCCTAGAAAACTACCCAAAGCTATTGTACAGAGAGATGGAGGAAGAGTCTGAGGAGGTGTGCCCATTTAGTAAGGGTCCGCGTACATAAAAACTCTGCCAGATGCCGCAGAGTTCTGCAAGCAGGTGGAAATCGGAACGTTGCGCTGCTCATGATGATTTTAACACCTTAAGTGCTGCCGTCGGCCAACGGTCGTCGCGAGCACTACCTTGCCAGTGCTGCGCACGACCTTTGGCCGACGGGCCAGCATTCGTTCGTCGAATGTTCAGCACTGGGCGCTGAACGTTCGACGCTCTTAAGGTGTTAAGCACCAGGACTTATCCCGCAAACTGCATCACATGACGCACCAGAGGGCGCTGCTTGTTCGCTGCCACTCAACTAGATTTTCGACCTGAGTGGCAGCTATCTCATCGCGAATGGTCGCACCGCTCTCATTGAGAAAATTCCACCCGGGTGCCGTTCTAGCGCCCGAAAATCACTCTAAATGCCAATCCTCGCTTGCACTCATCAACTTAAGTTTGGTGAGCCATGCAAGAAAAAACTCCGCCACCCGGTAGAGTTTTGCCGGAACTCTGCGTTACAAGCGTAATGCAGAGTGAAAAAAACTCAGCGAACTCCACCGGCGGAACGGTTTTATTGCCCACCCCTACCTTTTAGCCAAAAATATAATACATTAGTGCAAGGTGAAGTACCTGGATCAATAGAATCCAGGCCGAGCCAATACGGACCACAGCAGTGGTCATAACAGACGCACCCTCATGTCATTCTTAGCTACACAGCCTGCAGAGCACTGTTGGTATTCTAAGGCTCCCGTACAATGATTGGGGATATGAACCCTACTATAAACACCATGGATATTTGTCATGCCCACTGAAAAAGATATCTTCCAAGGTCATGGATATCAGCTCCAAATGCCTCATTGGCCACCCAAAACATAACTCCGTACGCAGCGCAATGATGGCCCAGTCATCCCACAGCACCCACCACCAGTAGCCAAATAGAACGGACAGGAAGATGGACACATTTGGAAAGGGCGCGATCAGTAGAAGTTAAATGCTGGGTGCAGTGAAGATTTCTATTGTTTTCTTTGTGATCGCCCCAGGAAAGGGCGACTCCTCCCAGTAGCCACATTGCCACCCTGCACTTAACATACATGTCAAAGGTGTGACATGTCTCCTTCACAGCATCCCCGTTAAGAGGGAAACCCACAAAGGACAGAAAAAAACTCCTTTGCAATACAGATAGTTCTGATGACGTCTTCTACCTGCAGATTCGTCGCCTTCTGAATATCCCAGGCGCACTGGATCCGGATATGTTCTAAGTAGTTCTTTCACACCTGTAGAGGACGCTGGCTCCATGCCATAGTGACGTCACGGGAGCAATGAGCACCCACTCCGGTGTCTTGACAGAACCTCTCCTTAGATCTATCTCTACGTTTCTTCCTATCCTACAGGGCAGAGATAGAATGTCACCTTGAAATAGATCAGGTTTGAAACCCTTCTGGGATTTTATTGGACAATTTTCAATTACCCAACCTCCAAATTTTATGCTACTTATGTATAGGATTGGAGCACAACACCAAGTCATGTGGGCTATGCTTAGGTCATGCACCCCAAGGCCAGAAACAAGCAGAAAGCAAAGCTGCTTATTACCAGAACCCGAGACGACTCTCAGGTCAGAAGATCTGGACCTCAGTTGAAGATGCTGGAGTCACCATCATCAAGATCGCCAAGAAAAAGAGACTTAGATATGAATGAAAAGAAGGCATGCCGAAACCCCCCGACGGCACCCTTGTAAAGGTGAGTCTCCTAGGCGATACCCTTCTCCAGCGGGGTCATCTTCGGAACCGGACTTGGTCATTCTTCCACCTAAGGACCCAGCGCCTGTGGCTCAGATGGATCCTGCGTCGGCTCCCATACCTTGAGTGCCTCCAATACCACCTCGAAGGCCCAGGTTCATGAGACCTACTATCTCTTGAAGCGGGCCCGGTGTTATTTCTTAATGCAATATTCAATGTTTTCAAAGGGCCATGGCCCACCCCAAGATTACCTTCAGCCTCATGGTTCTTCTAAGGGCTACTTATGATCTCCTGCAAACAGGTCTTCCCTCTGCACTGTTTGTCCCTTTCTTACCATGGCCACCTATGCTGCCGACACCGGTGCTAGCTCCTCTTTCCTCCCACTAGCCAATACTGCCCTCTGCTCCTGTGCTTGGTCCTTTGGCTCCATCTAGGCTCTGCCGACCCTGCTTCCGACCTCAGTCCCCTTTAAAATGCTGGATACAGTGGCTCTGCACACAAGTCGTGCTGTGATGCACAGAGGCTGTTAGAAGAACTGCACTACAGAGAGAGGATCTGTAATCTTTTTAGCAGGGACTTCGACCCTCCCAGAAGACTAGCGGCAGGATATGGTTGACATTGGTGATGGGCAGTACATTGATCCAAATTTTCACGGGCTGAGCGATGCCAGTGGTACTGATGCTTCTCCTGAGTTAGGAGATTTAACTGAAGTCACTTCTTACCCCTCTGTCACAATAAAGGACACAGAGCTTTTGTGACTGCCTCTCCCTGTGGTACAGATGAAAGCCAACATACTCATTCAAGTTCTGCAAACAGCAACTCAAACCTCACAACCCCTTCTGCCTTTCAATAATGCATTATTGGACCTGGTATTCACTGCCTGGGAAAAGCCGACTATACCCTGCAGTAAACAACATTGACTCTAGATGCTCTAGACATGTTCCAGGAGACCTATCGATTCTGATGGTTCATCCATCACCAGCGTGTTTAGTAATCTATGCTTCATGCTCATCCAAGCTATCTACTGGGGCATTTCTCTCTATTCCTGCAGACAGGATATCTAAGAGATTGCAAGCCTTTGGTAAACAGATATTCCGCTGACTCTGAAATCTTTGAATGCCAGTTGACTTTTGGGTCAGTAGATACATGCCCCTGTGCCTTCTAGTCCCCTTGAATCTGACCGCTTGTTTTCCGATCCTACTGTGCCTGGAGTGTTGAGATATAATTTGCAAATGAATAAATCTATAGACCACAATAAGTACTATAGTTCAGCTTCCATGCCCAGCCGGGCGAGGAATATTTTAATTTAGAAATAACAGGAATTTGGTTGACCTAAGGAGGGTCACATAAAACATTTAGATAGGGCACAATCCTGTACCTATCCCGAAAAATGGAAAAACCATAGATTAAGAAAGGAAAGTAAGTCAGGGAAAAAGGTTTAACAGGCAAGAAGAGTTTTTTGGAGCCAATTGTCGCTTGCGAATTAATAATTAAAGAGATATAATTTGCATCCCCACAAAAGGAACAATGCACCAGAAGGCCAGTCAGGTTAGTAGGGATGGACTGCATTGCTGAAAAATAGAATGTGTTCGGTACTTGTAGTAAAAATGCTAGTTAAGGGATTGAATAGTTGGTGCGGTACTTGAACATTCATCAACCAGGGATGAGAGGATTGAGTATTCGAGGAGAAGGTGTTCTGCCCTGATTCTTGGGATCCAGACAAGAGCTGAACGAACAGCTCCAACTCTGGTGCTCAAAAGCGCCAACGATAAATGGACAATATAAATATATATATATATCGCTTTGATTATCCTTTTTATTCCAGCTTGGCTCAAAGTGTAAGACTTTTCTGTTGTGTTTGTCTAGGCATAGATGATATATGTATCCCTTTGGGTGCCCCATTCAGAAGGAGGAGCAGCCTTTGCGGCTCCGCGTCTTGAGCAAAATGGGCGTGTCTGGTCCACCTGGTCTGTTAGAAGTACGGTTGTGTTTGTGCTTATCACCTTTCTGTGTCCAGGTGGCAGGAGATATAGAGGTGGGGGAGAGCAGGTATAATATCACTTACAACTTGAGGTTTAAGAGAAGTCCACCCCTGATTCTGCCAAGAAATGTTTATTTTGTTTGAGGCCACATGGTTATGTTATGGTCAGTAGATGTTACCTTTCCTATCTTCTGCAACTGGTGTATATACCTCCTCCTAATTACCATAAGGATTTTCGCCTGCCACTAAGAGAAGGACGTGTTTCTCAGACTTAGAGAATGATTAACCCTGATGACATTGATCAGATGAACACTGCCTTAAAGCAGTTTACAGATGCCATAAAAGGTATTATACCCATTTGGGGTCCCATTGCTAACAGTCTTAATATTAGGTGACTTACAAGGGTAGTGGAAGGAGTAATTAATACTACTGCAGGAATACTTACTAATGTCACTGTGGAGGTTCAGGCTACGAGAATTGTTGCTCTTCAGAACCGTATGGTTTTAGACGTTATCTTAGCTGATCGGGGTGGGGCCTCTCTCGTCATAGGCAGTAGTTGTTGCATTTACATTCCAGACCACGCCCCCACTGTATACACTGCCATACAGAAGATGCATAAGATGGCTTCAGAGATACACCAAGATATTGGTTCCTGGTCATTCACAGGATGGTTCCAGGGTTTATTTGCCACTTGGGGGTGGAAGATCCTTACTTTCGTCATTGCTATAGTTGGTGTAGTACTGACATGTTGCTTGTCTATCCACTGTCTTCCTGTTTGTTGTACCTACTGTGTATCAATGTTCAAATGACGTTCCCAGCCCACACGGCGAGATTCTAATGCAAGGGTAAGGATGCTGCAAGGTATCCAGGATTTATTAAATGTGGATGAAGGGATTTTTGAATATTAATGGCACGATGTGCTTTCTCTGCTAAATACCCAGACCTGATAGCGCCAATAAAGCTCCTTAGCATGCATGCTAAAAGGAGGGTCTATAGGATTTTAATTGTAATTCTTGTAGCACGTGTGATTACTGTGCTCTATTGCAACGTTTGAACCCATGTTTTCCTTAAGTTAGCATGCATGGTGCCATCTTTATTGGTGCCATATTTTTTCATAGCCAAGATTGAGTGTCTGTCTCTGTAATGCTCGCCTCTGCAAGCAGGCCACCCCACCCCTCTTCTCGCATTCCTCAAGGTTGGAGCTTCGCTGTCTAAATGAAAGTACTGTTCATTGTTATATGTCTTTGCTATTAGATGTACTCGTTCTCACAGTTTTACATGGTAGAGAGCTGCTGCATGGCCTTGAGACTCATTTCTCGCACGCTGGCACAGCCCATCTAATGTGCCTCTCATTGTTCGCTGTGGCCTGAGCTGGAAAATTCCAGTTTGGGCAGGTCTCTGGTGGTGTAAGAATTGTATGACTGATGTGACCATGAGGAGGGAGGTCAGACCCCTCGGCAGTCGTCCTCGGAGACTGATCAGATTGGGCTCCGCTGCAGTGTTTAGATAATAAACGAATGGGTTTGTATTCTGTACTCTCTGACTGACTCTTCATTATTTGGGAAGGCATATAGGTGGTCGTATGTGACCCAAGTGACCCAATTTCGGGTCACTTCCTTCACCATAGTGGAGCCAATCACGTCGACTGCCTTTACTCATGTAGCACCCATCTTGGAAAAGGTGTTTGCCACATTTGGTTTTCCCTCCGAGATCCGAAGCGACAATGGGCCACTGTTTCAAGGGACTGAGTTTGCCACTTTTCTCAATCAGCGAGGGATCCATCACCGCCATGTCACGCCCCAGTGGCCCCAAGCCAATGGGGAAATGGAGCGGTTCATGAGGACACTAAACAAAATGTTACCCATAGCCAATGTGGAACAAGTGGACCTGGGTGATTCCTTCACAAGTTCCTAAGGTGATATAGGAGCACCCCACACAGCACCACACTGCGGAGCCCCTGGGCCCTTATGTTCAGAGGGCCCCGGAGAGACCTGATTCCGATGTGTCCAGGGTGGATGTTCCCACCACACGACATCCGAGAGATCCAGGCGAGGAGAGAACGGCAGAATCACTGAGCAAGCGTCAGGCGCCACACTGCACACCGGTCACTCCGGCCAGGGGGTACAGTCCTACTCAAAGATCACCGGCCAGGAGGAAAGTTCCGCACCCCCATGAACCGGGCACCTGGGCGGTCATCACCAGCAATGGCACCATGGTGACAGCCCAAAAAGGGAGCGGGGAAATATCCCGAAGCATTTCGTGGTTCAAAGAGGTCCCGTCAGTGCCCTTAGAACCGGACTTACAGAACCCACTGAACCTGGACAGAGATACCCCGTGCCGAGTGGTGGTGGAGGTCCACACCCCGGATGTTATTTCTTCAGGGGACGGACCTCCCGAGCCACTACCAAACTTGCTGTCGCCAGGGAAATCAACCTTCTGAGGGCAACAACATCGCTACAGCCTACGACCCAATCCCCGGCCCAACCGGCACCTCCAGGATTTTGCATGTTGATATGCTTGTGCGTTTCATGTGTTCTATTGGACATTTTCTGGAACTGAGTTTAAAGATCCAAGTTGGGAAGGGATGTAATCGTTGACAGTCCTGTGTTCTGTGTATTTGGCCGGATACTGTGTGCACGTCATCCGCAGGCCGGACCAGGCCTGCAGGGCTTAATAAAAGAGGAGGACCCACACGAGGATCATCTCCTGATGCAGTGACACAGAGTGTGCCTCGCTTATTGTGATCCCCATGTGTTCCCCCAGCCATTCTGCAGAGGCCTTACCGGCATAGGTAGTGCTGGAGGCACAACACTCTGAAGCTCGCCCTCTGCTTCCAGCACTGCACCTGCTGTGTGTGTCTGAAGCTCGCACTCTGCTGCCTGCACTGCGCCTGCTGTGTGTGTCTGAAGCTTGCACCCCTGCTGCCTGTGCTGCACCTGCTGTGTGTGTCTGAAGCTTGCACCCCTGCTGCCTGTGCTGCACCTGCTGTGTGTGTCTGAAGCTTGCACCCCTGCTGCCTGTGCTGCACCTGCTGTGTGTGTCTGAAGCTCGCACTCTGCTGCCTGCACTGCACCTGCTGTGTATGTATGAAGCTTGCACCCCTGCTGCCTGCACTGCACCTCCTGTGTGTGTCTGAAGCTTGCACCCCTGCTGCCTGTGCTGCACCTGTTGTGTGTGTCTGAAGCTTGCACCCCTGCTGCCTGTGCTGCACCTGTTGTGTGTGTCTGAAGCTTGCACCCCTGCTGCCTGTGCTGCACCTGCTGTGTGTGTCTGTAGCTCGCCCTCTGCTGCCTGTGCTGCACCTGCTGTGTGTGTCTGTAGCTCGCCCTCTTCTGCCTGCGCTGCACCTGCTGTGTGTGTCTGAAGCTCGCACTCTGCTGCCTGCACTGCACCTGCTGTGTATGTATGAAGCTTGCACCCCTGCTGCCTGCACTGCACCTCCTGTGTGTGTCTGAAGCTTGCACCCCTGCTGCCTGTGCTGCACCTGTTGTGTGTGTCTGAAGCTTGCACCCCTGCTGCCTGTGCTGCACCTGCTGTGTGTGTCCGAAGCTTGCACCCCTGCTGCCTGTGCTGCACCAGCTCTGTGTGTCTGAAGCTTGCACCCCTGCTGCCTGTGCTGCACCAGCTCTGTGTGTCTGAAGCTTGCACCCCTGCTGCCTGTGCTGCACCTGTTGTGTGTGTCTGAAGCTTGCACCCCTGCTGCCTGTGCTGCACCTGCTGTGTGTGTCTGAAGCTTGCACCCCTGCTGCCTGTGCTGCACCTGTTGTGTTTGTCTGAAGCTTGCACCCCTGCTGCCTGTGCTGCACCTGTTGTGTGTGTCTGAAGCTTGCACCCCTGCTGTCTGTGCTGCACCTGCTGTGTGTGTCTGAAGCTTGCACCCCTGCTGTCTGTGCTGCACCTGTTGTGTGTGTCTGAAGCTTGCACCCCTGCTGTCTGTGCTGCACCTGCTGTGTGTGTCTGAAGCTTGCACTCCTGCTGCCTGTGCTGCACCTGATGTGTGTGAAGCTTGCACCCCTGCTGCCTGTGCTGCACCTGCTCTATGTGTCTGTAGCTCGCCCTCTGCTGCCTGTGCTGCGCCTGCTCTGTGTGTCTGTAGCTCGCCCTCTGCTGCCTGTGCTGCACCTGCTGTGTGTGTCTGAAGCTTGCACCCCGCTACCTGTGCTGCACCTGCTGTGTGTGACTGAAGCTTGCGCCCCTGCACACCTGTGCTGCACCTGCTGTGTGTGTCTGAAGCTTGCGCCCCTGCTGCCTGTGCTGCACCTGCTCTGTGTGACTGAAGCTTGCATCTCTGTTGCCTGTGCTGCGCCTGCTGTGTGTGTCTGAAGCTTGCGCCCCTGCTGTCTGTGCTGCACCAGCTCTGTGTGTCTGTAGCTTGCACCCCTGCTGCCTGTGCTGCACCTGCTGTGTTTGTCTGAAGCTTGCACCCCTGCTGTCTGTGCTGCACCAGCTGTGTGTGACTGAAGCTCACTCTTCTCCTGCCTGCCCTGTGCGTCTGGCACGTGTCCCCCTGCTGCACACCTGGAGGCAGCTGTGCTCGGAGACCTTCGACCCTGCTGCCTGTGCTGCACCTGCTGTGCGTCTGGCACGTGTCCCCCCTGCTGCACACCTGGAGGCAGCTGTGCTCGGGGACCTTCGACCCTACTGCCTGTGCTGCACCTGCTGTGTGTCTGGCACGTGTCCCCGTGCTGCACACCTGGAGGCAGCTGTGCTCGGAGACCTTCGACCCTGCTGAAGGTGAGTCAGTGCAGCTGATGCCGCCCTCTGCCCTCTCCCAGCAGGCAGGGTGCGGCCTCCCTGGGGCGACTGCGGGGGCACAGCTGAGAGCAAGAGGGCGGACACTGGTGAGGGGGGGGGGGGCGTGCAGGAATGTGCTGCAGCTGTGTCACCTGCCCACCTGTACCTGCCCAGGATCAGGCGCTGCAGCGGGGGTACAGCTGAGAGCAAGAGGGCGGACACAGGTGAGGGGGGAGGAGACGTGCAGGAATGTGCTGCTGCTGTGTCACCTGCCCACCTGTACCTGCCCAGCATCAGACGCTGCAGCGGGGGTACAGCTGAGAGCAAGAGGGAGGGCACAGCTGAGGGGGGGGGGGGAGGCGTGCAGGAATGTGCCCTGCTGTGTCACCTGCCCACCTGGGCCTGCCCAGGATCAGACATTGTACCGGGGGTACAGCTGAGAGCAAGAGGCCTGGACTGGGAGTGGCGGGGGGGGGGGGGGTGGATTAGAGGAGTGCAGGAATGTGCTGCTGCTGTGTCACCTGCCCACCTGTACCTGCCCAGGATCAGGCGCTGCAGCTGGGGTACAGCTGAGAGAAGAGAGGCCTGGAGGGGAGGGACGGGGGGAGGAGGCGTGCAGGAATGCGCTGCTGCTGTGTCACCTGCCCACCTGTACCTGCCCAGGATCAGGCGCTGCAGCTGGGGTACAGCTGAGAGAAGAGAGGCCTGGAGGGGAGGGGGGAGGAGGCGTGCAGGAATGTGCTGCTGCTGTGTCACCTGCCCAGGATTACAGACGCGGTGGCCGGGGGCGTCGCAGGTTGTTTCTATTTCTCCAGAACCTGGGAGGCTCCACCGCGCGTTATTCAAGCATCACCTCTCGCCCACTGAGCTTTTGTAAAGCCTGTTTATTTACACAAAGGTGAGAGCGATGCTGCCCCTTCACACCACCCCTGCCACGCACGGGCGGCTCCTCTGCTGTGGCGGAGGAGCCTCGCCGGCCCTCTCTGGCCGCCTAATACAGTCATGCGCACTTTCCCTGTTCTCCATGCTGGCTGCATTACAGCCTGCATGAAGAACATGCCGCCCCTCCAGCCCCTGGCTGAGCACCGTGTCATGGAGTTGCAATCATAAAGTTGCATTGCAGCGTTGTGATTGGCTTAGGGGAGGGAGCCTGGTTGCCTACTTCCAGTTCCTGTTGGAGATAGAAGAGCAGGAGCAGAGGCGTGGGACCCGGCCTCGAAGTAGGTTTAAAAAATATATTTTTATTTCCGAACCCTCCCTTGCCCCCTGCTCGACACCCGCCAACCACCAGCAACCCCCAAAACCGCCCCCCATCCCGCAAGCCCTGCCAACCGCGACTGCCCCAAAACCTGGTTAAGAAGGGGGCTGTGTTGAGTCTCCATTGGAAGGCCTGGAAGATAATTCCCCATCAGAGATGGTACATTTAGCTGTAAAATAGGGTGGACTAGTGCACTCTGGGAGTTGTAGTCTTGTCCTACTGGTAAACCTATTGGACATGATACATACGAGGCACTAAGGCTTGCTCCCTAAGACAGGAATCCCAGGCAAAAAGGCTCAAGATTTACTGCAAGGAAGTAACTGCATGCCAGCCCAGAGAGCCATTAACCAAACTATCAGGAGGTTGTTACTCTGACGGCTGCCCAGTGTTAGGCCATGACCTTCCATTCCATCAGGTACCTCGAGGCAAACTCACTATGCAAACGGTGGTATCCTGAAGGATATTGAGCGTTATCTACAGGATGATTGGCTCAACATTCAGAAATAGATGCAGCCGTAAACATCAGCAAACGCCGCTGTGTCCACAAGTCGCACGTAAGAGACTTGGAAGGGTCACCAGATCTTCTTTGACCTTCTGCCTCCAGAGGTAGGGGGGCGTCCAGTCTTCTCACACTGAGGTCTTTCTGCACTTGGTATGATGTCACAGCGGGGCGGCGCTGATCTGACCACAGACGTCTGTCTCTTGCATTCAGGTGTGGATGGTCAGTCGGTCCGCTGGAATTCTTCCAGGTGGACTCCAGAGGTGGGTGCGCGTCCAGTCGTCTCACACTGAGGTCCTTCTGCACTTGGTATGTTGTTACTGCGGACGTGTCTCTGATCTGTCCACAGACATCTTTCACACGGGTTCAGGAGGGGATGGTCCATCGGTCTACTGGACTTCTTGCAGGTGGACCTTTCACAACGTCTCCACTTCTGCCAGTACCATGATTGGGTTGAGTTTCATAAGAAGGTGCCTCCCCTTTCTGCTCATTCAGGGGCATAGTAACAAGGTGAAGTATCGCCTCTTTTTCGGCGAATTGTGCCAAGAAAGCGACTATACTTCTAGAGTCCTATCCACAAGGGTATGTTAAAGCCTGCCACAAGCCCACTTTGCATGTCAGCGAGAAACATCGCTAATGACATGCAAAGTGGGCGTTCCCTCGTCCAACCACATGTAAAATGTGGTTGGAGTTGGGAACACCCTATTACCAAGGCAGGTGTTGGGAGACAAAACCCTTGTTTATCGCAGGTCTCCCAACGCCTGCTCTGATCAGGTGTTAGGGCATTGATAACATGGGGGTGTGGATCATAACACTGATTCCACCCCCCCATATTATCAAGGCACACATTAGCGCGTGAAAACAACGTTTGTTTCCATGCGCTAATGTTCCATATTGCCTACTATCGCCGGATTTGATTTTGCCTACGTGATGCACATTGATAATTACGCGCTATCACGGCGAAAAAATTTGGCGATAGCCGGCGATATGAAGATGTGCGATGTGCGTTTTTTAACACACTTCTAGATAATATGCTCCTCAGTCTCTTATCCAAATCACAAGGAAGAAGCCGGCTTGCTTCAGAAAGCAGGTGTGGCTCCTGCCTTTGCTTCCCAGGGTGCTCCTCTCTAGCTTGACCACAAAGATGGCAGATGCCCGATCTCAAGATGGAGGTGTAGCGTGAGGTCCCGCCAGCAGTTGAACATTGTTATCCGTGCTCCGGCTTATAAGGATCCTTTCTGCTTTTACTCAGTTTTGGCTCCTTGGATCCTAAATATCTTTTCACTTCAGCACTGCTATATATTTGAGGACATTCAGGGTGTACTCGTCGAGTTTGGAGACTTGGCTCCAGATTGTTGCTCATAATAATCCTTGGAGTAATCGCAGATTGGCCGCCAATCTTCTTGCTGAGCAATTGTCTATTACGGTGACCACTGTGGTCAAGTGCCTGGGCATTTAAAAAGTGCCCAGCTAGATTTGATTGAAATCTGGGGAGGTCCTGGGGGCACATTAGCAAGAACCTAGTTAAAATGATCGCCGTTTTAGCGTCAGGAAGCTGCCGCTAAAACGGTGATAATGGGCTTGCTAATATGCGTTATAAAATTCCAATAGAAGCCCAGGTTAGATGTCCTGCACATCTAACCTGAGCTTCTATTGGAATTCTTTAACGCGTATTATCAAGCCCATTATCGCCATCTTAGCGGCAGTTTCCTGCCGCTAAAACGGCGATCATATTAACGTGTTTCTTGCTAATATGCCCCCGGTTTCTTAAGTTTACCGCCAGTTCATTTCAGAATTAACACACCCACGACAGTGTAAAGAAGACGTTGGAGTCACAGTGAGCAACAGATGAGTTTTAATCTAATGGCTACACGGTTGACGAGTACACCAAGTCCGGTCTACACAGAAACTGCCGGACTGTGTCTTAAACCACTTAAACAATTACATTCTTAGAACAGAACCTCCATTCATAGCGACTACAGAACACAAAGCTCACACAAGACAGAGATTCTCTGCCAGTACTACACATCTTCCCTTCTTCCCAAAACAAAAGAAATAAAAACACAAAGAGAATAATGTGAAAAATAGTAACAATATAACAATATGCAAAATCACTCCTGGAACCTGCTCGGAGTGATAATTCTAGAACTGCTCCTGGGAACTTGACTCCTGGACGAAGCCAAAGTTTCACATCTTTTACTGGGTCCAAGATTCTCACCAACCACATCTTTGCCAATCTGCTTTCTTTTGAAGATAGTGTGTCTTAATATCATAAGACTGGGTTGTTTGTCGAATCTGTTTTTAAGCTTAATAATCATTTCTTGATACTCATTAATATTTCCGGTATCTCCATGTGGAATGTCTGGTAAATGCTTGAGAATGGATCTCCCTTCAAAACCAGCGAATGAAGTAGTAAGCACTTTTTCCTTTCTGGACCAAACCTTAAAGCACCAATTGCCCGTAGGTAGGTTTCAAATGCATCAAACCATACTTCCCACCTTATAGGTGGTTCACCCGGGCTGTCCAGGAAAGATGAAGGTGTGACGGCTTGCATGGCGCACATAGCATATGATACAAAAAGGAGAATACTTTTATAAAATGTAGATGAGGTAAAAAACACAGTAGTGCAAAACTATACCTTGTTCAGCAATAAAAAAAACTGAACACAATATATAACTTTTCTATGTACAAACTGTGTCTTTAACTAGAAACATCTACACAACAGAGTATCACGGATGATTGATAATGACGTCTACTGTGGCAAAAAAGAGGAGAGAATAAACCCAGTGAATGCCAAAAATCTGTAGAAGACCATCATATATTAAAATTGTCACAAGCAACACAGAATCATAGCTGGAAGAAAAAATAAGCAAAATAAGTTACCACGGTTCACACAGAACAAGGGCGTGCAAATCACCGAGATCCGCGTAGAAAATATCGCGAGAACTCTTGACTTTAGCTCAATTCGTTGCTGGTGTACGGTAACTGCGTCTTGTTGCAAGTGACTGGAATGCAGCATCACTCAGCATGATGGTTGGACGTCACCGTAGACACTGAAGCGCACGCATGCATATGTGACGTGATTGCAAAAAAGCTGGCAACACGTTCTGACGTCAAAACATGCATGTGCCTTCAGCAGTGTGTGAGTAAACTATTTACGAAGTGGATAACAAAGTGGACCTGAACATAAATAGACATACTATAAGACCAGAAGGAAAGAGAGAGGATATTTCCAAAAAATTATATTTTTATTATTTTTAGTTAGGTAGTAAAAAATCCTATATTTCTACAATTTTATAAAGAAGAATAAATGACATACATTACATTGGTCATAGTAAGGATACATTCATAGTCTCGTATGTGGCCTATACATGATACAACCGATGCTTCTGTAACTGTTTAAGAGGCTAATCATACACACATATCCATTCACACATGGTCTAGGTTTATTTAACATATATCAAAACATGTGAGTGCCAACGATAGATGACCTTTAACAACAAAACAAATAAAATGTATCACAAGTGAAATGAACAGACATGGTCATGGCTATCATAATTGCAAGACTAGAGCGCGAGAATTAGCGTGAGTGCCTAACACTGTCAAGGGGCTCAATAAATGATCAAATGCAAAATTGTACACAATCCAAGCTGTGCAATGTCGCCGGGGATGGAGCAAACTTGGATCAGACTGGATCGCTGGAGACTCCCAAGACCAGGGTAATGCGCCCAACAACTCCGACAGAGGAGCTGTTTGTGCCAATTGCTGTCCACTTTAAAGAAAATGGTGCTGGCAAGAGTGGAATCCTAATCCACACCAATGAGTTTAGGGAAGTGCAGGAACAAACGCTTCAAATGTCGCCAGGCTCGACTTTGGAGGAAATCCACCCGCTGAGAGTTCGACCGTGTAGCCAGATCGTTGCCAATATTTTTGTAGTGAAGATGCTGGAGCCAAGGCTAAGTAACAGATGAGTTTTACTACACGGTTAAGGAGTACATCCAGTCCTCTCTACACCAGTAACTGCCGGACTGTGTCCTCAACCGCTTGAACAATGACAATCTTAGAACAGATCCTCCATTCATAGCGACTACAGAACCATGGCAGAGAAGGCTCACACAAGGCTCCTTAAGAAGAGGAAACACAAGGCAGAGCTTCTCTGCCAGTACTACAGGTGGTTAAGAAACTTCACTCTGGGAGATTAATTTATGTACGTGCGTGGAAACAAAATGACACTGTTGGACTTGGCCCTTCTGGCAGGTTCACCTCTGAACTTTTTGCTTTTGATATGTGACTTGGTGCTAGTTATTTTTTGCTTCTGCGCACTTTACCACTCTGTCCCAGGGTAAAGTGTGTGCGTGTAGTGAGGTTGGCCTGCCCTCCCATAGGAATGCATGGGGAATGTATGTGTCCATGGTAGTTCCTGATGCATAAGGAGTGCAAGCTCGAGTTTGGTATGTGCGGACTCGTGTAATTAAATGCTGCGCGATGATGTGTGCGGCGTGAATGTGACTAGGGTGGAAGTGCCACTTCTAGAAGTTGGCATGTCTGTGTAATTTAGGTGAAATGACTGGCTGGATTGTGATTGGCTGGAGCTGGCTGGTGTGCCAGGCTCCAGGAGTCAGGATGGGTCTGCCCCGGTGGTGAATGGGAGATCTGCATGTTGATGGCCGGGGAGGAGTACCCCTGGGACATGAATAGGGCTGGGCTTTCCCCACACAATGCTGGCTCCGACCCCTGTGGTGCGACTGATGACCCAGACCTGTCCTGTGAATAGGCAGATGGGCTGAGCAAAACAAAGTGCTCAGGAACCAGTTGTACCTGGTTCGCCCCTTGCCGGCACCCATGTAGACAAAGGGATTTAGTGTATAAAAAGAGGCTGTGACCTCTTGTAAAATGTTCTCTGTTCCTGATCCTAAACTGAGGGGGGCCTGCTGCTGCTGGGCGCCAGGAGGACTGCCACTGGGACTGCCTTCCTGCCTGGAGGGTCCTGTGAGCTGGCCCCTGGGCCCAGTCTTTGCCCTCCCCCTGCCTTTCTCTTCCTAAGGACCTTGTGGCTGAGCTCTGACCTAAAGCGCCTGGGGAGCGCTGGGCCCAGAGTGCTTGGGAGCGCCTCTGTTTTTGCCTGCAGCCCGGAGCTGCGCTCGCCGTGCAGAGGGAGTCCCCAACGTGGGGATCCCCCTGTGCCCGGATTAAGCGGGTGCTTACCCCGCAATTGTGTGCCTTTGACCGGGTGCCTACCCGGTGTTTTACCCCTTTGTTTTTGACCCCTGGTGGGTGCTCACCCCGCCAGGGATTTCGCGCTGAACCGGGAGCCCACTCCGGATTGTGAGGAGATCACCGCCGGGCCGGTCCGGGTATCCCAGAAGTCAGGCAATCCTGCCTGGGACAACGTGGGCGGGGCCTGCGGGGAGACAGGAAGTCCAGCGCACGCCCCGGCAGCCAAGAGAGGACCTCGCCGTGAGAAGCCGCCTGTCCAGCAGCGGGGCTCCCGTGGTGTGGAGAGAGCCCCGCAGCACCCCGGTGAAGAAGACAGTGACCGCCAGAAAGAGACCCCGCCTGCAGAAGTGCCGGTAAGTGAAACCGGCTGGGCGGGAGCTCCGAGTCTGAGGGCGGCAGCATTGTTTTACTGAGTCCCACGAGCGGGACTCCAACGTTGGGGGCCACATTTGAGCAGAGCCCACGAGGGCTCCGGGGGCATTAATATTTTGAGCCTGATAGGCTCCACCGCTGTTTGGCCCCACAATTGTTTTAGAGCCAGAGAGGCTCCCAGGAGCATTTCCGTTCTAAAGCCCACGAGGCTCCACCGGGCATTTTGTTTCTCGAGCCCAGGAGGCTCCAACGACCCCAGGGGCATTTCTGGAGGTAGAGCGGCCCCGGCTGACAGCAGGCCTCTCCCCCAGTGGTGGCATATTTGTTCAGAGCCACGAGTCTCCAAGAGGGGCATTGTTTTCCCGAGTCCCCAGTGCGGGACTCCCATGTGATTGGGGGCATTCTATTGCTGAGAGCCCATGAGGCTCCCACGTTGGTTTTTGGGCCCCATTGTTCCTTTAGAGCCCAGAGGAGGTCTCCAGCTGCCCAGCACTTAGTGAGCAGCTGCTTCGTTTAGGCCCCCCCAGGAACCCTTGCACAATCTACTTTGGCTGCCTGCGCAGCCTTCCCTGACATTGTGGACACAGGGGGATTCAGTCCCTGAGAGGCCAGTTGGCCTGGGGAATAGTTCTGTTGTTGGGCCCTTGCGTGGGGTACATGTTCATGCCCTATGTGATATTTTGCGCAAATGTGATACCTGCCTAATGTCAATGCTGCATCATGTGTAATGTCTTTGTGCCTATACCTCTGAATGTATTGTGATGCTTAGGAGGTTGTTCTGCCTATTATAGTGATGCTAGTGAGTTCATGATTCCCTGCGTGATATTCTCCTAAGGTGGTTAGGGTTGCGTAGGTGGTACTTACCTCTTACCAGTGGTTACTAGTTGTGTGCTACATTTGCTATTTTGTGCTACAGTTATTAGTATTCTGTGTTCTACAAAGTGCTATTTCTAACAAGTATTCTAGTTCTAAAAGTGCTTATTCCTGACAGTGGCCCACGTGGCCCTGTCCCATGTACATAATCCCCTGTAAATTCTGCCCGTGCCTATGGCACATTGTAAAGTGTGTGTTTATTATCTAATGTGTTTGGTATAATACAAAGGCTATTTTCATATATAACCTTGTGTGGAGTTTCCTTTGTGGTGGGCCTTGGGTGTTGTTGCTGGGTGCGTGCGCGAACACTTAACCTACATTGCCTCAGAGATTAGCCTTGCTGCTCGCGTCACGTTACCTAGAGGGTGAGCAGGGGTTATCTTTGGCGTGTAACTCCCTTGCCCTGACTAGAATGGTGGTTTCTGCCTGGCTTTGGTGCAAGCCTTAGCCAACCGGAAGTCCCATTTCTAACAGACATCAAACCCCATGAGAAACAAATCCCTGCATCTAAATTCTTTGAAGGGGTTTAAAGCTATTTCGACTTTTTTCTTTATACGGGATGCAGGAGATAAGGGTCTGACTCCAAAAGAGACAATCATTGAGGTAGTATCAGATCTTGAATTTGTACACTCTTGTTGTGCTCTAAGACACCGGATCTTGATGGTGAGGGTGTTTGTAAGTTCTTTGAGAGTCCAGAGGCAGTGGAACATGCAGTGACCGTTGAAGATTTCACCTTCCAGATTGGACATCGATCTAATGCAGCACGGATTGGTTTCTACTGCACCCCACCTGTTTTGGGGTGGCTCCTTATGGGGCACCATCCCCAATTATTGGATGCAACTTTTCAGTAGGACCCTGTCTGGGAATTTTTCTTCTACTTCTAGGACTTCTGCCGCACCAGAATTGCTCCTAAATCTCTAGTCTTCATGCAACTTCCGTGGGAATTATGTACAATACTCTGAATCTCTGCAGTGCCGAGAGTTAATCCTATCCTCTACAATGGCTTTTTGGAAAAATCAGTTAATAATTCAGACAACATCCGGGACTCCATCTTGATTATAATAAAGTCGTTGATTCAGGATAAAGGGATATTATTACAGAAATTGACCCTACTCCTAGGATATAAAGGCCGGTGGGAATCTTTTACAATTCAAATCGATGCCTAACCAAGCACCCAACATGTGTATCCTTGCGAAGAGCTCTCATCAAACCGTCAATTTAGGGATATGGCAAAACAAGTGGATCCTAGCGAGGAGCTCTCATAAAACAGTTAATTTAGGGATGTGGGAATACAAGTGGATCCTAGAGAGGAGCTCTCATCAAACGTCAATTTAGGGATATGGGAATACAAGTGGATCCTAGAGAGGAGCTCTCAACAAACCGTCAGATTAGGGATATGGGAATACAAGTGGATCCTAGCGAGGACCTTGTCAATTTAGGGATATGGGAATACAAGTGGATCCTAGCGACGAGCTCTCATCAAACCGTCAATTTAGGGATATGGGAATACATGTGGATCCTAGCGAGAAGCTCTCTTCAAACCGTCAATTTAGGGATATGGGTATACAAGTGGATCCTAGCGAGGAGCTCTCATTAGACCGTCAATTTAGGGATATGGGAATACAAGTGGATCCTAGCGAGGAGCTCTCATCAAACCATTAATTTAGGGATATGGGAATACAAGTGGATCCTAGCAAGGATCTCTCATCAAACCGTTAACCTAGGGATATGGGAATACAAGTGGATCCTAGCGATGAGCTCTCATCAAACCGTTAATCTAGGGATATGGGAATACAAGTGGATCCTAGAGAGGAGCTCTCATCAAACCTTTAATCTAGGGATATGGGAATACAAGTGGATCCTAGCGAGGAGCTCTCATCAAACCGCCAATTTAGGGATATGGGAATACAAGTGGATCCTAGCGAAAGAGCTCTCCTCAAACCGTCAATTTAGGGATATGGGAATACAAGTGGATACTAGCGAGCAGCTCTCATCAAACCGTTAATTTAGGGATATCGGAATACAAGTGGATCCTAGCGAGGAGCTCTCATCAAATTGTTAATTTAGGATATGGCAATTCAAGTGGATCCTAGCGAGGAGCTCTCATCAAACAGTCAATTTAGGGATATGGCATTACAAGTGGATCCTAGCAAGGAGCTCTCATTAAACTGTCAATTTAGGGATATGGCAATAGAAGTGGATCCTAGCAGAGAGCTCTCATAAAACCGTTAATTTAGGGATATGGGTATACAAGTGGATCCTAGGCAGGAGCTCTCATCAAACCGTTAATTTAGGGATATGGCAATACAATTGGATCCTAGCGAGGAGCTCTCATCAAACTGTCAATTTAGGGATATGGGAAAAACAAGTGGTTCCAATCGAGTAGCTCTCATCAAACCGTCAGTTTAGGGATATGGGAATACAAGTGGATCCTAGCTAGGAGCTCTCATCAAACCGTACATTTAGGGATATGGGAATACAAGTGGATCCTAGCGAGGAGCTCTCTTCAAACCATTAATTTAGGGATATGGAAATACAAGTGGATCCTAGCGAGGAGCTCTCATCCAAACGTCAATCTCCAGATATGAGAATACAGGTGGATCCTAGTGAGAAGCTCTCATCAAACCATCAATCTAGGGATATGGGAATACAAGTGGATCCTAGCAAGGAGCTCTCATCCAACTGTCAATCTAGGGATATGGGAATACAAGTGAATCCTAGCAAGGAGCTCTCATGCAACCCTCAATCTAGGGATATGGGAATACAAGTGGATCCTAGGCAGGAGCTCTCATCAAACCATCAATTTAGGGATATGAGAATACAAGTGGATCCTAGCAAGGGGCTCTCATCAAACCGTTAATTTAGGGATATGGGAATACAAGTGGATCCTAGCGAGGAGATCTCATCAAACCATTAATCTAGAGATATGGGAATACAAGTGGATCCTAGCGAGGAGCTCTCATCAAACTGTCAATTTAGGGATATGGGAATACAAGTGGATCCTAGTGAAGGAGCTCTCATCAAACCGTACATTTAGGGATATGGGAATACAAGTGGATCCTAACGAGGAGCTCTCATCAAACCATTAATTTAGGGATATGGGAATACAAGTGGATCCTAGCAAAGGAGCTCTCATCAAACTGTCAATTTAGGGATAAGTCAACACAAGTGTATCCTGGCGAGGAGCTCTCATCAAACTGTCAATTTAGGGATATGGGAATACAAGTGGATCCCAGCGAGCAGCTCTCATCAAACCATCAATTTAGGGATATGGGAATACAAGTGGATCCTAGCGAGGAGCTCTCATCAAACCGTTAATTTAGGGATATGGCAATACAAGTGGATCCTAGCAAGGAGCTCCCATCAAACCATTAATTTAGGGATATGGGAATACAAGTGGATCCTTGCGAGGAGCTCTTATCAAACAGTCAATTTAGGCATATGGGAATACAAGTGGATCCTAGTGAGGAGCTCTCATCCAACCGTCAATCTCATGATATGGTAATAAAAGTGGATCCTAGGGAGGAGCTCTCATCAAACCATCAATCTAGGGATATGGGAATACAAGTGCATCCTAGCGAGGAGCTCTCATCAAACTGTCAATTTAGGAATATGGGAATACAAGTGGATCCTAGCGAGTAGCTCTCATCAAACAGTCAATTTAGGCATAGGGGAATACAAGTGGATCCTAGCGAGGAGCTCTCATCCAACCGTCAATCTCCTGATATGGGAATACAAGTGGATGCTAGCGAGGAGCTCTCATCAAACCATCAATCTAGGGATAGGGGAATACAAGTGGATCCTAGCAAGGAGCTCTCATCCAACTGTCAATCTAGGGATATGGTAATACAAGTGGATCCTAGCGAGGAGCTCTGATCCAACTGTCAATCTAGGGATATAGGAATTCAAGTGAATCCTAGCGAGGAGCTCTCATGCAACCCTCAATCTAGGGATATGGGAATACAAATGGATCCTAGCGAGGAGCTCTCATGCAACCCTCAATCTAGGGATATGGGAATATAAGTGGATCCTAGCGAGGAGCTCTCATCAAACCGTCAATTTAGGGATATGAGAATACAAGTGGATCCTAGCGAGGAGCTCTCATCAAACCGTTAATTTAGGGATATGGCAATACAAGTGGATCCTAGCGAGGAGCTCTCATGCAACCCTCAATCTAGGGATATGGGAATACAAGTGGATCCTAGTGAGGAGCTCTCATCCACCTGTCAATCTAGGGATTTGGGAATACAAGTGAATCCTAGTGAGGAGCTCTCATGTAACCCTCAATCTTGGCATAAGGGAATACAAGTGGATCCTAGCAAGGAACTTTCATCAAACCGTAAAATTAGGAATATTGGAATACAAGTGGATCCTAGCGAGGAGCTCTCATCAAACCGTTAATTTAGGGATATGGGAATACAAGCGGATCCTAGCGAGGAGATCTCATCAAACCATTAATCGACGGATATGGGAATACAAGTGAGTCCTATTTATTGTCAGAAAAGGAATATAGATCACGTCAGCCCGACAGAAAATGCGTCATCTATCTCTTTGCAAAATCTCTTGATCCAACACCTTCAGAAATACTATCTTGGTCCTCCCCGTACCCCAGTCAATGTATAAAGAGAAATCTCTTTCCAATTGTTCTGCAGAATGAAATTCCTTTGTCATTAAGGGCCCGATGTAGGTGGCAAATACCGGTCGGAAACGGCCGAATTCGGCCGTTTCCGACCGGTATTTGGCATCTTGAGATGTAGGGGGCCAGATTTTACAGATTCTGTAAATTTACCGAATCGGTAAATTTACAGAATCTGTAAAATACCGAATCGGTATTTTTACCGATTCGGTAATTCCCAGATGTAGATGGGACTCTTCTGAGTCCCAAAGGCCCTACAAATTCGGTATTTTACCACCCAATCCAATTGGGTGTTAAAATACCGAATTCAGGTGTGCATGCACATGTGTGCATGCACACCTAGCCATGTGACAGACAGACATGCCCTTAGGGCATGTCTGTGTGCCACATGGCGCACATGCCTATTTTTGGGGTGCCAGAGGGTGTCAAAGTGACACCCCCTGCACCCTTGTGAAATTCGGTATTTACGGGTAATGCACATTCATTCCTATGGGCTTCAAAGCCCATAGGAATAATGGGCATTACAGATTCGGTATTTACCGAATCGGTAAATACCGAATTCTTCCGATTCGGTATTCCAGCACATCTGGAATACCTACATACCCACCCCTTAGATTTACCGATTTTTAATTACCGAATCGGTAAAATTCGGTAATTAAAAATCGGTAAATCTATTCTACCTACATCTAGCCCTAAATCCTGGGGGAAAGAAATCAAAGAATAGCAATGAATGCAATAAACAACAAAAAGCTAAGAGGAAGAAAAAACAACATAGAGTCTGTAAAAAAGCACAAAATAAATCCGCTATGATGCAAACTCCGATCCTGGTGGGGAATTGGAGAGCGAAGGGGATGATGGGAGTGATTCAATAGGGAAAAGGGTGGTAGTTTCCTCGCCCCTTCTGCCCTCACTCCATGTACCATGATTAGGAGCTGAGGACACTATGGTTTCTCTATAGGGGATTCCCCGTCCAGCGGTTTGCCCCGTCTGCCTGAACCCCTAGGCTACGATTTGTTCTTCCAGTCTGGATGATAATGTATTTTATGATGGAGAAAATGTGGGGTTAGTACTGCATGTAATGTACTTAATGTGCCACTTGTGTCGGAATTTTGTGTTATCTTTGACCAAGAAATATTTTTTAATGGAGCATTTTATAAAGCTGCTTTGCTGAAATTATTGAATTACAAATGGTCCAGAGTAGCAATATCTCCCTGGTCCGTATCGAAAACTCAGGTGTAAATAGTAGGACCAGACTATCCTTTACTTCAAAAGTGGTATCTAATCTAATCCTACTGAATAGTGATAAGTCACGCCGTTGAGGCATCAGTGTATTTACCACGCTGGAAGAGAAGTTCAGCTGAATTTTCTTCTCTAAAATAATGGGCGGAGTGCATTGCCTTTAGGCCGCGCCATCCCTACATCCTAAGTCAAATGAGAATCCAGCAAATCTGTGATATCTCTGGGAAGGTGGGGGGGGGGGGAGGGTTTGTCTTCCTGGCAGGAATAAGAAGGGGAATTCTTCCGATTTCGATGACGAGTCTGTGAGATGGTGCTGCATAGCAGGTGTCACTAACTCTAAGGGCGCCACTGGGCTTAACAGCAATAAAAAACTCATAGTAATGGCCTCAAGGTGGTTACTTGGAACGCCGCAGGATTATTGACTGAGGATAATAAAATGTTTTGCTTTACTAGTCTGGCCGCCAATATAATATGTATCCAGCAAACTTGGTCAACTAATAAGTTTGTTTTAGAAGGTTATTTTGTCCTGAAATGTCTCGTTACTCCCTCTAGGAGAGGCCACGCAAATGGGGCACAGCGATTCTCTTAAGTAATGATTAGAGTTGGTCTTATAGTCAGTTTACTCACCACTCAAAATTAAGCCAGGCTACCAAAAATGTTCTAGAATAGCAGCGAGGATATTAATGACTCTCTTCTGGTTCTGAATGTGTATCTGCCCCCTGACTCCACCAATGAGCAATTAATATTGAAAACTTTCTCTTTTATATCTGAAATCATGGTGCAAGAAGATTGTAAATACACATTATTTGGGTGATTTTAATGCCAAAATATCGAATCATGCTTTAAGGCTTATATCACATGAGCCCAAAGAAGAAGTGTTTAAAATTCCCCCGCCCGCAATTTTCATGTCTGAGTAGTAAATCCGATACCAGAGGTCTCTTGTTGATGGAGGTCTTATGGAATAAGGAATTTTTAATAGTGGAAGAATTGAAAATTATACTCTTGCCAAATCTAAACATAAAACTTTGGTTAGCTGGTTAATCCTCACTTATGTGATTGTCCCTTTTACTACTTTCGGGAGGCTCTCAAATATGAAGTCATTGATAACCCCTTTAGCAATCATAAAGTAATTTGTTTCTTGATCGACCTGGCTCAAAAGGAAGTAGGGTCCTGGAATCCTGAAGACACATCAGGGGGTTTTGATAAATCTAATGGTTGAACACACTGGAATTCTAAGGAAATAACTAATCTGAAGGAATCTTTGGCAGTGTTAACCTCAGAGCCACTGGTCTTATCCCTTGATCCTATACTTAAGACTGCAAGGGATATGAAATTCCTAGTGGATAAGTCCAAACTAAATAGCCAAGTGTCATTAAATAGACTGCACTACAATCCTGCCACACCACCAAATAGGTAGAAAATAGATTAGGGAGTAGACAATTTATCTCTTGTTCTGCTGACAGAGGCAAATTAGTCACTTTACTGAAAAGATCAAAGAAGAGATTGAAGTTTGCCCTTAGGAAGGAAAAAGAAGACTTTAACTGGGTCAATTTAAAAGATGCTGCCTTCCGGAAGGGAACTAAAAGATATTGGGACATTATATCTACCTGCTGTGATTGTAGAATAAAATCCACTCCAACTCCTGTAAAGAAGGATTATTGGAGCACTTATATTGATGATCTTACTCATCTGATTCTAGTTCAGAGCTTTCCTCAATCCCTTCGGCTTCTCCCATTCTCCCACCCACAATATTGGCTCCTCCTTCCAGAAAGAGATTGAAGTTATAATTTGGGGTAGGAGAGCCTCCAAGACGATGGGGCCTGTTGAGATTTCTATAAAATTCCGTAATTCAAAGACAGGCCTTGGGTTTGGCTAGTTTTCTTACACCTGTTTTTGCACATTGTTATGAGTAGTGAATAATTAATAAATCCTCCTTCTTGGTCAGGGAGTATTTAATTCCACTACATAAGAAGGGGCCCAGGAATCTCTCCTATAATTATCGGCAAATTACCTTACTTGATGCAGTAGAAAAAAAATATTTGCTAAGAGCTTTCTTGATCATCCTTCAGTATGGGTAGAAGAGGAAAATATTCTTCCTGTGGAGCAAGCTGGTTTTAGGAAGAAACATTGCACTCTGGATAACATCTTTATCTTGAAAATAATCGTGAAATATATGTGTCTATTCATAGATCTAAGATCTATGCTGCATTTTATTGATTTTACTACAGCTTTTGATAGGGTAGATTGCTCAACCTTTTGAAGGACATTGAGGAAATTAGGAACACCTGAAATCCTCCTTACATTAGTTATTGCCTTTCACTCCTCTACCTGGTGTCAGGTGTTACTGGGTGACGATCTGGGCCTTTCTTCCATAGTTCCAACCAAATATGGTCAGAAGCAGGGCCGTCTATTGACCTCCTTCTTTTCTCATTTTCTCAGTAAAGTTTATTGAATACTAAGGAGAAGAGGTTGTAAATTCATACCCCTATATGTGCAAAATATGTTGAGAAGTTTGATCGAAAAGGACCATATCAACCGCTGTTCCTCCAAGGCCTTAACTCATGGCAATGGTCTAAGAGCCTTTTAAAACGCAATGGGTCGGAGGCACTTTTCATACCTGCTCTCGGTATAAAAGTTAAAGGTTCCTTCAAAGCTATTGTATGCCGTAGAATCAATCAACCATTCTAAGTGGGATTTTTAAGGGAATATGGAAGGTCACATTTTGCAGAAGTTGTGCCATTTAAATTAGGCTGCTCCAGTTCTTGCTTTAAGACTTGAATTTCGCTTAATAAGATGTCACGTGCAAGGCTTCACCAGTGTCATCCGATGGGGCCAACTGCTCAAGAAGGGTAACAGAGATTCATTGAGGGGTTTCGTGTGCGTAGAAATTTGGTTTAGACTCAAAAAAATATTAATTTTCCAGAGATTTTAAGTATGACTTAAATCAATTTTATCTACCGCAGGACATACTCAAGTCTTTTCTTATACTCAACTTAAAAGTTTCCTAAAGCACGCATCAGGTGTAATAAGTCAGAGGTTGGACGTAATATACTGTAAATCAGAGAGAAGATGTGATGTGATAACCACCTCCGACTGTCACAGGAATCTCAGCAGTATTTGCTGTGGAATCTAAAACATGTCATTAGTCTCCTCTGAACACTATTACAAATGAATTTACTGCCTCAAATGTGTTGACAGCAAAATGGAATAGTTCCAAAGATAAGGTGAAAATATGCATTTTATGTAATGCGTTATCCAGGATATTATTCATGTATTATTTGTTTGCCCTGCAATGCACTTTGCCGGTCACCTAAATCTAAGACCAATGTTTTTAAGTGATGTATGTGATTAATAGAAAAACAAAAACTGAGAAACCAAAGTTGAGGAAACCAAATCATGGAAAACCAGTTTTAAGGAAAGAACCATTTTAAGGAAATAAAACAAATGGAATATTAAAGGATATATCTCATAGGGTAGATAATTTTGAAGGAAAACACTATATTGGCATTAAAATTATACTTAGGGGTAGAAAGGGTTTTTTGGGTTCTGGAATGGGTGATGAGTTTTAGGGGTGAGAGATGGATGAAGTTCAGGTATAGAAAGGGGTTTTTAGGATTCAGATATTGATGGAGTTTAGGGTGAGGGTTTTAGCAATCAGGAATGGATAGAGTTTAGTGGTGGTGAAGGGTTTTTAGGGGTCACAGCTGAGTGGAGATTATGGGTGTTGAGGGGTTTTCAAGGTTTTGTGATGAATAGAGTTGGGAGTGGTGAGGGTTCAGTTATGGGAAGAGTTTACGGGTGGAGAGGGATTTTAGGGGTCGAGTTTAAGGGAAAAAAGAGTTTTAGGGTTTAGAATGGGTGTAATTTAGAGTGGTGATTGGTGTTAAGGGTTCAGGGATGGGTGTAATTTAGCCATGGTGAGTTTTTTTTAGGGGGAAATGGATCATCAATGAATTTAGGGTTTGTTAGGGGGTCAAGAATGGATGGTGTTTAGAAGAGGTGTGGGGGCAGTGAATTAAAAATGTTCAAAGTAATTGACAATGTAAAGATATAAAATCAAAGTAATGTCCTTGAAGTAAAGCACTGACATAAATACCTGCAACAAAAATATTCCTGAAAGTAAGCAAGACCTGCAATATTTGCATTTTTAAAAATAAGCATGCCGAAGCCAATTTCGAAATAAAGGACATTAAATGAGTTGGTTTCTATGAAATAGTAAATTCCACTCATCCAGCAAGTTTTTATTAGACAGTTTAAGTGAAATTGTTTCTTAGTAATGGTATGCCATGAAATCAGGTACAACCAGTGCTTTAACCTCTTCGACGCTCATGACGAGCTGAGCTCGTCATGAGCCACGGCGCTCCGGTGCTCATGACGAGCTCAGCTCGTCATGGCCCGTGGAACGCTCAGGTGCCGGGAGAATTCCCCCGCTGTGCTGAACATTCCACGGAGCCAATGCACCTGTGACGAGCTGAGCTCATCACGAGCACAGGAGCACTGTAGCTCATGACGAGCTCAGCTCGTCATGAGCATGGGGGCGCTGTGCGCACCCCCCTCCCCCTCAGCACAGCGGGGGAATAACCCCTGCAGCGAAGGGGTTAAATGGGCCGGTTCTCACCGGTACTGAGTACCGGCACTTCCGAGTTTTTGGGCCCTGAGTACCGGCACTTCTTTGTAGACAGGGAGAGTACCGGTACCCTGATCGACGGCAGGCTCAGGTTAGGCATCTCCTCCAGGGCAGGGCAGGGCTTCTTAGCAGCTTGCAAGTAAATGAGCTGTGAAGTAGCCGCCTTTTTGCAGAGTTGCTGCTGAAGATTAGCAGCGCCCATTTCATTGTTCCCAAAATGCAGGGATTTGAGTGAGCATTTGTCACGCTGTGATTAACAGGACAGGTTCTCTGGACAGACCCTGCACTGTCAATCTGGTGTGCAGCGGCAGCAATGAAAGTGCTTTAGCGCCCCTACCCCCACCCCTCCGTCAGGTGTGTGAAATGACTGAGTTGGAGCCTTCAGTCACTAATCAAGTCCCATTTACGGTATGGTACCGGCTGTAGTAAAGTGAGTGGCAGCGCATGTCAGTCCTCCACCTTCAGCAAAGTCGTGGTTTTTTCTTTTCATGTTTTTGCCCAGTACTGTAGCTGCTTCCCTTAGTGTGCCCCTCCAACACTATTCGCTGCGTTTGGTAATGTGTTCATTAGTGCGAAGTTAGCCCTGCCCTTAGGGCAATGTATAGCAGGGAACCTGCAGCGCACCAGGAATGAGCTCCATGACAAGACCAGGTGAACATAGAAGGAAGGGGGAGGGAGGAATGTAAAGAAGGGAGGTGACAGGTGCAGTTAGGATTGCTTCTTTTTCAGATATATCGATGGCAGGTATTTGATGAGTTCTGAAATCATAAATGGGCTTAGAAATGTATTTGTGTAAAGTCAAAAACTCTGGTACATTTCTTGTTAACATATAGATATATATAATTATATATGTGAATATATGTGTGTGTGTGTATGTATATATATATATATATATATATATATATATATATATATATATATATATATATATATATATATATATATATACATATATATATATGTGTGTGTGATATATATATATATATATATACATATATATATATATATGTGTGTGTGTATATATATATATATATATACATTACCTACTGGCTATCGCCAGTAGGTATATATAGTTAGAATTTTTTCCCTATGGGACTTTTGAAAATTCTATGTCTAATAACTTTGGCGTTTGTGGACGGAATCGGCTGAAATTTTCAGGAAAATGGCACATTTTGTTTCTGAGCAGCCCCTGAAAATTTGGTGGGGTTTCGTCAAGGGGGGGCTGAGAAAAAAGGGGGGTCCCAAAACGCGTTTTTTGCATTGAGTTTTCCATAGGGCGGTTGGACTCACTTTTAGCTCGAACGGCTGAATGGATTTGCACGAAACTTGGCAAAATTGTAGGGACTGTTAGCCCGATGTGCCTTTGCTAGGTCTCAATATATGTGCTCCAATAGTTTTTGAGAAATTAACGTTTAAATCAAGATATATATCTGTAACAGCGCTCCGGGCAGCGATCCGGTCCGCTTACTTTTCGCTTATCGGAACTTTGCGCGCAGAAAGCTGATTGGCTCTCCGGTGTCTGTCAACATTCTAAACAGTCCGGAGCGGACGCCATCTTGTCTCTCGGTAGGATCGAGAGAGAAGAAGAGGTGGAAAACGAAGGGGGAATTTAATGAAAGGGGGCAAGGTATCCCCCTCTTGACCCCCTAGGAATGTTGTTGGGGTTATTAAAGGGTCCCGTGGGGAAAATAAAAAAAAAATGATTTTTCACGGTAGAAGCGCGGCCGCGAACTGGTAGCGAAACGGGAATTCGCCATTTTGTGCTTCGTAAATTGAATTACTAGTTATAAGTGGGTGCGGGAGACGTATCCTAATCCCCTATGTTTCCTGAGGGTGGGTGAGGAGGCTGATATATGTTGATACATCTCTTCCAGCGGCTGTGCGTGAGCTTTTTTTTTTTTTTTGCTGCGTGACAGTCCGGAGCGGCCGCCATCTTGTCTCTCGGTAGGATCGAGAGAGAATAAAAGGTGAAAAACTAAGGGGGAATTTAATGAAAGGGGGCAAGGTATCCCCCTCTTGACCCCCTAGGAATGTTGTTGGGGTTATTAAAGGGTCCCGTGGGGAAAATAAAAAAAAAATGATTTTTCACGGTAGAAGCGCTTCACGGGCCGCGAACTGGGCCGCAAACTGCTAGCGAAACGGGAATTCGCCATTTTGTGCTTCGTTAATTAAAGTACTAGGTATAAGGGGGTGCGGGAGACATATCCTAATCCCCTATGTTTCCTGAGGGTGGCTGAGGAGGCTGATATATGTTGATATATCTCTTCCAGCGGCTGCGCCATCTTGCCTTTTTTCGAATGCCACAATTTTGTCGTGCACGGCAGCCATTTTAGATGCCAGGCTGGTTCCAGGCTATCACCTAACCCTGCGGATGTAGTTTATGGCCCCAGCTGTAGAGAATTCAGACATGCCAATCCTCCTGATTCAGGCGTGTGAGTACTGATTTCAGTGCTAGTCTCCCGCCTCCCGATTTCTGCAAGCAAAAACCCGGGGGCATATTACGAACAACTAGCGATAATTTTTGTCTATAACTTGTTTAGAGACAAAAATTATCGCCGCACATCGGCGATTTTTATCGCAGATAAACCTTGCTATTATCGCAGAAAAGTCAGCGATATTCATGTATTATCGACCTAATGCTCTTAGCCATGTTATCCACCTCCCATTGGATAACATGGCTAAGAACTGCTCAGGGCAGGTGTTAGATTTTGGAGATATTCGCGCTTAGCGCGAATATCTCCAAAAGTTGGTAATAGGAGATAGCGATGTTAGGGACTGTTTCCAGTCGCTAACATCTTGGCACGCCACTTTGCATGTCATTAGTGATAAGTATCACTGACATGCAAAGCGGGGCCCAAGATGGTCGCTATCTCCTTTTAGCTGTCACTAACTGGTGTTAGCGACAGCTTGATAATATTGAAATAATTTTATCTCCGCTTTCATGGTTTTTAAAGCCAAAAAAGCGGAGATAAACCCCCTTGATAATATGCCCCACGATTCCTTGGGGGTTTCAGCTGACAGGGCTTGGTATTGTGTTACATGGTAATTTTTCCATGAAACGTCAGAGGGTCGATGTAGGGGTTCTAGAAGAGGTGATAAACCATTTAAGCCTCATGAACAAGCGCATGGTCTTTTAAAGATTTGTGAAGTACTCGGGGCGGCGGTGTGTGTGTGCCCTCTTTCAGGAGCGGGCGGGGGGGCACTGCCAGCAACTTGCCAGGTCAGGTAGTGTTCAACACGTGCATCACCCTTTCTCTGCCTGCTATTGCGCTCCATGCTTCGGAAAGGTAAGAAAAAGAACGTGCATTTGAGTTTGAAATGTCCGATCCTGCAGCAGCACACTTCCAAAGCCCACACATGACAATAACCCGAATCAAGGCCCCATTCACCCGTTTTAAAAAAAATAGATAACACTCCAACAAAGTGAGGTTATAAAACTTTATTAACTACTAACTTTAACAAACGGAACAAAAACTAAAAACATGTAAACATTTCTCCACACAAAAAGCAACAATGGTTAGAAGCGGTCTTTTGTGCGAATAGTCCCAAGGCAGCACAACGTGCAGAGTTCTGGACGGCACCCAGGTGATGTCGCCTGGGTGCCGCACTGGTTTAGGGATCCTACAATGCTGCTCCGAAAATTGGCGTGGGGCGTCCCGGGTGGGGCGGGAGGAGGCCTCGTCAGTAGCGGTCTGTTGTGCGAATAGTCCCAAGGCAGCACAACGTGCAGAGTTCTGGACGGCACCCAGGTGATGTCGCCTGGGTGCCGCACTGGTTTAGGGATCCTACAATGCAGCACAGAAAAACAGCGTGGGGCGTCCCGGGTGGTGCGGGGGGAGGCCTCGTCAGTAGCGGTCTGTGTCCAGTGTCACATGGCTGACACAACATGTACGACAGGCACCCAGGTGATGTCCAGTAAACTGCCGCACTGGTTTTGGTATCCTACAATGCTGCTCCGAAAATTGGCGTGCGGCGGCCCGGGGGGGGGGCGTGGGGGAGCCGGCGTGAACGGGCCTCCCCAGGTGGCGGCCATCTAGCTGAGTTGCGCTCGCTCTTGCGGCCACAGCGTCTCGCTCACCATGTTGTTGAGTTGCTCCCACTCTTGCAGTGCAGCGATAGGCGGCTGCCACATGGCTCTTAAAATGGCGGACGGCTCCTCGGTTTTGGGCCTGGTCCACTGAAATGGCCCTGGGACACTTTGGAACTCGGACGCTTGCCTGCTAGGGCTTGGGCTCCATTCTCGAAAAGCGTCCCCTCAGCCGTGAAGATTGTATAAAAGTCTTGGGGGCCCCCGACTCCCGCAGACTTCCGGTGGGGAGCGGCTGCCATGATTGCTCGCGGAATGACCACGACGGAGCCACGAGATGGTGGTGCTCTCATGCTGACGCCAGCTTCAGTCTGAATGATCCAGAAACAAGGTGGGGCTTTCATCGTTTGGGAAAAAAAAATGTTCTAAACCAATGAAAAGTGTTATTTTTAGGTCATATGACCAAGCCTTCCATCTTTAGGAAACCAAAAGTAAAATGAACCAATGAAAAGTTTTATAAACAAGTCACATGACCTGTTATGCGACATAGGGCTACAAAAAGCGTAGAAAATCCGTTGGCACGTGAGGCGGCGTCAGTAGCGGACCGATGTGCGAATAGGCCGAAGGCAGCACAACGCGCCGAGATCCGGATGGCACCGAGGTGGTGTCCAGCAAATTGCCGCACTGGTGTGGCCATCCTACAATGCTGCGCCGAAAGACGGCGTGTCCAGCTGAATTGCGGTCACTGTTGCGGTACAGTGACTCGAACGCGCCGAGATCCGGATGGCGCCGAGGTGGTGTCCAGCAAATTGCCGTACTGGTGTGGCCATCCTACAATGCTGCGCCGAAAGACGGCGTGTTCAGCTGAGTTCCGGTCACTCTTCCGGCACAGTGACTCGAACGCGCTGAGATCCGGATGGCACCGAGGTGGTGTCCAGCAAGTGGCTGCACTGGTGTGGCCATCCTACAATGCTGCGCCGGAAGTCGGCGTGGGGTGCCCCGTTGGCTTATGAGGTGATGTCAGTAGTGGACCGATGTGTGAATAGGTCGGAACCAGCACAAGGCGCCAAGATCCGAATGGCAAGTCCTGGATGTTGAGTGCCTCAGTTGAGATTTCTGAGCAGTGCTTGTAGGACTGTCTGAAGCTTATTTGCACCTGCTGCAGCTTCACTAGGTCCGGCGGAACTTTTTGCCTTTTCCTTTCTGCTTCTTTTCCTACAATGCGTTTCTTCTGAAGACACGACCAGGTCCCTGAATGTGTGCAGGGGGACGCTATTGATTGAATGAACGCGCCGAGATCTGGATGGCACCGAGGTGGTGTCCAGCAAATTGCCGCACTGGTGTGGCCATCCTACAATGCTGCGCCGAAAGTCGGCGTGGGGTGCCCCGTTGGTTTATGAGGTGATGTCAGTAGCGGACCGATGTGTGAATAGGTCGGAACCAGCACAAGGCGCCCTGCACTGTTGAGCCTTTTTCAATGTCTGATTTTTGTTGTTTCCCCTCCATCAAAAACAAAACAAAAATACAAGGCGCCAAGATCCGAATGGCAAGTCCTGGATGTTGAGTGCCTCAGTTGAGAGTTCTGAGCAGTGCTTGTAAGACTGTCTGAAGCTTATTTGCACCTGCTGCAGCTTCACTAGGTCCGGCGGAACTTTTTTCCTTTTCCTTTCTGCTTCTTTTCCTACAATGCGTTTCATCTGAAGACACGACCAGGTCCCTGAATGTGTGCAGGGGGACGCTATTGATTGAATGAAAATGGCGGCTTGACACAAAGCTGACTCAAGCGTTACTGTTGGTGCTATACAGACAAAAATTGGTTTTCAGTTTGTACATTCTTCAGGTTTTTTTTTTCCATCCAAGTCTGATTGAGAGTTTGTAGAAAAATGGCTTCAGATTTTCCACATACTACTCTTCAACATTCTTCCTAAATGTAACAATGTGAAACTCACTAGGAGAACGGCTGTTTCTGTTTCCTTTCAAAATGCTGCCACCAATATTTTCTGAATGGAAGACACCATCTTGTAGCATAAAGGGCCGAAAGGGGTTCTGGTCTGGCCGATGGTTGGTGGAGACATTTTGACTATATCTTGGACCTGCCCGGCCTCGCCCAAAATGGCGCCGGTATAAATGGGACTCGTAACTTTTTGCCCGCAAATGTATATCTAGAAAATGTTATTGTAAGTGGCCCTGTCGTATTTTAATTACAAAATGTACGTCCACCGATTCCGCAACTGTTAGACACCTTTGTTCTTGTCACCTAATGGCCCGCTCGTTACGTTCTTCTACAGTGTAAATGTCTCCTCATCATATACGATTTCAGTTTGCTCCGTGGCCGGCCCACGTGGTTATAGGCCCGTATTTGTATACTGACATTTTCACAATAAAGGTTTTTAAAACAAAACACGGTAGTAGTATTTTCATTTGTAAAGTTTTTACTTTTAGTGACTGTTTTCGAATCAGTAAAAGGCAAGTGAAATAAAGCAGTCCAATTACATGACGGATAAAAGGTATAATATGTAGGAACGCAGTAAAGATAAATGGTCAAGGGCAGTTGTGTTTTTCATGTCTGCAACATAAAGTGATCGATAAGAATCTGATAATCAGGCGTATCGGCGACTAAGACAGCAGGCCGAATCTCTTTTACTCAACGGCTCCGTCATGGAAGGAAGAAACGCCCTTTTTCTCGAAAAAGGAATATATTTTACTTGCAAAACAGTTGTAAATTTTCCGGGAAAGTACATTAGCCTGGAATATTATAACATATGTTTGAAAAAAAAATATTGTTCGAAAATAATAAAAAGCGTAATTTTTAGGTCATATGACCAAGCTTTTCATCATTAAATTAACAAAAGTAAAATGAACCAATGAAAAGTTTTATTAACAAGTCACATGACCTGTTATGCTTACGTTACGCGCTGCGCGCCGCGCCTCGGATCACTTCCGGGTGCGCTAACGCGGCGTGTCATAAAACGCATTACGCGACAACGTAGGTCAAGAATATAGTCTAAATGTCTCCACCAACCACCGTTCAGAACACAACCCCTTTCAGCAGTCCAAAAAGTTCTGTTAAATGACAACAGAGGGGACAGGCAACAAGAACCATCAGTCAAAGAGGGGAGGGCAAGTTCTTCTCTTCCGGGTCATGTTGGGGCGCTACCGGAACTGATCGAATTGGTAGTCTACAGTGTTTCTGGATGTTTCAGACTAAAGCTGGCGTCAGCATGAGACCACTACCATCTTGTAGCTCCGTCGTGGCCATTCCACGAGCAATCATGGCAGCCGCTCCCCACCAGAAGCCTGCGGGAGTCGGAGGCCCCCAAGACTTTTGTAGAATCTTCACGGCTGAGGGGACGCTTTTCGAGAATGGGACCCAAGCCCTAGCAGACAAGCGTCCGAGTTCCAAGGTGTCCCAGGGCCATTTTAGTGGACCAGGCCCAAAACCGAAGAGCCGGCCGCCATTTTGAGAGTCCTGTGGCAGCCGCCTATCGCTGCACCGCAAGAGCGGGCGCATCTCAACTACATGGTGAGCGAGACGCTGTAGTCGCAAGAGCGGGCGGAAAACAGCTGAATGGCGGAAGAGGCACAGTGTAGCAAAAGCGGGCGGAATGACAACTAAAACGATAAAGGGGCGCCCCACTACAGCTTGTCTTCAGGTCAAACGGATTGTGGGACAAGGTCCAGAATTGAAGAGTCATCAAAAGGCAAAAAGTTCCGCCGGACCCCGGGAGCCGGCCGCCTATGTCGGGGGCGATCTCAGGCTACACCAGTGCTATAAGACTTGGGGAGGGTGTCGGAGCCAAGCGTCTTCTCCGAGTCCATGGCCATCACACCGCCCCTCAGGGGCCTCCGTCAAGCTGTTTAGGAAGGTAACATATCACATTGTTTTCTAATGCAGTCAGGTCCACAAACGACACTCACTTACTTTGAGAATAGTGAAGCTGCAGTAGGTGGAAATAAGCTTCAGACAGTGTTACAAGCGCTGCTCAGAACTCTTAACTATGGCACCCAACATCCAGAACTTATGCTATTTGAGAATGGTAGTGACATCGAAGCATCTCAGGGACCAAAACCATTAACGTACTTTCACGTATGAAAATCTTACTTGGGGAGGGGGCAGGAGCGAAGCGCCCCCTCCCAGTCAGCGCCACCACACCGTATGTTGAAAATCTGAAGCCATCGTTCTACAAAGTCAACCAAACTTGGATTGAAAAATCTAGAAAAATGTACAAACTGAAAACCAGTTTTGGTCTGCATAGCATCAGTAACAACGCTTGAGTCAGCTTTGTGTCAAGCCGCCATTTTGATTCAACAAAGCACAGGCATTGAAAAAGGCTGAAATTCAGAACTCTAAACTATGGCACCCAACATCCAGGAGCTTGCTATCCGGATCTTGGAGCCTTGTGCTGTTTTCGATCTATTCACACATCGGTCCACTACTGACATCATCTTATAAACCAACGTTATGTAAATAGTTTTTTAATAAAATGTTTTACCCTGTTTCTTTGCTGGTGTGTTGTCTATATTTTTAATATTTGCATAGGGTTTGTCATTATTTTGTGCGGGATGGGTGATGGAGCCGAGCTGTCTTGCAGCCCTCATGGTGTGGAGCTCAGTTCATCTCACTATTTTCGTATTTCTCAAGAAGGGTTGTTCCTAATATTTCTATTTTAGCGAGGTCAAAAAGAGATCCAATTAGTGGCCTACTGATTTTGCTCGATTACTTTTATTTTTTTACACGATTTTTCACTATCTGCAAAGACTAAACAGAGTATTGCGACTTTGTGCTTGTTTGTAAATAGAGAATGATCCAAAGAGAACCAATTCTAAAACAGTAAATGCTTGGACAACAATCAATCAAATGGAGAGACAAGGAGGCACGACGGATTACAACGGGGGTAAAGGCCTGCGTTAACTACCCTTCAGTATCTGCAAAGAGAGAATACTACTAAGGCAAAAGAGGGGAGGGGGGGGGGGGCAGCGTTCAAAGCACATCAGCGTGCATAAATACGAAAATGTTTTTATCTATCACGTACTTGACATTTTAAAGCTTTTCATATTTGCTATTAAAAAACCAATGAAATTCACAGAAAAAACCATAGGTTATAGTGGATATATAGTTAGGAATTTGCATTTACAAAACCTTGAAAATTCAATGAAAAAACCATAGGTTATAGGCCATATATAGTTAGGAATTAGCATTTACAAAACCTTATTTTACTCGCATAAAACCATTGAAATTCCATATATAGTTAGCTAACTATAAGCGCTAACTATATATCGCGCACCCGCAATCCACTGCTGATGATGTCACATATTACATCATTCATGACATGGTCAGTGACATCACTGATGACATCACTGATGACATCTCAAATGACATCACTGATGACAACTCAAATGATATCAATGATGACATCTCAAATGACATCACTGATGACATTACTGATGACAACTCAAATGACATCACTGATGACATCTCATTTGTCATCACTGATCACATCACTCATGTGATAATACAATGAACCTCTTCAGACTCTAATATAACCTTACATACACTCAGTATAAACAGACACTCACAGACTGTCACTCATCCATGGAGTTACTCACACACCTAGTCAGTCATGCAAAGAATCAATCACACCTCCATTTCCTCAACTATACAGTTATACACATCTTACTTATTCAAACATATAATAACACATATTTACTCTCTTATATAATCCCTGATACAAGCTCACAGTGATCGATACAGCCACTCACATATTCACTGGCTCTTATGTTCAGTTATTTATATATCTCAACTCTCACATGTATTGTGTTTTACATACGTACTTACTTGCACATGTAGCAATGAGAAATCCATTCACTCACCAACACACCCATGCACAGTCAACCGCCCATATAGCTGTTTCCACATGCACTCTTGAACTCATACTCCTAGTGAATCAACTGCTTACACATCTATGCACAGAGTCACGCACCTCCCAGCCACCCACACACACACTCAGCCTCCCATTCAAATATTTGGGCAACCAATCAATAACCCATATGGCCACTCTTATAGCTACTGATCAACACATGCAGCAGCTTACACAACATCAAACATACTGATGAACGAATTAAGACAGTTTAGTCACTAACCCATGTACTCAGTGAGACACATTTAATCACTCACTCATACAGTCAGTCATGCACCTACTAAATTCTTCATCCAGACACTTATACATCCACTCATTCTTCAATATGTGAAACATATTTAAACTTTACAGACACATACAATCACTGGATGTTGTGATCAGTGATGTCATCAGTGATGTCACTGACCATGTCATGAATGATGTAATATGTGACATCATCAGCAGTGGATTGCGGGTGCGCGATATATAGTTAGCGCTTATAGTTAGCTAACTATATATGGAATTTCAATGGTTTTATGCGAGTAAAATAAGGTTTTGTAAATGCTAATTCCTAACTATATATGGCCTATAACCTATGGTTTTTTCATTGAATTTTCAAGGTTTTGTAAATGCAAATTCCTAACTATATATCCACTATAACCTATGGTTTTTTCTGTGAATATATATATATATATATGTGTGTGTGTGTGTATATATATATATATATATATATATATATATATACATATATATATATATATTCACTGAAAAAACCATAGGTTATAGACCATATATAGTTAGCAATTCGCATTTACAAAACCTTATTTTACTCGCACAAAACCATTGAAATTCCATATATAGTTAGTTGCACTAACTATATATCGCGCACCCGCAATCCACTGCTGATGATGTCACATATTACATCATTCATGACATGGTCAGTGACATCACTGATGACATCACTGATGACATCTCAAATGACATCACTGATGACATCACTGATGACAACATCCAGTGACTGTATGTTTCTGTAAAGTTAAAATATGTCTTACATATTGAAGAATGAGTGGATGTATAAGTGTCTGGATGAAGGATTTAGTAGGTGCATGACTGACTGTATGAGTGAGTGATTAAATGTGTCTCACTGAGTGCATGGGTTAGTGACTAAACTGTCTTAATTTGTGCATCATTATGTCTGTTGTTCTGTAAACTGTTGCATGTGTTGATAAGTAGCTATATGAGTAACTATATGGGTTATTGATTGGTTGCCCAAGTATTTGTATGGGAGACTGAGTGTGTGTGTGGGTGGCTGGGAGGTGTATGACTCTGTGCATAGATGTGTGAGCAGTTGATTCACTAGATGTATGGTTTCAAAAGTGCATGTGGAAACAGCTGTATGGGCGGTTGACTGTGTGCATGAGTGTATTGGTGAGTGAATGGATATCTCAGTGCTACATGTCAAAGTAAATACATATGTAAAACACAGTACATGTGAGAGTTGACATATATAAATAACTGTGCATAAGAGCCAGTGAATGTGTGAGTGGCTGTATGGATCATTATGAACTTGTATCAGGGATTGTATAAGAGAGTAAATATGTGTTAGTATATGTTTGAATAAGTAAAGTTTGTATAACTGTATAGTTGAGGAAATGGAGGTGTGATTGATTCTTTGCATGACTGACTAGGTGTGTGAGTAACTCCATGGATGAGTGACAGTCTGTGAGTGTCTGTTTACACTGATTGTATCTAAGGTTATATTAGAGTCTGAAGAGGTTCATCGTATTATCACATGAATGATATCATCAGTGATGTGATCAGTAATGTCATTTGAGATGTCATCAGTGATGTCATCAGTGATGTCATTTGAGATGTCATCAGTGATGTCATTTGAGATGTCATCAGTGATGTCATCAGTGATGTCACTGACCATGTCATGAATGATGTAATATGTGACATCATCAGCAGTGGATTGCGGGTGCGCGATATATAGTTAGTGCAACTAACTATATATGGAATTTCAATGGTTTTGTGTGAGTAAAATAAGGTTTTGTAAATGCGAATTGCTAACTATATATGGTCTATAACCTATGCTTTTTTCAGTGAATTTTCAAGGTTTTGTAAATGCTAATTCCTAACTATATATGGTCTATAACCTATGGTTTTTTCAGTGAATTTTCAAGGTTTTGTAAATGCTAATTCCTAACTATATATGGTCTATAACCTATGGTTTTTTCAGTGAATATATATATATACATACATATATAAACATATATCATCTGTATATCTATATAAATACAAACATAAATGCATGCATACATATACTTATATGCATACAGATGCATGTTATTTACATGAAAGTTGAAAAAAACACTAATAAAAGCAAAGCTAAAAAGCCACCTCATTACAAACAGAATGGCTTTAACTTAAACGAGGGCGAGATCTATTGCATTTTCAATGCTTGTTTACTTTGGTTCCATCAAGAAGGCATTCAGATGTGTCACACATTTGCCATAAATTCTGAATGTTAGCACTCTAGTTGCACATTAGATCACTGTAGTAAAGCTACTGCTCACCAGGGACGTCTGCTGCTGGTATTCAAAGTGCATGTTTCAGTCTGCATGTCAGAATTTTTTTAATGAAATAGAAGAGGATTTGAGAAGTCACTCAAAATGATCCCTAATTTTTCTTTCTGAAGCACTAATCATACTTTCTATGGCAAAATTAACCCCCTCATGTTGTTCCTTTTTAAATTGAGTGTTTTCAGACTTACCACTTCATTCCAATCAAGATGGCTTCTGGTGTGCCATACTTTTGTCATAAGTAAGACTGTTAGCGCTCTAGTTGTTCTTTAGAACACTCTGGGACATTCTGTCATTGGGCTATACTTGGGGTACATCTGGGTGATATTTGGGCTACATTTAGGCTCTTTTGTCTCTGGTGGCCATCTTGGGAGACTATGTCAGAATTTTTTAATGAAATTGAAGAGGGTTTGAGAAGTCACTCAAAATGTGCCCTAATTTTTCTTTCTGCAGCACTAATCATAATTCATATGGCAAAATATACCCCCTCATTTTGTTCCTTTTTAAATTAAATGTTTTAAGAGTTACCACTTTATTCCAATCAAGATGGCTTCAGGTGTGCCATACCTTTGTAATAAGTAGGACTGTTAGCGCTCTAGTTGTTCTTTAGAACACTCTGGGACATTCTGTCATTGGGCTATACTTGGGCTACATCTGGGTGATATTTGGGCTACATTTGGGCTCTTTTGTCTCTGGTGGCCATTTTGGGAGACTGCATGTCAGAATTTTTTTATGAAATAGAAGAGGATTTGAAAAGTCACTCAAAATGTGCCCTAATTTTTCATTCTGCAGCACTAATCATACTTTCTCTGGCAAAATATACCCCCTCATGTTTCTTTTTAAATTAAATGTTTTAAGAGTTACCACTTTATTCCAATCAAGATGGCTTCAGGTGTGCCATACCTTTGTAATAAGTAGGACTGTTAGCGCTCTAGTTGTTCTTTAGAACACTCTGGGACATTCTGTCATTGGGCTATACTTGGGCTACATCTGGGTGATATTTGGGCTACATTTGGGCTCTTTTGTCTCTGGTGGCCATTTTGGGAGACTGCATGTCAGAATGTTTTAATGAAATAGAAAAGGATTTGAGAAGTCACTCAAAATGTGCCCTAATTTTTCATTCTGCAGCACTAATCATACTTTCTATGGCAAAATATACCCCCTCATGTTGTTTATTTTTAAATTAAATGTTTTAAGAGTTACCACTTTATTCCAATCAAGATGGCTTCAGGTGTGCCATACCTTTGTAATAAGTAGGACTGTTAGCGCTCTAGTTGTTCTTTAGAACACTCTAGGAGGCTGCAGTAGAACACAGAGGAATCAACTGACAGTCTCTGTCCTTGTTGGATGTACATGTTTTACTGAGAATGTCAGACTTCATTTTCACATGACTGAGAAAGATAATGTGAATTTACAGAAAATATGCTTTCAGTTTAGCTTATAGATCCCCTTCCAAACCACTGTGGGAAAATCATGAGATATTAGTTTTCTTTCAAACAATATTCATGACATCACAGCAGAAGGTTTTTTCACATGGTAAAATCACCTTAGAACCCACCACAATTCCTAAAACGAGTATGGTACCATCAACAAATGATTTATAATGTAACTAAAGTCCTAAACCCCTCTATTAACTACAATGCTTTTTAATGAGGTGCTATCATGTATATTGGTCCCAAGATGGCTGCCAACACTTCTTGGATGAAGTGCTGACAGCCAATCAGATCAGATGTGTGGTTAGGCTCCGCCCAGATATATATCTTTTTTTGAACCTAAATTACTCAAAATCCACTGGAGCACATATATTGAGACCTAGCAAAGGCACATCGGGCTAACAGTCCCTACAATTTTGCCAAGTTTCGTGCAAATCCATTCAGCCGTTCGAGCTAAAAGTGAGGCCAACCGCCCTATGGAAATTAACATGGGAAAAATGTGTTTTGGGACCCCCCTTTTTTCTCGGCCCCCCCTTGATGAAACCCCCCCAAATTGTCAGGGGCTGCTCAGAAACAAAATGTTCCATTTTCCTGAAAATTTCAGCCAATTCCGTCCACAAACGCCAAAGTTATTAGACATAGAATTTTCAAAAATCCCATAGAGAAAAAATCCTAACTATATATACCTACTGGCGACCGCCAGTAGGTAATATATATATATATATATATATATATATATATATATATATATATATATATATATATATATATATATATATATATACACACAAATAATGAAATATAGCAGAACAAAATAGTGGCCAGGTAGCAAAGTTGGGGGTGAGTATAGCATGGAGGGAAGAACTGGAGGCAAGTAGTGAAAAAAACTAGTGAGAAAATGTAAGAGACTTGTGGAGAGAGTAAGGCAGTAGTGGGAGTAAGAGAGACAGAAATAGCGAGAGAAGGTTAGTGACTGGGTAAAGATGAGAGGCAAGTGGAGAAAACGTGGATGTAAAAACACTGAACCTGCAAGAGACAGGAAGAGCCTGGTCGTTGCGAAAAGGGCAGTGGCAGTGCTTTAAATGGGCCAGCACTCACGGGTACTGACTACCGGCACTTCTTATTTTTATCACTATGAGTACTGCACTTTTCTACTGTGAGGAGAGTACCAGAAAGATGGACGGATTGGCTGCAAGTGCTGGTGAGCACTAGGCTGTCGGCGTTGGAACCTATCTGACAGCCAAGGCCCACTGTATTCCTGAGCTGCGGCTAAACTATTCAGGGTGGGCTTTTTTGCATGATGTCCCATGTTCACCATCACACTGTGTTTGATAGTGGAGACCCCATTTAGGCCCTGTGCTATTATTCACATTCACACTATTGTGTGGATTTGTGCAAACACAGGTATGGAGGCAGCAGGCTGACAGCAGCTATTAAAAAGCCATGGGAGGGAAGGAGTTTAAAATGGCTTTAATTCCACCTGAGACTTTGTGTGAGTCTTTGCATATGGCTGTGTGCTTGTCTGCTTGTGTCTGCCTGCCTGTGTGTGCCTGTTCTTTTGTGAGAGAAAGAGGGAGAGAATCAAGACATTCTGGAGATTTTTTAAGGGGACTACGTGGAATGCTTTTGTGTACTTGTGTGCTTGTTTCTTTCTGTGTGTGTGTGCACGCTTGAGAATTATAGTATTGTGCCAAACAACAAGAAGTAGCAAATATTACAAAACAAGGAAATGTTAACATATCACTGTTTGGCTATCGTTTAGTGTAATGAGCTAATCTGTTTTGTTGACATAAACACATTTCTCGTGTGTTTTGATATGTGCTGCAACTGGATCTGAAGTCATTATGTATGATCCTATCTTCCCATAGCCCTGCCATAGCCCCGCCCACTTGCCACACCTCTAGCTCATTTTAATGAGTACCTGCACTTATTTTTTCCATTTAAAGCACTGCGTACAACCATTTTAAAATTGCAATATTAAGAGAGTAGTGGCGGCGCGGCGACTGCTTTTATTTCTTAAGAACAAAGGGGCATATGGGGGGGCGTGGCTAGCGGGCCAACATGGCGGACGGAGTTTGTTAGAGCTCCGGTGCAGCCGGGAGAGTAAACATCCTGCAGCCCACACAGAGGGGCCGTTTTCACCCGAGGACGGCTGTATCCTGAAGATAAGACCCCCCGCCTGCCCCGCTGGTAATCCTGGAGGTCTGGCGGCAGGGGCTCCGGGGCTACACCGTGCTCGATTCTAGGGCCTAGCGTCACGCCGCAAGCCGGGGCCTCGAGTAGGGGGAGTGCCCGGAAAGCAAAGAAAAAAGGGGGGCGGTACGGCGGAACCTCCCGGACCGGAGGCGGGCCCCTGCGACGGAGATCCTACCCCTGCAGATACCGAGGGGTGCGGATGGTGACTTGAGGAACCTGGTGCCCGGAAAGGAGACGGAGCCTGTAGACGGTCCTGCGCTGCGGGCTGGGACTTCGGGACACAGGCACAGGGGACCGCCTAAACACACCGCCGACAGTAACTGCCGACTGGAGCTCCCCCCACCTGCCCCATTGAACATCCGCCGAGACTGGTGGTGAGGAGCCAGAGGGAGAAAGGGGAGAACCCCTGAGGCCTTGCGCTGCGCAGTGAGCCGGGGCCTCGGATACAGTTAATGCCCTGAATGTAGGAGGAGGCGGACTGTGGTGAGCAGGGACCCATGGGCTCGGGACCGGACCCTGCTGCGGAGTCCCGATCGCTCGACTGAGAAGCGGCAGAGCTGGGGTGGTACAGGGTCTGTCTCCACGCGGTGAGCCGGGGCCTAGGGTGTCGGTGGGACCTGAGGTGACACGGATGACACCCCCGAAGCACCACGAATAGTGAACCACCGGCCAGCCCTACTATGTCTGCCCACTCGTTTATTCACCACTAGGAGGACACACGTGGCGGTGACCAATCGATCCTGCTGCCGGCCTTTGACCGCCGGAATCAGACTGGTGGGGGGAGCGACATATCGCCTAACGGTGGACGATACTGCGGAAGGCTTCGACGCCCCTATAACCTGGAAAAGGTGGGAGACGGCCCCCCGCGGAATCACTGTGAACCTGTCAGCAGCTGCTCCCGGGTGTGTGTGCTAAGGGTGGCCAGCGGAGAGACTACTAGGGAGTAAGGCACATAACGAACGGCTGAAACTCGCCCTGAGACGCACCCCTGACGCCAAGCGGACATCTGACGTCTGCCATGGTGCGAAAAGGCATGAAAAATGTGGAGGGCAAGGAGGGAGCGATCACAGGACCCCCTCTGGATGCGGACCCGGGGGGCTCTGCGCCGCTGACACTGACCTCCACCATCTCGGAGAGCCAGCAAGGCGACAAGCTAGATCTCATACTTAAAGAGATCAGAGACTCCAGGGCTGTGATGGAGACGCAGATGGGCACCCTCACCACCAACCTTTCCTTGCTTAAAGCAGATCAAGAGAAACTAGCGGATAAAGTAAAAGATCAGGGTCTGACTATAGCTGATCTTGCCCCGGCGGTGGCGGAACAAACGGACTCCATCCACTTGATCCAACATCAAGTAAAAACCCTGATGGAACGCGTGGAGGATGCAGAAGGGCGTAATCGACGCAATAACATCCGCGTTATTGGCCTGCCGGAAAGAAGCGAGGGGTCCCGTGCGACGGAATTCATGGAACAGTGGTTCCGAGATAACGTTGCCTCTGAGGGTCTGTCACCGTTCTTCTGTGTGGAGAGAGCTCATAGGATCCCAACTGGCCAACCAAAACCGGGACAACCACCACAGCCACTTATTGTCAAGATCCTAAATTACCGGGACAGAGACATGCTCCTAAGCCAGGCCAGAATAAAATCGGTCATACAGTGGGAGAACAAACGAATATCACTGTATCCGGACTACACCACTCAGGTGCAGAAACAACGGTCCTCCTACTATGAAGTCAAAAAGAGACTCCAAAGGGCAAAACTGCGCTACGCCTTATTGTTCCCTGCGCGCCTGAAGGTGATCCACGACAAAAAAACTAATTTTTTTGAAAGCCCCACCGACGTGGAGGAATGGATGGAAGTGATGGAGATTGAGGAGCACCTGGACCCGACGCAGGACTCTACAGACAATGGATCTAAAGAAATCTCAACTCAGGAGGAGAACAGGAAACGCGCCAGACGCAATCACCCGAAGCAGCGCAAACCTACTGCCCACCAACAGAAGCAGGGACAAGATGATGCAGTGGCAGCAGTGGGCTCCTTCAGAGAAGACCGAGAGACAATTAACACGGACACTGAGGATAGCACTATACACTCGGACTCGGACAACAGTATGGTACTGTTCCCGACTGTGACACCCAGAGCGGCGGACGAACTTATAGACAATGCCCAAGAATAATGCCTTCTATGGACAAGACCTGAGGCTTAAGTACAACATGATATCCTTTTCTGTATAAACTAGGGGCGCGGCGGAGGTGAGGGAGGGGAGAGACTATGTTTGCATGGAGTATATATGTGGTCCTTATTTTGCTGGCAAACACTATGTGGCTTGGACTCGGGAGGGGAAAGGGACTTTTAAGTACATGGCTTGTAGGATGAGGTTCATACACCTCCTGTACTCCTAAGACACATGGCTGCAGCTTGTCGACTGTATTAGGAAGTGGCCACCCTTATTCCCCTCCCCTCCCCTACCCCTCTGTTCTCCCCCCCTCCACAAGACGTGGCTACATATACTAAGCAAATTCAAGAGAACTCTCCCGGCGGCGCCGTTGAGCCGGCGGCTTGACCGAGTATGGCTCTATGGACACGGCACATGCTTGGTCGACCCCCCACTAGCGTATGCACCGTAGCCTGTTTACTTGCGTTTCAAAGTTTATGGTTCGGCACAGCAGGGTTTAGAGGCTGCGCCTCCAAAGTTGGGGTTTGGGATAGGGAGGGAACTGTCTCCAGGTTGACACAGAAGAATCACTTGCTAAGACATATGGGAACACTCCTTGCGACACCTACAGAGGGATATGGCTGACGAAAGAGGAAAGTATAGGCTGGTCACCTGGAATGTGCGAGGGCTGGGGGCGGTCCAGAAGAGACACAGAGTACATGCTTTCTTGCTTAGACAAAAGGCACATATAGTGATCCTACAGGAGTCACACATAACACACTCTGAGGCACTCCTACTATGGAAGAAATGGAGGGGTACTATATTCTCCACAACATACTCTGCCTTCTCCAGAGGAGCCACGATATGGGTACGCCACGGCACTCCGTTTGTGGAACTAGAGAGACGAACCGACAAACGGGGGCGCTATATATTGGTGAGGGGTACCCTGGACGGGGAGGTGGTAGTCCTGGGCAGCATCTATGCCCCGAATTTCGACCAAGATAGATTCCTTGTTGCAGTGGGCCGGGCATTGGCGGACTTGGTAGATGTCCCCTGGATATTGGGAGGTGACTGGAACATGATACTAGATGTGGCCCTCGACAGATCACACCCCCCCCTCCAGGCGGCGGGAATACATAAATTGTCAGAATCATGTGGGACATGGCTCCAGGGTTGGAGGTTGATTGACATCTGGCGCGCACTGCACCCAACACACAAAGAATACTCATGCTACTCCCCTGTGCACAACCTACATACCCGGTTAGATAGGTTTGTATGCTCCAACTCCGTCACGGCTAGATGTGTCACATCGGATTACCTTGCTAAAACATTTTCAGACCATCGGCAACTAACACTTGACCTACACTGGGGAAAGGTACCCTCACCAGTCCCTACCTGGAGACTTAACCCCACACTGCTTGAGGATGGCCCATTTCGAACACACATAGCTGACACCTTGACTGATTACTTCGATACAAACTGGGACTCTACGTCCTCGAATCTGGTTGTGTGGGATGCAATGAAAGCTGTAATACGGGGGGCCGCTATTGGCCGACTAGTGGGAGCCAGACAGGAAATCCATGGTAAATTATGCGAAGTGGAGAAGCGCTTGCGAGACCTCGAAACTGCGGCGGGGCAGGACCCCGACCGAAAAGCTGACCTACAACTGTGTAATATTGAGCATGCTGAATTGCTGGAAACCCTAAGGGTGATGGACTATGGGACCTATCTGAAACGTCAACAGGCGGAGGCGGACAGGTCCGGTGCTTTACTTGCTCGGCTGGTCCGAGATACCCCAGAGAGCCCTATAATAACGACTATCCGGAATGCAACAGGCGAACAGGTGCACACACAACTGGGAATTAACACTGTATTTAAAACTCACCTGGAGAAACTCTATGCTCCCCCCTCTGTAGATGCCGGGGACGAAATGGCGGAATTCCTGGGAGAGCTAACACTCCCAGTGCTGGCCCCGGGAATCCAGGCGGCCCTAGCTGGGCCTATAACGCAGCACGAAATAAAGATAGCAATCCACACACTTAACCGAGGCAAGACCCCGGGTATGGATGGCCTGCCAGGGGAGTTTTATCAAACATATGCTGATGTGCTGGCCCCCGTCCTGGAGAAAATATATAACACCGCTAACGAGGTTGGCCATCTCCCGGCTACAACCATGCAGGCTTTGGTGATTTCTATCCCGAAACCCGGTAGGGACACCCAAGATGTAAGTAACTACAGGCCCCTCTCCATGCTCTCCACGGAGTATAAGATCCTTAGTAAGGCTATTGCCATGCGGATCCAACACCACCTCCCTGGCCTGATCCATACTGATCAATGTGGCTTCCTCCCAGAGAGGAGCACCTCCCAAAATTCGAGACGACTCCACGCCCTTATGACAACTTCCTCATAACTTACCACACGCTGGCTGTATAGCCCTGGATCTCCGCCAGGCGTTTGACTCCCTGACGTGGGACTTCATGTTCGAAGTCCTGCATCGCTTTGGTTTCCCGGAGGCCCTTATAAAATGGATCCGCTTATTGTATACAGGTCCGACGGCCAGGGCGCGCACGGGAAGACACACATCAGACAGTTATGAAGTCCACAGGGGCACCCGACAGGGCTGCCCACTGTCGCTGCTACTGTTTGTACTGACGCTGGAGCCCCTGGTATTGCGCTCCGAAATAGAGTTGAGGAGGAGGGCATACCAGTGGGAGGCACCAACCACATGGTCTCTATATATGCCGACGATATCTTGGTGTTTCTCCGGAACCTGCGTGGGGACCACTCACTCCTGGCAACTATATTCAGACGCTTTGAGACCATATCTGGCTTGGCTATAAATCCGGGAAAGTCTCTAGGTTTCTTCTTCCGGGAAGGACAACAGCCCCCCCATATACAGTTCGGTGCCCATGAAATCCAGGTGGCACCGACCACGTTTAAATATCTCGGGATAAATGTATACCGGGACCCGGAGGACCAAATTGACGGTAATATCCGTAAGGCAATTACTGGCCTACGAGGTAGTATAGGCTTCTGGACGTCTCTGCCCCTATCAGTAATGGGACGAGTGGCGGTCTCGAAGATGGTCCTGCTCCCCCGCATACTATATTGTTTTGTAAACCTGCCGGTACTGCTCCCGCGACAAATTTTTACCACACTAAATACCTTACTGATCAACCTTATATGGGGCTCGGGGAGAAGACGAATCAGCCTTAAAAAACTACAATTGAACACCAGACAGGGAGGCCTGGGCGTACCGAACCTGCGGAGTTACTACTATGCAAGCCAGCTCCAATGGTTGACCCGATGGGTGGCGGGCAGAGATCTACATGAGATCGCTTACACGACGGACAAATTAGCACAAGGGGAACTACACTCCCTCCTCTTACCCAATGCTAGGATCCCCAGAGACTGCCACCCCCTCCTGCATGTGGCCCTGACCTGCTGGAGGAAAGCACTGACATACACGGCTGAGACCTCTCCATACGCAGACAATATCCCCCTCCTGGGACTCCCGACACCACAGGGGACCCTAACACAATGCAGACTACGCCCCTGGACGGAGGCCGGGGAGGACAGAGTGGGAGACCTGTTCGGTGACGACACCATACTGGATCACGCTTCATTTGTGCAAACCACGGGAGCGCCATTGCGCTTATACTTATTACACGCCTCGGTGACGCACTACGTGCGGCGAGCTTGGGCTCCACAACGTACGAAACCAGAACAACATGAATTAGTGCACCTCCTATATTATATGGGTACGGGGGGACACCTGGTGAAATGGCTATATGTCGGTATTAGAGAACATGTGACGTCGCCGATCACCACACTTAGGGAGACCTGGACCGCAGACTCGGGAGAAACCCTAACAGACGGGGAGTGGCAAATCATTCTTGGACATCATAGGAGAGTATCTAGGAATGTTAAGTTTCTGTTCATACAGGCCATGATTTTCCATAGAGCATACCTTACGCCCCAGAGACTCCATAGGATGTTCCCTGCCACTGCACACTGTTGCCCAAGATGTCAACAAGATGAGGCACACATCCTCCACATGCTATGGACATGCCCGAAGTTACGCACTTACTGGGGGACGATCAAACACACGTTACACTCCATAACAACACTCCGGATCCCTGAGGGGGCATTACCCTGCCTGATAGGGAACAGGAAACGACCCAAAACATGTAAAGCACAACTGAAATTTACGGACCTGGCACTCTTGTTGGCACTCAGGGTGCTCACTATGAGATGGAAATCGCCCAGGTCCCCGCAGGTAGAAATGTGGCGAGCTGATCTGCTGAAATGGGGCAAAGCTGAATCCGCGGCGCTGCGGGGGGAGGAGGACAAAGGCCTTCGCAAATACCCTATAGCACAGGAATGGGACCTAATGATGATCGAAATGGAAGAGATAGACCTGACCAGTTCGAGAGACCCGGTGGGATGAACACACACATATAGCAGGGGGCGGCCGGGGTTCACGAGCGCACTCGCAACTCGTGAGGGATAGACCAGGCCTAGGGCCTTTAACAATTTCCATGTAGACTGTGGCACATTGACCCGACATGTAGAGTGTATAAGAGAGAACGACCTGGAGATGGGGGTGGGTGGGCGGGGAGGGAGTGGTAGTTGGGGTTTAGCAATTATGTAAGTCATGATTACGATGTTTAAAGATCAAAACTGAGAAACATCCGGGGAATTGTAAGACAAACGACTTGTGTTTGAAAGGATATGCTACCAAACGTTAATGGTAAAGAAAATGGAAAAGACTGATATGTGATATGATGAGAAAATGTAATGTAATGTATAACATCCTATAACAGTCATGAATAAAGAGTAAAAAAAAAAAAAAAAGAACAAATGGGCATATGTCGGTAATTTACATTTTGCGATTCTCAAATAGCGATTTTTAAGGATTTGAGAATTGCAAAATGGAATGTAGGTAATAATTCGCAATTTTGTTTGCGAATCCCTAAAATTCCTTAATTGTGATTAACAAATTGCGAATCGCAATTAAGGAATGAGTGTCCCATTCATTCCAATGGGCCAAGAGGCCCATAGGAATGAATGGGGATACATTCTCAAATTGCGATTTTCTTTGAGAAAATCGCAATTTGAGAATCGCAATTCCAAGGGTGCCAGGGTGTCCAAAGGACACCTGTTGCACCCCTGGAATGTGCCTGTAAGTACATGTGGCGCAGATACATGCCCTAAGGGCATGTCTGTGCACCACATGGCACTTTGAATTTTTTTTTAAAATGCATTTTAACAGGAAATCTCAAAATACCTTCTACTTGGAGTAGGCGGTATTTTGCGATTCCTTAAGCCAAAATCGCAATTTAAAAGGCACCCCTACATAGCATTTAAGTAATCGCAAAATTGTGATTCCTTAAATGCTTGAGCAAAATAAGGAATCGCAATTTTTGCGATTCCTTATTTTGCTATGTGGCACCTACATGCCAAATCGGCGTTCCTACATATATCCTAAAGTCATTTGTCAAAAAGTTTGCACATTTTTAAAAACGTTTTCTAAATCTTTATAGATCTGAGGGTGTAAACTATAATTCGTACAAAGCTGCAAGATTGGCTGGAAGGAGGTGAAGCCACTTCACCTTTCCAGGGGTCTTGTCGGGCAGGACTGCAGTGAACTGAAGCGGCCCCTGAAGCAACTGCACGGTGCAGCCTGCAGCCCACCTCTGCTGAGACCTGAGTGATAAAGAGCACAAGACGTCACAGCAGCTGACAGCTTCCGTCGTTCCATGGGTCAAAGGTCACTGCTAACTGTTGAAAAGTTCATGCCCTGCAGCTGAAAAGGATGAAGGGATGTCATCTGTCCACTCAGACGAGTTTTAAATGTATTTAAACACAGTATTTGCGCCACTCAAGCTGCATCTACTAACAAGGCGCTAGATTATAGCATAGGATGTGGAAAGGTTACTCGTCAGTGGTGAAGATACCTGTTACTGACTTTAAAAATACAGTCACAGTACACTGCATAATATCTGCATTTTATCTATTAACTTTTTTACATTACATCACACAGTTACAATTTCAGGAAAATGGGAATAACGTGAGCTGGCCACTATTACACAGGGCCTCGTTCATATCTTGGCGGACAGGGATAACTCCCACAGGGCAACAGAATAAATCACCCCAGTGACCCGACAGAGCGCCCGCCTGCCAAATTTAGAAATGGCCGCTGGCCCAGTGGACATTTCTGGCATTGGCAGTAACGGCTGTTATGGGGGTCCTGCCAATGCATTGTAAACCTTAAGGTTACAACTTTTGTTTATTTTCAAAAAGAAAATTCCAAAGCGGATTTTCTTTTTGAGAAAAAAAAAAACAATGGCCCTTTGCCATGGGAGTTTTCTGCCACGGTGAGGGGGCGTTGAGTACTTTCACTGTCCCTTACTGCCAGGTTTCGCCTAGCAGTGATTGTCATTGAAAACAGCTGTCTGTCAGTCCATCTAAATTCGGTGGGTGAACATATAGCCAAACCTCTGATGGCCTGTACCCCATTGGGCCATTGGAGGGGTTTGACCACGGGGTGGACGGGGTAGTCTCTGCCGTCTTCAAACTATGGTCACCCGCATTTAAATTGGTAGGTCTGTGTTGGACAGGCCACATGAAGGACCCGCTCCCCCTCTGCCCGACCAGGCCCGAGCCCGGTCCCTCAAGTATTGCACACCACCACTTCCCGTTTTCCGTCCCCTCCGGGACCCCTGCCTCTGAACATCTCGACCCCTTGGGCCCGATCCACTACTGGGCCGCACGCCCGACCTGGGCGCCATCTTGGGCACTGCACCACGAGGCCGCGTGGCCTCCGACCGACCCTAACCCTGGGCCTGGCCAGGCCTCAGACATCCCGGCACCAACATCCACCCAGGAGGTGAGTGGACTACTTGGCAGGTCAATGGGAGAAAGAGGTGTCGATGGCTCTCCCCCGCCAGGTACCGCTCGCCCCCAGCCTCCCCGGGCGCTGGCTCCACCCCCCTGCTGGGTGTCTGGGCTCCCTCATCCTGGACCCACCGACCTCCAAGTGCGAGGGTCCGGACATCAAAGGGCAACAGCCCTATAACTGAGGCAGCTCCAGAGCAGGAAGGCAGTTGTATCTTGGAGTCGAGAGACGCAGAGAAGAACTCATCCTTGACGGACTACTGGCGCTGCCGTAGCCCTACCTTGCGAACTATCGTCCTACCTGCTGGCGCTGCCGCAACCTCCGTAAACATTCATCGTCGTCGGGACCTGCTGGCGTGGCCGCGGACCGTTTGTACCTCCATCTTCATCGGGACCTGCTGGCTCCGCCGCGGACCGTCGCCACCTTCAACCATCTCGGGACCTGCTGGCTCCGCCGCGGCCCGATCATCTAGAACGCCGAGCTCGAGGATTGAGAGCTATCCATCCACCCATTTGGTAACAAGACTGTCCCGCTACCCCTTTCCCCCACCAGAGACCCGAACCGAGGGGACCCCTGAGTCCAGACCTCCTTGTACCATTTGACCGTACTCAAAGAATTGCTGATAAAGTATCGTTTAACCCTATCCTTGTGTGGTGTCCGTCTGTGGGGGGGAAGTTACTTGTCTGTACGATCGCTGGAGACGGCTCTCCCTGGAGACCTCTCCCCTTTTACTCGGCCGACCCTCCCGGTCCGTCTAACATTGGTGGCCAGCGGCGCGATCCGAATCACCGCATAATCGTACAGAGAGTAGCTCACCCCACGACGAAATCACGATGCGACCCCTGCAGTGGCTGATGCAGATGCGGGGGGAGAACCCAAAACTACTACGTTGGTCCATCTCCCTACAGGGGATGGACTTCACTGTGGAACATCGACCTGGGCAAGACCACGCCAACGCGGATGGCCTGTCACGCTTTTTCCGCCTCGACGAGGAGAGTCCCCAAGAGGATGGGTGACTCTCCCCGCCTTCAGCTGGGGGGGACGCATGTTGGACAGGCCACATGAAGGACCCGCTCCCCCTCTGCCCGACCAGGCCCGAGCCCGGTCCCTCAAGTATTGCACACCACCACTTCCCGTTTTCCGTCCCCTCCGGGACCCCTGCCTCTGAACATCTCGACCCCTTGGGCCCGATCCACTACTGGGCCGCACGCCCGACCTGGGCGCCATCTTGGGCACTGCACCACGAGGCCGCGTGGCCTCCGACCGACCCTAACCCTGGGCCTGGCCAGGCCTCAGACATCCCGGCACCAACATCCACCCAGGAGGTGAGTGGACTACTTGGCAGGTCAATGGGAGAAAGAGGTGTCGATGGCTCTCCCCCGCCAGGTACCGCTCGCCCCCAGCCTCCCCGGGCGCTGGCTCCACCCCCCTGCTGGGTGTCTGGGCTCCCTCATCCTGGACCCACCGACCTCCAAGTGCGAGGGTCCGGACATCAAAGGGCAACAGCCCTATAACTGAGGCAGCTCCAGAGCAGGAAGGCAGTTGTATCTTGGAGTCGAGAGACGCAGAGAAGAACTCATCCTTGACGGACTACTGGCGCTGCCGTAGCCCTACCTTGCGAACTATCGTCCTACCTGCTGGCGCTGCCGCAACCTCCGTAAACCTTCATCGTCGTCGGGACCTGCTGGCGTGGCCGCGGACCGTTTGTACCTCCATCTTCATCGGGACCTGCTGGCTCCGCCGCGGACCGTCGCCACCTTCAACCATCTCGGGACCTGCTGGCTCCGCCGCGGCCCGATCATCTAGAACGCCGAGCTCGAGGATTGAGAGCTATCCATCCACCCATTTGGTAACAAGACTGTCCCGCTACCCCTTTCCCCCACCAGAGACCCGAACCGAGGGGACCCCTGAGTCCAGACCTCCTTGTACCATTTGACCGTACTCAAAGAATTGCTGATAAAGTATCGTTTAACCCTATCCTTGTGTGGTGTCCGTCTGTGGGGGGGAAGTTACTTGTCTGTACGATCGCTGGAGACGGCTCTCCCTGGAGACCTCTCCCCTTTTACTCGGCCGACCCTCCCGGTCCGTCTAACAGTCTGACTATAGGTTTGTCGAGAAGGGAATTCCTTCGCCATTGCAACAGAGTTTGCTCCACGCCAAGATATAAATCAGGCCCACAGTACATAGTGAACGACCACAGACCGGAGAAGAGAAAGAGTTCCAATTTCCAAGGCCCTAACCTTATACTCCAGACCCACCCTTACTTGTAGCGCAGAAGAGTCCAGGTGTTCTTGGCAGCCCAGGGGTGGCACGTGAACAGCTCTCCACATTCATGGTGTTAATGGACTAACAGTTCATACTGTCCAGAACAGAAGAGTTTGTTAGTCCAGATGTGAAGGGGCTGAAGCCTTTGGGCCGTCCTGCGGTGAAGGGGTTGGCAGTTCCTTTCAGTCCAGCAGCAACGGGTAACATTCTTGGAAATATTCTCAGCGCAGCGGAGAAGGGGTTACTATGTCCCATAAACCAAGAAGTGAAGGGATTTATTCGCCTGGCAGTGAAGTGGTTAACGTCTCATTCCACTCAGCTGAGAGTGAGTTAAAAGCTCTATTAGCCTGACAGTGAAGGGGCTAACATCTCATTCCACTCAGCTGAGAATGAGTTAAAATATTCTCTAGCCTGGCAGTGAAGGGGTTAACATCTCATGCCACTCAGTTGAGAATGAGTTAAAAGCTCTGTTAGCCTGGCAGTGAAGGGGTTAACATCTCATTCCACTCAGCTGAGAGTGAGTTAAAAGCTCTGTTAGCCTGACAGTGAAGGGGCTAACATCTCATTCCACTCAGCTGAGAATGAGTTAAAATATCCTCTAGCCTGGCAGTGAAGGGGTTAACATCTCATGCCACTCAGTTGAGAATGAGTTAAAGTCTCCTCTAGCCTGGCAGTGAAGGGGTTAACATCTCATTCCACTCAGCTGAGAATGAGTTAAAAGCTCTGTTAGCCTGACAGTGAAGGGGCTAACATCTCATTCCACTCAGCTGAGAATGAGTTAAAATATCCTCTAGCCTGGCAGTGAAGGGGTTAACATCTCATTCCACTCAGCTGAGAGTGAGCTAAAGTCTCCTCTAGCCTGGCAGTGAAGGGGTTAACATCTCATTCCACTCAGCTGAAAGTGAGTTAAAAGCTCTATTAGCCTGACAGGGAAGGGGTTAACATCTCATGCCACTCAGTTGAGAATGAGTTAAAGTCTCCTCTAGCCTGGCAGTGAAGGGGTTAACATCTCATTCCACTCAGCTGAGAGTGAGTTAAAAGCTCTGTTAGCCTGACAGTGAAGGGGTTAACATCTCATGCCACTCAGTTGAGAATGAGTTAAAAGCTCTTCTAGCCTGGCAGTGAAGGGGTTAACATCTGATTCCACTCAGCGGAGAATGAGTTAAAAGCTCTATTAGCCTGACAGTGAAGGGGTTAACATCTCATGCCACTCAGTTGAGAATGAGTTAAAATCTCCTCTAGCCTGGCAGTGAAGGGGTTAACATCTCATTCCACTCAGCTGAGAGTGAGTTAAAAGCTCTATTAGCCTGACAGTGAAGGGGTTAAAATCTCATTCCACTCAGCGGAGAATGAGTTAAAAGCTCTATTAGCCTGACAGTGAAGGGGTTAACATCTCATTCCACTCAGCGGAGAATGAGTTAAAAGCTCTATTAGCCTGACAGTGAAGGGGTTAACATTTCATGCCACTCAGTTGAGAGTGAGTTAAAAGCTCTATTAGCCTGGCAGTGAAGGGGTTAACAACTCATTCCACTCAGCTGAGAGTGAGTTAAAAGCTCTATTAGCCTGACATTGAAGGGGTTAACATCTCATTCCACTGAGCTGAGAGTGAGTTGAAAGCTCTATTAGCCTGACAGTGAAGGGGTTAACATCTCATTCCACTCAGCTGACAGTGAGTTAAAAGCTCTATTAGCCTGGCAGTGAAGGGGTTAACATCTCATTCCACTCAGCTGAGAATTAGTTAAAATCTCTGCTAGCCTGGCAGTGGAGGGGTTAACATCTTATTCCACTCAGCTGAGAGTGAGTTAAAAGCTCTATTAGCCTGACAGTGAAGGGGTTAACATCTCATTCCACTCAGCTGAGAATGAGTTAAAATCTCTGCTAGCCTGGCAGTGGAGGGGTTAACATCTTATTCCACTCAGCTGAGAGCGAGTTAAAAGCTCTATTAGCCTGACAGTGAAGGGGTTAACATCTCATTCCACTCAGTTGAGAGTGAGTTAAAATCTCTGCTGGCCTGGCAGTGAAGGTGTGAACAGTCCCTCTCACTCAAGCTATGCCAAAACTATCAATGACGTCAGGAACAGTCTGTTCAAGGCAATCAAGCATTGCATCAACCCGCTGCCAGACCCACCATTCCTCACTCCACAGAAGAGTGCCATGCCATCTGTAGCGTCCTCCCCAGCCACGGTACCCGCCAATGACTATGCCACACACACACAGCTTAGTATTACACGTCTTTATTCATCTGCGTGTAACTGCAAACTCGACATTCTAAACCAGCCTTCACTGCATTCCGCTCTAACACTGACATCACCGTTCTACGGAGTCCATCAGGAGCAAAAAGGGGTCCATTACTTCTAACTTGCAAAACACTACATCTCCCCCTCTTTAAATAAAAAATTATATATAGATTGACATATAGTTAAATCTCTTCAAACAAACTTTTTGGCGCTTCAATTATTCAACCTAATCTTGGAAACTGAGAACTGTCACCACCACTATTCAGGGCAAGGCCGGACTGACCGTTGCAGGCACCGGGCAATCCCCCAGTGGGCCGCAAGGGTTGGGCTGGTTTTTCAGCCCCCGTGGCCTTTTTTGTTACAGGGCCGTCTTTGCAGCATAGCTGCAAAATCGGCCCTGTAACTAAATTGCCCGCAAACCGGCCCTGGCAAAGAGCTCGGTCGCACCCCCAACACCCCCCCCCCCCCGGGGGAGGGGCGGCCGAGCACTTTGCCAGGGCCGGTTTTGGTTCCTAGTCCGGCCCTGGTTCAGTGTCTGTGACCGGTGTACAGGCAACAGCAGTCACTGATGTATCAGACCCAGTCTCTCTTTCAACTGTTAGACCTGAGGAACGATTAGTTAAGTGCCTAAAATGAGAAGTCTCTGGTAATAGGCTTCACAGGGCACTGGGCATCCACCATGGTTCCCTAGGTAAATACCACTGGAAAAGGTTCTGCATCAAATGGAGCATCAGATTTTCTTCTCCGCATCTGTTGTTCGAGCACTCTATCATCATGCTTAAAGAAGATGTTTTTCACACGTCGTCTTTGGTCAGCATATGTTTTCGTCTTTTGTTTGTTCACCAATTCCTTCTCATGAGTTGTTTTCTCATCTTTCTTTCTCTAATTGATCCATTGAGGTAACTTTGTGTTCATCGCTCTCTCAAACATCCGTGTCACAGGACTTTCACCTGAGGTCGAGTGGGGTGGTGAACGATAAGCTCTCAAGGTAGAATTCAACACAGTTTTCAAATCGAGCGTTTCAAGAATAGTACGCGGCATTGCTTTCTTTTTAAGTAAACAAGGGGGACCCAAAAGGTGGCTATGGACCATGGGTATCAGTTAAGTTAAGGAAAACACAGGTCCTAAGCTTAAGCAAAATCATACAATGATATCATATAGACCACAATAGGCTGCTATATAGTCTTTCCTTGTCCAGCCGGACAGGGAATTTATTAATCAAATCAAATGTTGAGAGTTCAGATACATTTAGCAACAAAACATTTCATTGCAGTAAGGCACAGTCCTGTACTGTACTGAAAAGGTAAGTGAAAAATAGAAAGAAGGGTAGTAGAAAGGAAAGGTACTTCAGGCAAAGGAAGTGAGCAAACAGGACACTGTTTAGAATCAATGTTATCAGTGTTTCCCGGAGTAGCACATACAGACATTAATGTACAATGGTTAAACGTATGTCTACTCAAAGGAGTCGGCGTTTCGATCCTGTGCTCTAGTTACAAAGGGATCATCTTCAGGACTTAACAATTTAATTGCCTGGTTTAAAAAATATGGTTTAAAAAATATGTCGAAACGTCGACTCCTTTGAGTAGAAATTACTAAAAATTAATTTCAAATTTAACGGTGGTCGTAATAGAGCTGGTAAATTGCTATTGAACTATTTGAAAATCAAATCTCAAAGAACCAAAATAATTAATATCAATGATGATAATGGTGTTAATCATCTCAAAGATGAGGAAATATTAAACTGTTTTACGGATTTCTATAAGACCCTCTTATACACTCCTGGATCTTCTCCCTACAACACTGCTTTGGAGGCATTTTTTGAGTCTTTGCCTCCTTGCTCCTCCTCCTCTCATGGTTGCTCTTTATTAGACAAAGACCTGTCCCTCTCTGTAATTAAATTAGCTTTAGCTCAATTACCTAAAGATAAGGCCCCTGGCCCAGATGGTTTTACAGCTGAATTCTATCCATGCTTCTCACAAACTCTTCTCCCCTATCTTTTATCTCTTTTTCGGCACTTTATTTTTCATAATGAGGCTTGTGGTTGTTTTCTTGAAGCCATAATTTGTTTAATCCCAAAGAAAGACAAGGATCCCTCATCTTGTGCCAATTATTCCCCTATTTCTTTAATCAATTTAGATTGCAAAATGTTTGCTACGGTGTTGGCCCTTCATATCAATCAGGTAATTTCTGATTTGATTGGATCTGAACAGACAGGGTTTGGTAAAGGAAGAACGCTGGCTGATAATTCAAGAACTTTTTAAATATCATTCATCTTGCGTCTCAGAGTTCCTCACCTGTTGCCGCTGTCACTCTCGACGCTGAGAAAGCTTTTGATCGCATTCATTGGCTTTTTATGATGCGTGCACTTAAGTGGCATGGTTTTGGTCCCGATATCTTGTCTCTTATAAGTTTATTATATTCTTCCCCTACTACATCAGTTTTAGTTTACGGATTTCAATCTCCTTATTATACCCTCCAAAGAGGCACTTGTCAGAGCTGCCCTCAATGGCCTTTGCTTTTTATCCTATCCATTGTACCTTTTCTTCATTCTCTATAGCATTCCTTCGCACTTCGGGGTTTTTCACACAAATCAATTGAAATCAAGTTTACTGCTTACGCAGATGATATTTTGTTATATATCTCCGATCCTCTTATCTCCTTGCCTGCTTTTACAAATCTTCTATCTTCATATGTCGCTCTGTCAGGATATAAATTAAATTTTTCTAAATCTGAAGTGCTTCCATTAAACAGAAAGTGCTTAAAAAGTATGTTCGAAGGAACAGATTGCAAATAGAAAACTAATTACATTACATGCCTGGGGATCAAATACTCTTCTTCAAGTGTTAGAACGGTTCAGCTTAATATGGAGGATGTTTTATCAAAGGTATCTGGCATGGCTGAGAAATGCTCTCCCTTATTTTTGTCATGGTGGGGTAGATTGAACACAATCTAAATAAGGATGCTCCCTGTTTTTAATTTTTATTTGTCCATGTTACCAGTGAGGTTTCCATTAAACAAAATGTAAACTCTTAATGGGTTTTTAAGTAAATTTCTCTGGAATAACCGGAAAGCTTGTATATCGTTATCTTCTATGTCTGCACCTAAGGATTGGGAAGGTGTCAACTTTCCGATCTTTAGCCAGTACCACTCCTTTTTAATCCGCCAAGCATTACCTTATCTGTCTCCTTCGGATGAACCCCTCATATCGTTATGGCACAGGTTGGAGGAATCCGTGATTCACCCATTTCCCTTCTCTTCGTTAGCCAAATTTACGCATCCACCTCGCACATTTAAGTCCCCAACCATCTCAAAATTTATATCGACCTTTAACCTGGTCCTAAACAAATCCCTTTCATCTCTGCAAATGTTCCTGGATTCCCCCATATGATATAACAAATCTATTAAACTTTCGAATCGTACCATTTTTTGGACGGATTGGGAGGCTAAAGGGATCATCCAGGTTAAACGCTTAGCACACAGTACGCGCTTTTTATCCTCTCAGGAATTACATTCTAATCTTTGCCTTCCTGCCACTTCCCTTCTTAAGTATGACTCTTTAAAATTGCTTTTAACTCAACATTTTTGTTTTCTTTCTGGCTCAACCTCCTCCTCAGCAGACCCCCCTTTAGAGCCATTACCTACTTCCCTTTCCATTCTGGCCTCTCATAGCTACAAATATCTTCATTTTTTGCCTTCTTAATAAAACTGAGCTTTTATCGGAATCTGATTTGAAGTGTACCCGCTCTGTACACACATGGAGTTCTATCTGGACAAGAATACACCACACTTCCTGTAATGCTAGCACCACCCAAACTCTTTATTATTATTTTTTATCAGATGTTGTTTTTCACCCCATTATCTTTCTCCAAATTCAGTTCAGACTTATCCCCCACCTGTTGGACCTGTCAGAACACTCCTGGCACATGCTCAAACTCCTTTTTCCTTTGTCCGAGAATTACATTTTTTGGGACAAAGTTTTGTAAATTAATCACCTCCATTTGCTCTATAAATATTCCTTTCGATATCTACTCCATAATTATGGGCAGTAACTCTGTAAATTGGTCTGGTGCTCACAAGGTGGGCACTTTTGCAGATCTGTTACTTGCCATTGCTTTTCAGGTTATTACCTCCAACTGAAGGATGTCACCAAGGTTACTTTTTCTGCTTGGTGGAATCTTCTCTGTTACCATCATCGGTGAGACAGAGCTCCTGCCACTACTTCTCAGCAACTTCTTCGAAAAGAATCCTTTTGGTCTCCACTCACCAACTATTTATCCGCTTCTGTAGTAAACAGCAGAGACAGTACATCTGTCTTCCAGCCGCCATGAGTATTGTGTTAGTTTCTGCTATTGTTTATATAAGACAATGTATTGTTATTATTTTGTTACTTGAAATTGTACAGTGCCCGCTATCGGATATTTCTACTTAATATATTTCGTAAGGATGTTGATTCTCTATTGATTCCCTTTTTCTTGTTTTTCTCTTTCCTTATTTCTTTCCCTATAAAACCTAAAATGCTCATATGTTATGGTACACAGCTCTTCAAATGTGCCCTTAGCCTTTGGTTAAAAAGTTTGACAAATAATGTTGTATTACATTTTTATTTTACCATGCTTTTATACATTATTTGATATCTTATGTCATTCTTTTATAATTGTTGATATAATATTGTAGCTTCGTTTTTATCTGCTTCAATAAAGCTCTTTAAACTAAAAAAAAACAAAAAGAAAATAAATAATGTTATTATCCTTTTTTTTCCTATATACTTCAGTGGCTCTCGGGCGGGCGGGCCTGGCGGAGTAGGACGAAGAGTGGTTTTCACTCCTGAAGTGCGCAGGACTTCTTGGCTGGCCCTTTTGAACCAGCTAAGAAGTCCTGCGCACTTTGCATCTTCCCCAACAGGCTGGTGAGGAATATGCAAACTCAGACCAATCACAACATTGCATTGCAGCATTGTGATTGGCTATGGGAGGCTGGGAGGACGGGTGCTTCCTGCTGTTGGCTGGGAGTGCAGGAAGATGTCGGAAGACGAAGGAGAGGCAGCAGCAGTTTCAGGTAATTGTTTTACTGTTTTTTTTTTTTTGGTCTACCACTCCAGCCCCCGCCCTACGACCCAGGTCCGGTAGCAGCCGCTACTGGTTCTAAATGATTGTGTTTGTGATTGCTGTTATTTATAATATTTTTTATCTCATTTATAATATGTGCGACATTGTTTGGTTTTATGTGAACCTCATCTGAGTTCCAAACCTTGAATAAAATTCGAATTGAATTGGAAGCGCACTGGGTAAGAAAGTGAGATCCAGCCGGACCGAGTAAATAACACTCAACAAATCGAATGTATAGTTTCCTGATTTGGAGAGGGTGGTCTTCCCTTGCTTAGAGCGGTCTCCTTCCAACAGAGACCACCAGTGAGAGTCCATCACCCATCCCAGTGTGAGCACCGTTCCTGCCCTGCAGCTGACAAGGATGACGAGGTGTCATCTTTCCACTCAGACAAGTTTTAAATGTATTTAAACACACCATTTGCGCCAGTCACACTGCATCTACAAGGCGCTATATTATAGCATAGAATGTGGAACGGTCACGCGTCAGTGTTCAAGATACCTGTTAATGACGTGTACAAATGGTACAGTCACAGTACTTTGCATAGCTTTTGCATTATATATATATTAACTTTTTTACAATACATCACAGAGTTACAATTTCAGGAAAAGGGGAATAACATGAGCTGGCCACTATCACACAGGGCCTAGTTTATACTTTGGCGGACGGAGATAACTCCCTCAGGGCAACAGAGTAAATCACTCCAGTGACCCGACATAGCGCCCGCCTGTGATGGAGCGAGGTGGAAAAACAAAATTTTGTGTACTCCTCGTAAACTCATTTCCTCATAACTGTAACTTTCATTAATTGCATGGTGTGGAAATTACTAATCAACATAGTATAGAATGCACACATAAATACACGTGGGAATACTAATCTGCTTGTATGACGAAAATATAACTAACTAATTAATGTTGTCGTGATCTGAAATAATGCAAAAGCTTTGAAATAAACAAAAGCAGCATAAATGTGCTTTTTGTGCATGTATTTGTGGCAGAAACCGAAGGATAAGTGAGTATAAATTGCATATATGTCGCTTGTTTGCTAGGTAATAACAACAGGGAAACCTTGGTATGGGGGGAGGTAAACAGAAGGGCTATAGTTCCATATTTAGCATTTATTTGTGTTTGTTTCTATGATAGTTCCCATTCTGGCCTGTGAGGCCTAGTGAAAATATGGCTGCTCTGTTAACTGTGAATGGAAGACAAACTGAGCATGCGCAGCCCAAGTCCGAGTCTGAATGCGAGCTGCTTGTGCATGAACGAAACCAGTTCAAGTACAACATGCCCTGGAAGTCCTGATGACTGCCAAAAAAAATGAACGTTTGAATTACTGAACGTGGGAAAAGTTCATGGAGTTGCTAGTTGAGGATGTGACTAGGCCAAAGACTTTCTTAAACAAAGGACCCCTTAAAATGTAGCTGACACAACGGAAAGTGAATGTTAGAATGGTGAGGTGATGCTCATCCACCCCAAATTTGACCAATCAGAATCCGAGCTTATGCTGATAGTTACTTTTGTAGATAGATAAAGTTAGTAAAAAGGTATATAAAGTCATGATTTCCCTTAAGAAAAAACTCCTCTTCGATTTCCTTCTGAGATGCTGTCGGAATGCTGATTTACCTGAGATGTAAGACTTTCTTGAATAAATGTTTATTTTCTCCGAGTGAGAACTGAGCTTTAGATGAGGTTCTTAGGGAAGTTAGGAGAAAATGAATTTTGGGAACTATCTGCCTTTTGCTAAAACTTGTGCTCTGAAATCTAAATAATAATGTCTATTTCTGAATCTTTAAAATAAATGAAAATGACTATTTGAAATAAAGAATTTCCTTTTAAAAGTTACTTTGAATAAATAAATAATTAAAACGAATAAACTGTCAGATGTTAAACTTTGCTTTTAATAAAAATTAGATAAATGGAGAATTAAGCTGGTCTTGTATTTTCCTACGCCAAATTTTTTACTAGCAGATTCGTCGACCATGATGGTGATGTGTCTAAATAAAAGTTGTGTTAAATAAAACCATGGTAAAACTCATTTAAACTGCAGGTGTAAATAGTATAAATATTTAGTTTTTGATTTAGACGCTCCGCTATGATACAGCGGCTCTCCTTTGAATTTCACTGATCCATGAAGTAGGATGAAAGTGTCTTGTAAGTAACTCACAGTGTTATGGGCCCCACTGATGAGTAGATGTATGATTTGATACTTCAAGGAAAGGTGATATGGTTTTAGAAATTATTTCTGGAGTAGCGCTGCATCACCTGCCAAATTTAGACATGGCCGCTGGCCCAGCGGACATTTCTAGCATTGGCAGTAACTGCTGTCATGGCGGGTCCTGCCAATGCATTGTAAGCGTGAAGGTTACAACTTTTGTTTATTTTCAAAAAGAAAATCCCAAAGCGGATATTCTTTTTGAAAAAAAAAACCAAAAAAAATGCCTCTTTGCCATGGGAGTTTTCTGCCACGTTGAGGGGGCGTTGAGTACTTTCACTGTCCCTTACTACCAGGTTTTTCGTAGCAGTGAATGTCATTGAAAACAGCTGTCTGCCAGTCCATCTAAATTCGGTGGGTGAATATATTGCCAAACCTCCGATGTCCGCAACTCCATTGGGCCATCGGAGGGGTTTGACCACGGGGTGGACGGGGTAGTCTCTGCCGTCTTCAAACTATGGTCACCCGCATTTAAATTGGTAGGTCTGACTATAGATTTGTCAAGAAGGGAATTCCTTCGCCATTGCAACAGAGTTTGCTCTTCGTCAAGATATAAATCAGGCCCACAGTACATAGTGAACGACCACAGACCGGAGAAGAGAAAGAGTTCCAATTTCCAAGGCCCTAACCTTATACTCCAGACCCACCCTTACTTGTAGCGCAGAAGAGTCCAGAAGTTCTTGGCAGCCCAGGGGTGGCACGTGAACAGCTCTCCACATTCATGGTGTTAATGGACTAACAGTTCATACAGTCCAGTAGTGAAGAGTTTGTTAGTCCAGATGTGAAGGGGCTGAAGCCTTTGGGCCGTCCTGCGGTGAAGGGGTTGGCAGTTCCTTTCAGTCCAGCAGCAACAGGTAACATTCTTGGAAAAGTTCTCAGTCCAGCAGAGAAGGGGTTTCTATATCCCATAAACCAAGAAGTGAAGGGATTAAAAGCTCTATTAGCCTGGCAGTGAAGGGGTTAACATCTCATTCCACTCAGTTGAGAATGAGTTACAATCTCTGCTAGCCTGGCAGTGAAGGTGTTAACATCTCATTCCACTCAGTTGAGAATGAGTTACAATCTCTGCTAGCCTGGCAGTGAAGGGGTTAACATCTCATTCCACTCAGCTGAGAATGAGCTAAAAGCTCTATTAGCCTGGCAGTGAAGGGGTTAACATCTCATTCCACTCAGCTGAGAATGAGTTAAAAGCTCTATTAGCCTGGCAGTGAAGGGGTTAACATCTCATTCCACTCAGCGGAGAATGAGCTAAAAGCTCTATTAGCCTGACAGTGCAGGGGTTAACATCTCATTCCACTCAGCTGAGAATGAGTGAAAATCTCTGCTGGCCTGGCAGTGAAGGGGTTAACATCTCATTCCACTCAGCTGAGAATGAGTTAAAAGCTCTATTAGCCTGGCAGTGAAGGGGTTAACATCTCATTCCACTCAGCTGAGAATGAGTTAAAATCTCTGCTGGCCTGGCAGTGAAGGGGTTAACACATCATTCCACTCAGCCGAGAATGAGTTAAAATCTCTGCTGGCCTGGCAGTGAAGGGGTTAACATATCATTCCACTCAGTTGAGAATGAGTTAAAATCTCTGCTGGCCTGGCAGTGGAGGTGTGAACAGTTCCTCTCACTCAAGCTATGCCAACACTATCAATGACGTCAGGAACAGTCTGTTCAAGGCAATCAAGCATTGCATCAACCCGCTGCCAGACCCACCATTCCTCACTCCACAGAAGAGTGCCATGCCATCTGTAGCGTCCTCCCCAGCCACGGTACCCGCTAATGACTACGCCACACACACAGCTTAGTATTACACGTCTTTATTCATCTGCGTGTAACTGCAAACTCAACATTCTAAACCAGCCTTCACTGCATTCCGCTCTAACACTGACATCACAGTTCTACGGAGTCCATCAGGAGCAAAAAGGGGTCCATTACTTCTAACTTGCAAGACACTACATCTCCCCCTCTTTAACCCATTCCCTGCTCATGACGAGCTCAACTCGTCATGAGGCACAGTGGAGCTGTGCTTATGACGAGCTGACCTTGTCATGAACAAGTATAGATCTTACTTTCCAGCACAGGAGGGGAAAACCACTCGCAGCCAAGGTGTTAAATAAAAAATTATATATAGATTGACATATAGTTAAATCTCTTCAAACAAACTTTTTGGCGCTTCAATTATTCAACCTAATCTTGTTCTTGGAAACTGAGAACTGTCACCACCACAGTTCAGGGCAAGGCCGGACTGGCCGTTGCAGGCACCGGGCAATCCCCCAGTGGGCCGCAAGGGTTGGGCTGGTTTTGAGCCCCTGGTGGCCTTTTTTGTTACAGGGCCGTCTTTGCAGCATAGCTGCAAAATCGGCCCTGTAACAAAATTGCCCGCAAACCGGCCCTGGCAAAGAGCGCAGCCGCACCCCCAACACCCCCCCCCCCCCACCCCCCCCCCCCCGCCCCCCACCCCGGGGAGGGGCATCGAGAACTTTGCCAGGGCCGGTTTTGGTTCCCTGTCCGGCCCTGGTTCAGGGTCTGTGACCGGTGTACAGGCAACAGCGGTCACTGATATATCAGACCCAGTCTCTCTTTCAACTGTTAGACCTGAGGAACGATTAGTTAAGTGTCAGGGCCGCTCCGGATGCTCCTCAGGATTGGATCGATGCTATATGGGGGCCCACCTCTAGATTAACCCAAGTCTGATTGTAATTGTACCCAGACTGTTAAGGCGATCAAGCGGGGGAAAAAAGTGGGTCCGGAGGAGAGCAGCTGGGCACTTGTAACCGTAACCTGTAATTACAGAAACACGGGGTAAGTACCACAGAACCCTAAGCTAGAACATCTACTACTTAACAAAACAATTGTTACCTCACCTGTATATCCCACAGGCGTGCCTTTATGAAGGAAGGATCTAAGGGCGGTCTCTATACCCCCTGGTTGTACTACTGGAAAATAGAATACAGAGAGCATTAGATAACCCCCATGTTCCCTCCCCTCCTTGAACGTGAATATTAGGCCAACAATGAACACCTACCCAGTTGTAGGATACAGATAACCTAAAGTAGCCCCATGGCACCAAAAGCAAATAAAGATCTCATTCCTGGTAAACGGTGGTTGAAAACAAAAGAACTTTCTCCTCCGAGGAAATGCTTAGAAGCTTAACCTCAGGGTGTGCAAGACGCAACTACCCCAAGATCTCTCCAACATTCCCTACAATGTGTATAATCCCAAAGTTAGGAAAATAATATATATATATGCCCAGCATATAGCGTCTATACAGATCCTGCTCTGTAGGCGCTTCAACAGTGAGTAATGAGTACTGTAAATGTAAGGCGGCACCTATACCCAGGTGTCCTGCGCAAACCGGAGCAAGACGCTCCCTGTAAGTATGCAACAAACAGTATCTGTATACACCCTTAGAAAGCAAGTGCCCCACTCGATCAGTAAACCTGTTGCTGGAAAGATAACAGGACCCGGGCGCTTCCTAAGCCCCTCCAGGTAATCCACACTCGAATGGCAGCACTCGAAAACACACCGAGTTGTAGGCGCTTCCTAAGCCCCACCAGGACACTCGAGTGGCAGCACTCCAAATCACACCAAGTTGTAGGCGCTTCCTAAGCCCCACCAGGATATTCCACAACTGGGCTAGGAAAACCCAGAACGAAGTACTCACACGCCGATGGCGACGTGTTCCTTCCACGCAAGCTGAACCTTGCCTCCGCCGATAACCAAGGATCCGGAAAGACACAACAGTCACACACGAACCAAACTCCAGCAGGAATAATCGGCAGCGCGTCTGCCGCCAGACTTCCTGATAATCCTTAGACGTGTCGCGTCATAGGGGCGCGCGGCGCGAAGGATCATGGGATATGTAGTTTCCCATTCCGTTTCTCAGGACCGGGCAGGCAGTGATTTACCGGAGGTCGGGGAGGGTGAATCGTGACATTAAGTGCCTAAAATGAGAAGTCTCTGGTAATAGACTTCACAGGGCACTGGGCAGCCACCATGTGTCCCTAGGTAAATACCACTGGAAAAGGTTCTGCATCAAATGGAGCATCAGATTTTCTTCTCCGCATCTGTTGTTCGAGCACTCTATCATCATGCTTCCAGAAGATGTTTTTCACACGTCGTCTTTGGTCAGCATATGTTTTCGTCTTTTGTTTGTTCACTAAGTCCATTTTATGAGTTGTTTTCTCATCTTTCTTTCTCTAATTGATCCATTGAGGTAACTTGGTGTTCATCGCTCTCTCAAACATCCGTGTCAATGAGAACGGGAACTGCTGATTCCTCAGTTCAAAAAATAAAGAAGAAAAAACAAAATCCTCCCACCTGGGTAATCACCAACGTGGTGATCAAAGATACGAATTATCCAAAGGAAAGCAAAAGGCACCCCTGCTAGTCTAGAGCTCAACAACAACCACAAGGAGCAGATAAGAGTTTCAAGTGGGGGCAAATCCAGCGTCTCTTGACTCTAACAGAGAAGAACTCCAAAGGCAATGGAGTGAGCGCTCAGCCGAGCGCCAAACATGAGGTCGTAGAGTTTGTGAGAACGCCGAGGGTGCAATCCTGCGTCTCTTGCGTCTCACGTCTCACCACAATGATAAGGATGGCAGTACCAGCCGGTATTGCCGCAAAAACAAAAGAGAGCTTCCTGGTGCAAGCGCGGAGGGGGCAATCCAGCGTCTCACGCGACACACACCACACCAGAAGGACAGAACCCGCCGGTATCTGTCAAGGGGTCTTTGCGTGGGAGCGCGGAGGGGGCAATCCGGTGTCTCTCGCATCACCCACAGGAACCAGTAGGCTGGCCAGGACGCGGAGGGGGCAATCCTGCGTCTCACGCGTCTCGCCAAACCTCTACTCAAGGAAGACAGCACCAGCCGGTGCTGCGGAGACTCGACAATCAGTGATGGTGGTGAGGGGGCAAATCCAGCGTCTCTCGCCACCACTCACCGCAACAGAAGATGGCAGCCCAGCCGGTACCTGCCGGAAAGGAATCGTAGTTCATCCGAACCACGCAGCAAAGTCTTGCTCCACAACCACGGAACAAGCAACTGGAACAGATAAATCAGGGAGCAGGAACTCCGTCAACTCCGCACAACTCTGCGGGGACAGGGCGTCCGCTACCTGCCTCTCGGAATGAGGAATCACGTGCATCTGTTGTTGACTCCCATGATTTTTTATGCTTTCTGTGGCCCGTCCCTCTCCCCTAAGCATTCTGGGAGACGTAGTTCTTTCATTTCAGGCAGGCACATCCGTCAGATCCTGACAAAAAGGTGGCTATGGACCATGGGTATCAGTAAAGTTAAGGAAAACACAGGTCCTAAGCTTAAGCAAAATCATACAATGATATTATATAGACCACAATAGGCTGCTATATATGCTTTCCTTGTCCAGCCGGACAGGGAATTTATTAATCAAATCAAATGTTGAGAGTTCAGATACATTTAGCAACAAAACATTTCATTGCAGTAAGGCACAGTCCTGTACTGTACTGAAAAGGTAAGTGAAAAATAGAAAGAAGGGTAGTAGAAAGGAAAGGTACTTCAGGCAAAGGAAGTGAGCAAACAGGACACTGTTTAGAATCAATGTTATCAGTGTTTCCCGGAGTAGCACATACAGACATTAATGTACAATGGTTAAACGTATGTCTACTCAAAGGAGTCAACGTTTCGATCCGGTGCTCTAGTTACAAAGGGATCATCTTCAGGATTTAACAATTTAATTGCCTGGTTTAAAAAATATGGTTTAAAAAATATGTCGAAACGTCGACTACTTTGAGTAGAAATTACTAAAAATTAATTCCAAATTTAACGGTGGTCGTAATAGAGCTGGTAAGTTGCTAGTGAACTATTTGAAAATCAAATCTCAAAGATCCAAAATAATTAATGTCAATGATGATAATGGTGTTAATCATCTCAAAGATGAGGAAATATTAAACTGTTTTATGGATTTCTATAAGACCCTATACACTCCTGAATCTTCTCCCTCCGACACTGCTTTGGAGGCATTTTTTGAGTCTTTGCCTCCTTGCTCCTCCTCCTCTCATGATTGCTCTTTATTAGACAAAGACCTGTCCCTCTCTGAAATTAAATTAGCTTTAGCTCAATTACCTAAAGGTAAGGCCCCTGGCCCAGGTGGTTTTACAGCTGAATTCTATGCATGCTTCTCACAAACTCTTCTCCCCTACCTTTTATCTCTTTTTCAGCACTTTATTTTTCATAATGAGGCTTGTGGTTGTTTTCTTGAAGCCATAATTTGTTTAATCCCAAAGAAAGACAAGGATCCCTCATCTTGTGCCAATTATTCCCCTATTTCTTTAATCAATTTAGATTGCAAAATGTTTGCTACGATGTTGGCCCTTCATATCAATCAGGTAATTCCTGATTTGATTGTATCTGAACAGACAGGGTTTGGTAAAGGAAGAACCCTGGCTGATAATTCAAGAACTTTTTAAATATCATTAATCTTGCGTCTCAGAGTTCCTCACCTGTTGCCGCCGTCACTCTCGATGCTGAGAAAGCTTTTAATTGCATTCATTGGCTTTTTATGATGCGTGCACTTAAGTGGCATGGTCTTTAGAGGGGATGATGAGTGTGTGCAGTGTTACATTTTAAAATCCTTAGGCTCAATCCTTTTTTAAATGAAGAAGATCAAAGTGGCCAATTCTTTGTAGAAAAATAGTTCTTTATTAATGATGATACAAACGTGGACAGCCGACACGTGTTTCGCCCCTGTGGCGAATTGCGCCAGGGCTTTCTCAAGGCTATTTACAATTTTGCATATTGCCGCAATCTGTGCATGTTAAGTTTCACCATAAATTCCGGTTTGTTAACCTTTAAAACTTAGTGTATGTCCTTGGTCGTAATTGCTGCTTTGAGAATATTATAGGAACGTGGTATTTCTCCAGATACACAATGATTCTGTATTTTATTTTTTTAGAACCAGTTTTAGTAGAGCTGCTCTGTAGATAACAAATGGGAAACTTCCGTCTGAAACCTGATAAGTCCTCCGGAGGACTTATCAAATACAGAATCATTGTGTATCTGGAGAAATACCACGTTCCTATAATATTCTCAAAGCAGCAATTACAACCAAGGACATACACTAAGTTTTAAAGGTTAACAAACCGGAATTTATGGTGAAACTTAACATGCACAGATTGCGGCAATATGCAAAATTGTAAATAGCCTTGAGAAAGCCCTGGCGCAATTCGCCACAGGGGCGAAACACGTGTCGGCTGTCCACGTTTGTATCATCATTAATAAAGAACTATTTTTCTACAAAGAATTGGCCACTTTGATCTTCTTCATTTAAAAAAGGATTGAGCCTAAGGATTTTAAAATGTAACACTGCACACACTCATCATCCCCTCTAAAGACTTTGTTGTTTGAAAACTCAAGAGGTCCAGAGTTTTCTTGAGTGTGCTAGCATCAACAAACAAACAGTGGAAACTAATGTGGACTTGGTCTCCTTTCGTGGACCACCCCCCTTTTGCTACACTTAAGTGGCATGGTATTGGTCCCGATATCTTGTCTCTTATAAGTTTATTATATTCTTCCCCTACTACATCAGTTTTAGTTTACGGATTTCAATCTCCTTATTTTACCCTCCAAAGGGGCACTTGTCAGGGCTGCCCTCATTCGCCTTTGCTTTTTATCCTATCCATTGTACCTTTTCTTCATTCTCTACAGCATTCCTTCGCATTTCGGGTTTTTTCACACAAATCAATTGAAATCAAGATTACTGCTTACGCTTATGATATTTTGTTATATATCTTCGAGTCTCTTATCTCCTTGCCTGCTTTTACAAATCTTTTATCTTCATATGTCGTTCTGTCAGGATATAAATAAAAAATTTCTACATCTGAAGTGCTTCCATTAAACAGATATTGCTTAAAAAGTATGTTCGTAGGAACAGATTTCAAATAGAACACTAATAACATTACATGCCTATGGATCAAATACTCTTCTTCAAGTGTTAGAATGATTCAGCTTAATATGGAGGATGTTTTATCAAAGGTATCCAGCATGGCTGAGAAATGCTCTCCCTTATTTTTGTCATGGTGGGGCAGATTGAACACAATCAAAATAAGGATGCTCCCTGTTATTAATTTTTTTCTGTCCATGTTACCAGTGAGGTTTCCATTAAACAAAATGTAAACTCTTAATGGTGTTTTAAATAAATTTCTCTGGAATAACCGGAAAGCTCATATATCGTTATCTTCTATGTCTGTACCTAAGGATCGGGAAGTTGACTTTCCGATCTTTAGCCAGTACCACTCCTTTTTAATCCGCCACGTATTACCTTATCTGTCTCCTTCGGATGAACCCCTCATATCGTTATGGCACAGGTTGGAGGAATCCGTGATTCACCCATTTCCCTTCTCTTCGTTAGCCAAATTTATGCATCCTCCTCGCACATTTAAGTCCCCAACGATCTGAAAATTTATATCGACCTTTAACCTGGTCCTAAACAAATCCCTTTCATCTCTGCAAATGTTCCTGGATTCCCCCATATGGTATAACAAATCTATTAAACTTTCCAATCATACCATTTTTTGGACGGATTGGGAGGCTAAAGGGATCATCCAGGTTAAACGCTTAGCTCACAGTACGCGCTTTTTATCCTCTCAGGAATTACATTCTAATCTTTGCCTTCCTGCCACTTCCCTACTTAAGTATGACTCTTTAAAATTACTTTTAACTCAACAGTTTCCTCTTCTTTCTGACTCAACCTCCTCCTCAGCAGACCCCCCTTTAGAACCATTAACTACTTCGCTTTCCGTTCTGGCCTCTCATAGCTACAAATATCTTCGTTTTTTGTCTTCCTAATCGCCCAAGAGTAAAACTGAGCTTTTATCGGAATCTGATTTGAAGTGTACCCTCTCTGTACACACATGGAGTTCTATCTGGACAAGAATTCACCACACTTCCTGTAATGCTAGCACCACCCAAACTCTTTATTATTATGTTTTTTTTATCAGAGGTTGTTTTTCACCCCATTATCTATTTCCAAATTCAGTTCCGCCTTATCCCCCAACTGTTGGACCTGTAAGAACACTCCTGGCACATGCTCAAACTCCTTTTTCCTTTGTCCGAGAATTACATTTTTTGGGACAAAGTTTTGTAAATTAATCACCTCCATTTGCTCTATAAATATTCCTTTCGATATCTACTCCATAATTATGGGCAGTAACTCTGTAAATTGGTCTGGTGCTCACAAGGTGGGCACTTTTGCAGATCTGTTACTTGCCATTGCCTTTCAGGTTATTACCTCCAACTGGAAGGATGTCACCAAGGTTACTTTTTCTGCTTGGTGGAATCTTCTCTGTTACCATTATTGGTTAGACAGAGCTTCTGCCACTACTTCTCAGCAACTTCTTCGAAAAGAATCCTTTTGGTCTCCACTCACCAACTATTTATCCGCTCTGTAGTAAACAGCAAGGACAGTACATTTGTCTTCCAGCCGCCATGAGTATTGTGTTAGTTTCTGCTATTGTTTATATAAGACAATGTATTGTTATTATTTTGTTACCGCTATCGGATATTCCTACTTAATATATTTGGTAAGGATGTTGATTCTCTATTGATTCCCTTTTTCTTGTTTTTCTCTTTCCTTATTTCTTTCCCTATAAAACTTAAAATGCTAATATGTTATGGTACACATCTCTTCAATAGTGCTCTTAGCCTTTGGTTAAAGTTTTTGACAAATAATGTTGTATTACATTTTTATTTTACCATGCTTTTATACATTATTTGATATCTTATGTAATTCTTTTATAATTGTTGATATAATATTGTACCTTCGTTTTTATCTGCTTCAAAAAAGCTCTTTAAACTAAAAAAAACCAAAAAGAAAATAACTAATGTTATTATCATTTATTTTTCCTATATACTTCAGTGGCTCTCGGGCGGGGCGGGCCTGGCGGAGTAGGACGAAGAGTGGTTTTCACTCCTGAAGTGCGCAGGACTTCTTGGCTGGCCCTTTTGAACCAGCGAAGAAGTCCTGAGCACTTTTCATCTTCCCCAACAGGCTGGTGAGGAATATGCAAACTCAGACCAATCACAACGTTGCATTGCAGCATTGTGATTGGCTGGGAGGACGGGTGCTTCCTGCTGTTGGCTGGGAGTGCAGGAAGATGTCGGAGGACGAAGGGGAGGCAGCAGCAGTTTCAGGTAATTGTTTTAGGTTGTTTTTTTTTTTGGTCTACCACTCCAGCCCCCGCCCCACGACCCAGGTCCGGTAGAAAGCCGCTACTCGTTCTAAATGATTGTGTATATGATTGGTGTTATTTATAATAATTTTTACCTCATTTATAATATGTGCGACATTGTTTGGTTTTATGTGAACCTCATCTGAGTTCCAAACCTTGAATAAAATTCGAATTGAATTGGAAGTGCTCTGGGTAAGAAAGTGAGATCCAGCCAGACCGAGTAAATAACACTCAACAAATTGAATGTATAGTTTCCTGATTTGGAGAGGGTGGTCTTCCCTTGCTTAGAGCGGTCTCCTTCCAACAGAGACCACCAGTGAGAGTCCATCACCCATCCCAGTGTGAGCACCGTTCCCGCCTCAGCCTAGTGTCCTGCTTCCGGCTCGTGACGTCACTTCCTATCAGCGAGGTGGTGAATTCAGACACTCTTCAATTTTGTAAGTAACACAAGCGAGTCATGACTTAACCTCTCCCATACTCATGACGGAGCCGCTCCGTCATGAGGATCGGCTGAGCTGTGCTCATGACGGAGCGGTTCCGTCATGGCCCTGCCGCCGCGCCTGCGCGGCGCTGATTTCGCGCCTGCGCGGCGCGTTCTATTGAGCGGGCAGGGCCATGACGGAACCGCTCCGTCACGACCACAGCTCAACCGCGGCTCATGACGGAGCGGCTCCGTCACGAGCATGCGAGCGCCGCTCGGCCCCCCCGCTCCCCTAGCGCCGCGGCGGAATTGCCGCCGCAGCGAAGGGGTAAATAAGCAGCACACCCTACTCATAGGGAGCGATTCAACTTTGTAGCTCTGAGGGTGTAAACTAAAAATGGTGCAAAGCTGCAAGATTGGCTGGAAGGTGGAGGTGACGCCATCTCAACTTTCCAGGGGGCCTCGTCAGGCAGGACCACAGTGGACCAAGGAGGCCTCTGAAGCAACTGCACGGTGCAGCCTCCAGCCCACAGCTGCTGAGACCTGCGCCAGCCCACATCTGCTGAGACCTGCGTGATAACGAACACAAGACGTCACAGCAGCTTCCGTCAGTCCAGGGGTCAGAGGTCGCTGCTAACAGTTGGAAAAGTGCAGCTGACATGGATGACGAGGTGTCATCTGTCCACTCAGACAAGTTTTAAATGTATTTAAACACACCATTTATGCCAGTCACGCTGCATCTACCAACAAGGCGCTATATTATCGCATAGGATGTGGAACGGTCACGCGTCAGTGTTCAAGATACCTGTTAATGACGTGTACAAATGGTACAGTCAACGTACTTTGCATAGCTTTTGCATTATATATATTAACTTTTTTACAATACATCACAGAATTACAGTTTCAGGAAAAGGGGAATAACTTGAGCTGGCCACTATCACACAGGGCCTAGTTTATACTTTGGCGGACGGAGATAACTCCCTCAGAGCAACAGAGTATATTACTCCAGTGACTCAACAGAACCCAAGCCTGTGATGGAGCGAGGTGGAAAAACTAAATTTTGTAAAACCCTCCCATTAAATTCATTTCCTCATAACTGTAACTTTCATTAATTGCATGGTGTGGAAATTACTAATCAATATAGTATAGAATGCACACATAAATACACGTGGGAATACTAATCTGCTTGTATGACGAAAATATAACTAACTACTTAATGCTGTTGTCGTGATGTGAAATAATGCAAAAGCCTTGAAATAAACAAAAGCAGCATAAATGTGCTTTTTGTGCATGTATTTGTGGCAGAAACCGAAGGATAAGTGAGTATAAATTGCATATATGTCGCTTGTTTGCTAGGTAATACCTAACAGGGAAACCTTAGTATGGGGGGAGGTAAACCGAAGGGATATAGTTCCATATCTAACATTTATTTGTGCTTGTTTCTATGATAGTTCCCATTCTGGCCTGTGAGGCCTAGTGAGAATATGGCTGCTCTATTAACTGTGAATAGAAGACGAACTGAGCATGCACAGCCCAAGTCCGAGTCTGATTGCGAGCTGCCTGTGCATGAACAAAACCAGTTCAAGTACAACATGCCCTGGAAGTCCTGATGAATGCCAAAAATAATGGACGTTTGAGTTACTGAACGTGGGAAAAGTTCATGGAGTTGCTAGTTGAGGATGTGACTAGGCCAAATACTTTCTTAAACAAAGGACCCCTTAAAATTCAGCTGACACAACGGAAAGTGAATGTTAGAATGATGAGGTGATGCTCATCCACCCCAAATTTGTCCAATCAGAATCCGAGCTTAAGCTGATAGTTACTTTTGTAGATAGATAAAGTTAGTAAAAAGGTATATAAAGTCATGATTTCCCTTAAGAAAAAACTCCTCTTCGATTTCCTCCTGAGATGCTGTCGGAAGGCCGATTCACCTGAGATGTAAGACTTTCTTGAATAAATGTTTATTTTCTCTGAGTGAGAACTGAGCTTTAGATGAGGTTCTTAGTTAGGAGAAAATGAATTTTGGGAACTATCTGCATTTTGCTAAAACTTGTGTTCTGAAATCTAAATAATAATGTCTATTTCTGAATCTATAAAATAAATGAAAATGACTATTTGAAATAAAAATGTTCCTTTTAAAAGTTACTTTGAATAAAGAAATAATTAAAGCGAATAAACTGTCAGACATGTTAAACTTTGCTTTTAATAAAAATGAGATAAATGGAGAATTAAGCTGGTCTTGTATTTTCCTACGCCTAATTTTATACTAGCAGATTCGTCGACCATGATGGTGGTGTGTCTAAATAAATGTTGTGTTAAATAAAACCATGGTAAAAGTCATTTAAACTGCAGGTGTAAATAGTATAAATATTTAGTTTTTGATTTAGACGCTCCACGATGATACAGCGGCTCTCCTTTGAATTTCACTGATCCATGAAGTAGGATGAAAGTGTCTTGTAAGTAACTCACAGTGTTATGGGCCCCACTGCTGAGTAGATGTATGATTTGATACATCAGGGAAAGGTGATATGGTTTTAGAAATTATTTCTGGAGTAGTGCTAAACCACCTGCCAAATTTAGAAATGGCCGCTGGCCCAGCGGACATTTCTAGCATTGGGAGTAACTGCTGTCATGGCGGGTCCTGCCAATGCATTGTAAGCGTTAAGGTTACAACTTTTGTTTATTTTCAAAAAGAAAATCCCAAAGCGGATATTCTTTTTGAAAAAAAAACATAAAACAATGCCCCTTTGCCATGGGAGTTTTCTGCCACGTTGAGGGGGCGTTGAGTACTTTCATTGTCCTTACTGCCAGGTTTCGCCTAGCAGTGATTGTCATTGAAAACAGCTGTCTGTCAGTCCATCTAAATTCGGGGGGTGAACATATAGCCAAACCTCTGATGACCTGTACCCCATTGGGCCATCAGAAGGGTTTGACCACGGGGTGGACGGGGTAGTCTCTGCCGTCTTCAAACTATGGTCACCCGCATTTAAATTGTTAGGTCTGACTATAGGTTTGTCGAGAAGGGAATTCCTTCGCCATTGCAACGGAGTTTGCTCTTCGCCAAGATATAAATCAGGCCCACGGTACATAGTGAACGACCACAGACCGGAGAAGAGGAAGAGCTCCAAGTTCCAAGGCCATAACCTTATACTCTAGACCCACCCTACTCTTAGAACAGAAAAGTCCAGGTGTTCTTGGCAGCCCAGGGGTGGCACGTGAACAGCTTTCAACATTCATGGTGTTAATGGACTAACAGTTCATACTGTCCAGTAGTGAAGAGTTTGTTAGTCCAGATGTGAAGGGGCTGAAGCCTTTGGGCCGTCCTGCGGTGAAGGGGTTGGCAGTTCCTTTCAGTCCAGCAGCAAAAGGTAACATTCTTGGAAATGTTCTCACTGCAGCAGAGAAGGGGTTAATATGTCCCATAAACCAAGAAGTGAAGGGATTTATTAGCCTGGCAGTGTAGGGGTTAACATCTCATGTCATTCAGTTGAGAATGAGTTGAAATCTCTGCTAGCCTGGCAGTGAAGGGGTTAACATCTCATTCCACTCAGCTGAGAGTGAGTTAAAAGCTCTGTTAGCCTGGCAGTGAAGGGGTTAACATCTCATTCCACTCAGCGGAGAATGAGTTAAAAGCTCTATTAGCCTGGCAGTGAAGGGGTTAACATCTCATTCCACTCAGCTGAGAGTGAGTTAAAAGCTCTGTTAGCCTGGCAGTGAAGGGGTTAACATCTCATTCCACTCAGCGGAGAATGAGTTAAAAGCTCTATTAGCCTGGCAGTGAAGGGGTTAACATCTCATTCCACTCAGCTGAGAGTGAGTTAAAAGCTCTGTTAGCCTGGCAGTGAAGGGGTTAACATCTCATTCCACTCAGCGGAGAATGAGTTAAAAGCTCTATTAGCCTGGCAGTGAAGGGGTTAACATCTCATTCCACTCAGCTGAGAGTGAGTTAAAAGCTCTGTTAGCCTGGCAGTGAAGGGGTTAACATCTCATTCCACTCAGCGGAGAATGAGTTAAAAGCTCTATTAGCCTGGCAGTGAAGGGGTTAACATCTCATTCCACTCAGCGGAGAATGAGTTAAAAGCTCTATTAGCCTGGCAGTGAAGGGGTTAACATCTCATTCCACTCAGCTGAGAGTGAGTTAAAAGCTCTGTTAGCCTGGCAGTGAAGGGGTTAACATCTCATTCCACTCAGCGGAGAATGAGTTAAAAGCTCTATTAGCCTGGCAGTGAAGGGGTTAACATCTCATTCCACTCAGCTGAGAGTGAGTTAAAAGCTCTGTTAGCCTGGCAGTGAAGGGGTTAACATCTCATTCCACTCAGCTGAGAATGAGTTAAAATCTCTGCTAGCCTGGCAGTGAAGGTGTGAACAGTTCCTCTCACTCAAGCTATGCCAACACTATCAATGGCGTCAGGAACAGTCTGTTCAAGGCAATCAAGCATTGCATCAACTCGCTGCCAGACCCACCACTCCTCACTCCACAAACGAGGGCCATGCCTTCTGTAGCGTCCTCCCCAGCCACGGTACCTGCTAATGACTATGCCACACACACAGCTTAGTATTACACGTCTTTATTCATCTTTGTGTAACTGCAAACTCGACATTCTAAACCAGCCTTCACTGCATTCTCTCTAACATTGACGTCACCATTCTACGGAGTCCATCAGGAGCAAAAAGGGATCCATTACTTCTAACTTGCAAGACACTACATCTACCCCTCTTTAAATAAAAAAAATATATAGATTGACATATACAATTAAATCTCTTCAAACTTTTTTGCGCTTTAACTGTTCGACCTAATCTTGTTCTTGGAAACTGAGAACTGTCACCACCACTGTTCAGGATCTGCGTCAGCGGTGTACAGGCAACAACAGTCACTGATGCATCAGACCCAGTCTCTCCTGCAACAGTTAGATCTGATGAATGATTAGTTAAGTACCTAAATTGAGAAGAGTCTCTGGTAATGAACTTCCCAGGGCTGTGGTTAGTCATCATGTGTGTCCCTTAGAAACACCACTGGAAAAGGTTCTGCATCAAATGGAGCATCAGATTTTCTTCTCCGCATCTGTTGTTCGAGCACTCTATCATCATGCTTAAAGACGATGTTTTTCACACGTCGTCTTTGGTCAGCACATGTTTTCATCTTTCGTTTGTTCACCAAGTCCTTCTCATGAGTTGCTTTCTCGTCTTTCTCTCTCTGATTGGTCCATTAAGCTATCTTGGTGTTCATTGCTCTCTCAAACATCAATGTCGCAAGACTTTCACCTGTGGTCAAATGGGGGGTTGAACGATAAGCTCTCATGGTAGAATTCATCACAGTTTTCAAATTGAACTTCTCAAGAGCAGCATGTGGTACTCTTTTCTTTAGTGTACTCCTAAAAATGCTCAACAAGTCAGTGTGGCCACACAGGTGTGTTCTTCTGATGATCTATATTCAAATGCTCCAAGGAATCTTTAAACTCTCCACTGTTGAAGGGTGGGCCTTTGTTAGACTTTACTCTGCTGGAACACCCAATGTCGCAAAGATACCATCTAGTCTTTCAATGTCTCGTTCCTGAGCAGTAGATGAACGATCTTCAATTAATGGAAATCGTGAGTCGTCATCCAGAATCACCAGCAGGCGATTGTCATTGTCAAGTGGTCCAAAAAAGTCAATGACTAATCTCTCACATGCATGCGTTCGGAGTTCTGAAATGTTCAAGGTGTAGTGAGTAGATTTTGGAGAAAGCGAGTTGTTTAAATGACAGGCCTTTAATTCCTTTTCAACCCTGTCATCAAGATAAGGAAACCAGGCTCGGTCTCGGGGAGATCGATTTGTGGCAACGATTTCACGATGTCCTTCATGTGCCATTTCAATTATTTTCTGTCGCAGACTCTCCAATATCAGGATTCTCGACCCTCACAGTATAACTCCTTCCTGAGTGATGGACAGTTCATCTTTGACATTTTTTAATTTACGGTGTTCACCATAACTTGTGAGCGGTCGAGTGGTGTTGGTTCCATGACTGATGTGTAGTTATACTCTTCAACTTTTACATGTTACTATCATGGCTCGGGCAGTGATAATCTGGGCTAACACATCTGTAGAAGTGTGAAAGTTAGTAGTTGTGTTGGTACGGCTATTGGCAAACCTGGCAGAGGCAATGGGTGCTGCAGGCTGCAGTGGCCTCCGACGAGGGCCCTGGCACTTATTTTCTTTACAAATTAAGCACTGAAAGCCCGCTCAGTCCGGCAGTGAAGATGTTAACAGGTCCTTTCATTCCAGCTGTGATGAGGTGAACAAACAGTCCCTCTCAGTGCTGGAGTGAAGCGGTACAAAGCTCCTATCCCTCTAGGAGGGAGAAAGCCTTAAAACCTCTATCAGCCCAGCAGTGAGGCAATTAAAAGCTTTAGACAGTGAGAGCAAGTCTCTTCAGCTCAGCCAATCAGAAGGCAGGAAGGAGGGGCGTGCCTTCCTGCTGTCAGAGCCCTCAACAGGCACAGGAGAGAGAAAGGGAAACAGGCCTGGAGAAGGGAGTAAGAGAAAGGAGTGAGGGTGCCTGGGGAGGAGAGCACGAGGCACGAGACGTGAACCCAGCACAGCTCTTCCTTTTATTCTGAGAGAACAGTCACAATCTTTGCTTAACCCCTTCGCTGCTGATGACGAGCTCAGCTCGTCATCAGCCACGGTGGTCGTGTGCGGATGACGAGCTCAGCTCGTCATGTAACGCGGCTTTTAGAAAAAAGCCGCACAGCGGAAAAATAACCGCCGCAGCGATGCGTTTAATAACTTTATTTTCAGACAGTTAAAGGGTGCAAAGTCAGTGGCTCTTGCCATTATGCCACATCCTCTCCCCACTTTCATGGTTAGTAGTTGGTTCTGTTCTAGGAAGCACTAACAGGAGAAATGGGCTGGTGCAAGCTGCCTCCTGACGAGAGCCCCAGAGCTTATGTTTTTTACAAATTATCCACTGCTCCAGGGAAGCAAACGATGAGTGATTTGGGGCTTAAGAGATACCCCCACGTCATGTATTGCTGTCTCAGATCATAGCCTGAAACTACTTTTTAATCACTATGGGACAAATTTATAATGCAGATTATGGTTATTATTCCATCAGACCTGGAGTAGCGCAATTTAGATTCAGCCCTTAGATATCACAGACATGCCATCGAACTCTGGAACCTCCTTGACACCACAGCTCCAGACGTTGCCTTCCTCACGGAGACCTGGATGAACGCCTCTTCAGCTCCCGACATCGCCATCGCCATCCCAGAGGGCTACAAGATCGTCCGGAGGGACCGAAACGCCAACCAGATGGGAGGAGGCATCGCCATCATCCACAGGAGCACCATCCGTCTCACGACCAGCACCGACGACTCCCTGACCACCGCCGAACACCTGCATTTCCAGATCCACACCAACCCGAACACCACCCTCAGAGGCACCCTGATCTACCGACCCCCTGGACCACGCACACAATTCAGCGAGGACATCGCCGACCTCGTCAGCCCACATGCCCTCCCCTCCGCTGACTACATCCTCCTGGGAGACCTCAACTTCCATCTGGAGAACAACAACGACCGCAACACCAGCACCCTGCTCGACAACCTCGCCAACCTGGGACTCAAGCAACTGGTGTCCACCCCCACCCACCTCGCCGGACACACACTCGACGCTGTCTTCTCATCCAGCAAGGACATCGACTTCAGCCACGCCACAGAGCTTCAATGGACGGACCACAGCTGCGTCCACTTCACCTTCAAGAAAACAACGACCCACCACCACCAGCAACAGGCCGCCCGCAGAAGCTGGAACAAGATCACAGCAGACCAGCTCGCCACCTCCCTGAGCCAGCACCCTCCTGCCAGCTCAGCGAACCCCAGCCAGGCCGCCGACAACCTCACGAAGTGGATCAGCAACTGCGCGGACGAACTCGCCCCACTGAGGACCCCGCCCAGCAGACCCGGCAGCAAGAAAGCCCCATGGTTCACCGACGAACTTAAGAGCTCCAAGAAGAACTGCCGAGCCCTCGAGAAAGTCTGGAGAAGGGAACCAACTAAGCATGGGCGAATTTTGCGAATCTCGCGTTCGCGAATTTGCGAACTCGCAATCCGCAAAATCCGCGAATTCTTGCGAATTTGCGGATTTTTTTTTTTTTTGTGTTCGCAAGGATTTCTGCCAGTTCGCGAGGGTTTCGTACCAGTTCGCAATTGCGAACTTACATTTCGTCGCGCAACGGTCGCGAATTATGTTGTTTCTACGTCTGGTTCATCATCACAGGTTCCCAGCACCCTCTGTTTCACCACTGCAACCCTCTGTTACATCAATGCCACCCTCTGGTTCATCATTACTGTAGATTATGGGGGGGAAAAGCAAGCACACCAGCCCTGCTTCAACTGAGATGAATTAATTTGGGGTTAGTTTATTAATGTGTCACTGTCTGGCACCTGCTTCCTTATCTGTAATTTTGCTTTCTGTTGCAGTGCATTTTTTTTCCCCAGGACCTTCTTTGTGGCCTACTTGTAGCTATTGTATGAGCCTGCTGTGAGGGTCAGAGCAGGGTCATACAATTGTTGCAACTAGCAACTGAATTCTGGAGGGGCCCCAGTCAGGAAGCACTACCGGGAATTGTTACTAATGATGAGTTTGAACTCTTGCCCCTGCCGAGTGCTTTCACTTTTGAAAAACTCGTTTTTCTGCAATTTCGCGGGGTTCGCGGGGTGCGAACACTCGCAAGATCGGATTCGGAAGCCGCAAATTCGTGCGAATATGCTATTTGTTTTTTTTGCGGCGTGTTAGTTGGCAAGGTTTTGTGCGTTTTTGCGAGCCGCTCGTAGCGCAAGACGCGAAGTTACCCTCGCGGTCGTTCAAGGGCGCAGCCATCTTGTTTGCCTGACGTATTTCCGTTTCCGGGCGCGAAGTGTAATCTCGCAAAGTTTGCGGCTTGCCAGTACAGTCTCGCGCGTGTTCGCAAGGAAAATCTCGCGCGAACTTACCCGCGCGGTCGTGAACGGGCGCGGCCATCTTGTTTCTCATTCATTGCTATGGTTCTGGGCATGGTCTTTGTATCCTCTGTCAATCTCTGCCATCCTTTGCTTGTTTGAAGTTTTTTTTTATCTATTTTACTTATTATCTATCCCTCTATTTTTCTAGCCCTATATTTTTGTGTTTACTGCTACTTTTGGTTAATTTTAAACTACTTTTGTAAACTCTTTTCTTTTCTTCTCTTCCCTATTCTATTTTCTTTATTCCTTTCCGCCCAGACCATGGTGAAGGGAGCCGGGAAGCATCCCGAGAAGGGGAAGGGTCCCGCACCCCGTGTCCGGCTCCCGTGCGGGCGTTTGAGGGGGGAGCTAGTGATGCCACGGGAGATCTTTACCCCGGAGGAGGTGGCCCAACTCATTTTTTATGTTCAGCGCCGCCTCCCCAGGACCATCATGGGAGGCGGCAAGATCAGTGCCGGGTACGGGGCCCGGGAGCGCCGGAAGCGGTGGGAGAAGGTGTGCCAGGCCATTTACCACCACTCTCGGGTCTGGCGCACCTACAACCAGGCCACCCACCGCTGGACGGATGTCCTGACCCGTGAGCGAGATCTGCTCGACCTCCTTGGCCTTGAGATCCCCGGGCTTGGTGAGTAGTAGTAGCTATGTCTTTACTACTATGTTTTCTCCTACTGTGTTATTATATTGCAAATTTTTGTTTTTTACCAAGAGCAATAATGCTGCTCATTACATTGTAGGTACATTTTATTTCAAAATCTTCTGTGCATTTCAGGTACACTGCTCTCCTTCTCAGTAGTGTTGCTACTATGCTTATTTGTTTTAGATTTTGTGTTCATTTCATTGGCCTGTGAAATTATGTATGAGTGTAGTTGAAAGAACTGCGCAATGCTACACACTAAGGTTCAGATTTTTAATTACCGGCGCATCCCTGCAAAGTTGCAGGGATGCGCCAGTAATTGTGCGTCACGCCACCATCACCCATGGTGCGCCGTATTTACAATGCGGCGCGCCATGGGCCCAAAACGTCACCAAAGCGTTACGCATCTGTGCCGTAAAGGTGGCGCATTGCTGGAGTTGCGTCGCAACGATGGTGCAGCTCCATCAATTCTCTGGGGTGCCCTATCTCCCCAATGCTGCGTCAAGCCGTACGTCTGCTTCAAGCAGGCGCAGGGTTTGAGTCACGCATCATTGTCCTCAAAGTGACTGATTGAAATCTTGTAGATTTCCCTCAGCCACTTTTAGGATGCGTTCCTGCGCAGGAACGCCCTCCCTTGCGCCGGAACACCCCTATTGGCGCAGGGCTTTACAACGTGATGCATCTCCCAGATGCGTCACGTTGTTAATATACGCCGCACCATTGCGCCTCTTTTGTGCTGTCGCTGCGTCACAAAAGTCACGCAACAATGGAGCAAAAGAGCCGCAAGGGCCTTATAAATCAGCCCCTACAGACTCAAGTCCAGTCCTTCCTTTGTACACATGGCGATAAGAAGAAATAGTGGTGGTGGATTAATAGTTTGAGTATTTTAATGACTGGTGAATGTAGTAGGAAACTTTAGTGTTGTCGCTGATCTTCAATCACGATGGACTTTGGCTGTCACTTTGCGTGCTGCGGACTGCTGCCTGCCAATCCTAGGCAAACCTTTTTAGTACTTTGTTTAGTGAGTTACATAGGGTAGTTTCCAATTTGACGGTCCGCAAATCAAGCAATACTAAAGTAATGACGTAGTCGACCACATGAGATTGATCAATAATATATCCCGTGGAGTCGTTCCCTATTTGCTATTTCGCAAAAATATTTTGTTACTTTGTTAGTTCTTTTTTAAATGTTTGATTTGGTTGAGAAATATCATCCATGTTTTCTGTTTTTCTTTCTTTCATGTTGTACATCAGCTTCCCCCAGGGGCAAGAGGAGGACACAGGAGGAGGAGGAGGAGGGTGCTGTTGTCGATGCAGGCCAGGACTGGGCAGTCGAGGGCTCCTTTGCTGGCCCCAGTAAGTTTTAATTTTAATATAGAGTACTTATTTTTTCCTAGCGTTCCTCATTCGATTTTTTCTAAATCGTCTTTGATCTTCTTGTAGACAGGATCTAAATTCTTATCCTGCCTCGACTATGACTCCGTGTGGTATTACTAGATTATTCTTATTAGTCTGTCTGTGTAGCTAACTAAGATTGCACATTTGGCATTTCCATTGGACTCCCATTCTAGTCAGCAATAGCTCTATGCACTGAGTGTAGTCCTCTGGGATTGTCCATAATGTCTTTTCAAGTATTCTAAATGTTTATGCTTTGACCATTGCCAACAATAAAAAGTTGAATGACCACCACCAAGAAATAATAAGATACTACTTTACTTTTGGTTTGGATAGGAGGACAATCCATTCGACTACTGTTGCAGGGACAAATCTGCACAAACAGAACTATGGACACTAAATAATGCATCGCTTAGCTTATCAATTATAATAGGTGCTGTAACTGTTAGACTTTCCACATACCTCAGTGATAACAGACTTTGTAGTTGAACCCCCAATCTCCTTACTGACTAGATAGTGTGGCAGAGTCATTTAGCTCCCAAAGTCACCGATGGCAGAGGCACGGACTCATGCTTGCAAAAATTCGAAAACCTTTAGCTCATCCACTCTAGTCTGGAGGACCAAAAACCACAGAGTCTATTTAAGTTTAAAAGCTTTATTAAAAGTAAACACATTTATTAAATTCAAGTTTGTCATAAAAGTGAACGTGTCACTGAAAATGGAAAAGTGCTTAGTGCTGACGATTAATTGGACACATTTCTTGTGGTCGAGCCGAGCTCTCACCTGGTTTGAACTTGATCCTGCTCGTGTTCTTAGAAGTCAAGGTTCTGTCTGTTAGGAGAAAAAGTGGTGCGTTTTAAAAAGTAAAAAGCAAACATTCATCAGTTGTGCCAAAAAGTGCAGCAAGACAACAGCCTTCCCTGGAAAAAGGGACATTTTTACTCTAGAGTACACAGTCAAAAATTATTAAATTGTACACTTTTTTTCACATTTCTTTCTTCCTCCTAGACCAAATATTATATAGTAGTGAGTGGTGTATTCTAACATTATTAAATGTACTTTGTAGGTGGAACATCTGGAGACGGGGCCAGCGCGGAGGTGGTGGCATTGGACGAGGAGGACAACTCTGGGGAGGAGGCGGTGCAAGTGCCGGAAAAGGACATGCCTGTGAGGGTTCAAACGGTGGTGGCGGGCAGAGGTAAGCTATACATTCCTTAGTCATTGAGATTGAAGACTGCAGAGTGTGCTTTCTGCACGGGTGTATTATAAAAAAAGCAGGTAGTAGCCTCCTCTAAATGTACTTCGACTTAGCTGTGAAGTTTTTGGCGAGAAGAATCCCAATCAGATCTGAGGTGAACTTGATGGATGGGATGAACGAAAAGCGAAAGAAGGGTGTAAGTAAGTGTGGAAGCACGAGAAATGTAATGATGACTGGCAAAGAAGAATGATATGTGTTTGCTTGGTCCCCGAGGTGGCTGGGAAGGTAAGAAAATGGTATGGTGCATGGCTGGGTGAATGATGAAGCAAGGATGGGTGGAAGGAGAACAGCCTGGGTGGGTGAGACAGAAACTGTATGTGTGCAATATACTTTGAATGGATGGATGCCTGGATCATTCATGGTACTATCTGACTCTTAGATAGCATATGTGAATCTAGAGAGAGTAGACGGTCACTGGATGAACTAAGTGTTACTTTGAAGAGCATGTAACACCGCACCCGCACGTCCGTTCCAGTGTAGGAAAGGCAAGGAAAAGAAGTTGTAACGTTGTCCAAAGACTACCATGAATAGTAGCAGTAGTTTGTATTGCAACTGCAAGCACAGCATATATCCAGTTATTACGGTGGACACTCCCTACCTCCCTTAATAACTTTAGTTTAGTAGTAGTACGTCATTCATGTGTGGGGGTATCACTGTTCACTCAATAATAAGCAAAGCACCTAAAGTCATCCCATATGTCATCAAATACATCCCATGTGAAGTGATAGATAATCAGATAATTTAGCTTCTTCATTTTCCTTTTCTAATACTCATTTGCACTGTAGGGTGAAAGCTAAATTAATTAAGCAGTAGCCCTTTTAACAGAGTATTCTCAGTGCCACCCGTAATAGAAAAGTAAGAGCTTCACCACCTGCATGTACTGGACCGGTACAGTAACGCAAGTCTGTCTCACTCACCATGGTGTGCGTCTGTTTTTCTCGGGTGCAAGTTCACTGCGCTGGCATTATGCCGGCTTGCATAAGATAACGTACCAATTTTCCTAAACAAGAGAGAAGAAGAAGAATAAGAGTGGTGTACTGTCATAGTCGACTGTAATAGAAGTCCATAGTGCTCGTAGAATTTGTTCCTTAAACTCCCACTAATGTTAGAGCAAGGATGAAGAAGTCGGAGGTTACATAGATACTGTCCTCAATAGTTATGCACTGTGCTTTCAATTTGCTACTTGTACTGTGACAACTTTCTGCTCAATCATTTTGTGTTAATCTTAAGGAGCATTGGTTACAGACTATGTCTTTCTTTTTTCATGTAGTTGCTCCTTCCAAATCCAAGACACCATCAAGGAGGAAGGAGCTGGCTCGAATGGCCCGGCAACGGAGGCTGGATGCCACTGTTGCTGAATATCGGCGGCTGGTGGCCCTGGAGGAGGAGGAGACACAGTCTGGAACAACAACAACGTCCACTGGGACAGCTGCATCCTCCTCCGTGCGGGCTGCCAGCCAGCGCAGTGCTCCAGCGGTACGGAGCCGGGCTACCAAAGCCAAACACCACCGCCCAGCAGCAAAGAAAGCAGCTGCCCCTCACAGGATTTGCAAGGCACACCGGCGCCGCTTATCCCTCAGACTGTCCTACCTGGAGCAGGAGGTCCATAATTATAAGAACGTGGTGGAGGGCCTCCGCTTCGAACTTGCCACCCTCCGCAAGGAGCATGATGCCCTGGCTGCTAATTCCAACAGCACCCTGCCATAGTGTCCCTTGCCCCTTTTTTAGAGACTTTTGGGGGGTGGGAATTGGGAGTTGTGATTTTTGGGGACTTTTGAAGGACAATCGTTGGGGTTAGGGAGGGTCTTGCGGGAGATTCTTTTGTTAGGGCTATAAAGATATACTTTTTGAAACTTTATCTGACCATACCTGTTTTTTACTGCTTTTGAGTCTGGTGGGTGGGGGTTTAACATAACAGTAAGTTTGTTTTCCTGAATAGTCCTAGGACTTTAGTAGTACTACCGTCAATCAAATCTCTCGTCTCTCCTAATACTCCATTATACTACCTCCAACCAAACGCCTATCTTACCTGTAATTTCTGTTTGCAAGTAGGGCTAGGCCCAGGGCTGGCTCCACGGGAAACAGCAAATAAGGTTGGCAATCCTGGGCGGATAAAATTTCCTCATAGCGGTGGTACTAGTGGTGTGACACAGTGGCAGTTGCTTGCCTATGAAAAAAAAGAAAATGAAATCTGGTTTGTCCTCCTGAGCAATACAAAGGTACAATACAGAATATAGCAGGTGACAGAAGTACACTAGAACAGTGCCACGTTGTAGCCTAACAAATGTTAAAGTATAACTAATTCGGTTGAAGTTCTTTGACATTAGCCATGGGTCTTTGTCAAGCAGAGTAAGAATATATCCTCGGATTTCTTCACCAGCCTGTTGCTATCACCTTATCCTCCCCAGCAAGTGTGTGGATTTATTGCTGTAATTTAGTCACACATCAATCAAAACCACACAGCCCGGGGGAAGAGGGTTAGGGTTTGAAAAATGGATGGGTACGGGGGTTTTTGGGAAAGGTTTTGGGAGACAAGAAAAAGTAGCACAGCATGGACGAACAATTGTGAACATAAACAAATCTTTGGGTACAAACCTATCCATCAATCTTTGAAAGTGCATACACTACTGCATGCATGTCAGTTAAAAGTAAGTAGTACTTTCGACAACTGTGGAAGAAAGAATGCGACAGTACAGGGCGTGGGTGGAAATATTGATAACTATATTCAACATAAGGTCTCTGTAGCCAGATACCCGAGAGCCTTGCTGGTCACTATAAATCCATTCACAACAACACTCAATGGGGTTGGTCTGGAAGGTGTCAGGTTTACTCCCCGTGATCCAGTCGATGCAAATATGGTTCCACCTCCAAATGTCACCAACACCCAGAAGTGTAAACACAGGGTGTTCGAGGCATTAGGCGGGGGAGAAAAATAACAAACTAAAATAAAAAATGTGGGATGGGTAAAGGTAGGGTCAGCAGGGAAAGGATACCTGTAACAGAAGACAAGACAGGCATCAGTGAAGTGCTGTCCTAACATACAAGGGTACTCTCATATAGTCTCACTAAATAGTCTGCAAGTCTCCCGCCTACTCATGGGAAATGTAGTTTCATAGTACGGTAGGCGCTTAGGGGCTGCGTAACCTGACAGAAGGTATAGTAGATAGAAAAGGAGAAATTGCTTTTTTTCTAGGTGTCCCCTCACTCACCAGGGTTGCCCCTTGGTGACATGCTTCATCATTGGGGCCATCCCAGTCCTCTACGGGCTGGGGCGTGCTGCGACTTGCGAATTACGTAGGAGCACTTACAAATGACTATGTGTGGTGCAGATGTGATAGTGGAGTGGACTAAGTGATGTGTTAAGGGATCAATGTAGAAGCCGAGAGAGAGGCAAGAAATGCAGTCACAGTCAGAGAAAAAGGCAAGGGATACTGTATCTATGTGGTTGTAGTGGTCCTGTTGGAAGTGGTAAGTAAGTTGCCCGCAGAAAAAAAATCCTCCTATTAGCGGCACTCCTCCATTGCAGCCGACGCTTCGTCCATCGATGTTGGTCACCAGAAGACACCCTGTCCACTGCCTGCCTGATGCTGAATTGTGGCTCGCTACTGTGAAGCCTGACTCCATCCTTTTTTCCCCATTGCAGAGACTGAAACCCGGCCTGTAATTATTCAACGAAAAACAGGAAGTGATATAATATTACAACACCACTGATAAATAAATATAAGGTATGTAGGCTGTGGAGTGCAAAAAGTCACAATTTGTTTTTCCTAGTAGACAGTACAATGTTTTTGAAAGTGCGTACTCTGAGTCACCTTTTGAAGGATAAATAAGTATGGGCAAATTAATGTAGCGGATCTTGCCCCTCAAGCTAGGTGTACTGTAAACTGTCTTTTAGAACAAAATTAGATCTTCCTAGCAGTGCTCCCACCCAGACCCTTACTAAAGCCAGTCGCAAAAATGTAGAAGACCCCCAATCAAATCTCAAAAAACGAGGCCTAGCAGAAAACTGGTGACAAAACTTACTTTGAAAGTAAAAGTAGGCCGAAGTACCCTAATTACCCATTACCCACCGTGGATTGCATTCAAACCACTTGCAAGCAACCAAGCAAAAGTAGCCATAGCCAGCATCGCTCCAAGACTCGAAATCCCCCCCACTCAAACACATGCAATAGAAATACTGCTAACCCTAACGAACCCTAAGTTAAGAATAGTGGCAAAGGCTTTCTTTAACTATGCCAAATCCCCCCTTTCCCACCATGGATTTTCTTCAAATGACTTGCAACCAAAATTACACATTCTCACGAGTGCTCTAAGACCCCAGAACTCAGTTTGAAAAATCTAGAACACCCCGAAACACATGCAATCCTGCTGCTAGGGCTAACCCTAACGAACCCTAAGTTACAAAAAGTGCCAAAACTAAAGGCTTTTCCGCGCGGATTTTGTCCCAACCACTTCTACCCGGTATTAGACCTTCCCAGGAATGCCCCAAGACCCGGCAACCCACCCGCCAAGAAGCGTAACACCCCCAAACAGGCCAAAAGCAAAATCTCATACTTGCAATATTTCTGGGCCTTCGGTCCAAACGCGCTGCGTAGCTAGGCCATAAGTCGGGGTTGGCACGACGGATTTCCTGAAAAGCAAATGCAATCATGATTAGAGTGTCCCAGCAGTGCTCCCAGACCACGAAACTCACCCGCAAACACCAGGAAGCCCCCCAAACAGGCCCCCGAAAACGCTACATAGAGCAAAATGTCAGAAATAGCCAAAAAAAAAATCGGCCTGGATTTTGTCCCAACCACTTCTACCCGGTATTAGACCTTCCCAGGAATGCCCCAAGACCCGTCAACCCACCCGCCAAGAAGCATAACACCCCCAAACAGGCCAAAAGCAAAATCTCATACTTGCAATATTTCTGGGCCTTCGGTCCAAACGCGCTGCGTAGCTAGGCCATAAGTCGGGGTTGGCACGACGGATTTCCTGAAAAGCAAATGCAATCAAGATTAGAGTCTCCCAGCAGTGCTCCCAGACCACGAAACTCACCCGCAAACACCAGGAAGCCCCCCTAAGAGCACCTCAAAGGCAAGCAAGTCATCAAAAACACAAAAAAAATTCCGCCTGGGATTTGGTCCAAAACACTTTTATCTGGTATTAGAGCTTTCCAGCAATGGCCCCAGAGCCGTCAACCCAGGAGAAGACGAGTAGAAGACCCCCAAACAGCCAAAGAGCAAAAGTACAAAAATGGGGACTTAGTCAATTTTTCACAAATTTCCCAAATCACTCCGCGCGCGCTCTGCAGCTAGGCCCTAAGTCCCCTCTGCCACCATGGATTTGCTTCAAACCTCTTGCAAAGTAAAGTATATATAGCCAGCAGTGCTCCCAGACCACGAAACTCACCCACAAACACCAGGAAGCCCCCCAAACAGGCCCCCGAAAACGCTACATAGAGCAAAATGTCAGAAATAGCCAAAAAAAAAATCGGCCTGGATTTTGTCCCAACCACTTCTACCCGGTATTAGACCTTCCCAGGAATGCCCCAAGACCCGTCAACCCACCCGCCAAGAAGCATAACACCCCCAAACAGGCCAAAAGCAAAATCTCATACTTGCAACATTTCTGGGCCTTCGGTCCAAACGCGCTGCGTAGCTAGGCCATAAGTCGGGGTTGGCACGACGGATTTCCTGAAAAGCAAATGCAATCAAGATTAGAGTGTCCCAGCAGTGCTCCCAGACCACGAAACTCACCCGCAAACACCAGGAAGCCCCCCAAACAGGCCCCCGAAAACGCTACATAGAGCAAAATGTCAGAAATAGCCAAAAAAAAAATCGGCCTGGATTTTGTCCCAACCACTTCTACCCGGTATTAGACCTTCCCAGGAATGCCCCAAGACCCGTCAACCCACCCGCCAAGAAGCATAACACCCCCAAACAGGCCAAAAGCAAAATCTCATACTTGCAACATTTCTGGGCCTTCGGTCCAAACGCGCTGCGTAGCTAGGCCATAAGTCGGGGTTGGCACTACGGATTTCCTGAAAAGCAAATGCAATCAAGATTAGAGTGTCCCAGCAGTGCTCCCAGACCACGAAACTCACCCGCAAACACCAGGAAGCCCCCCAAACAGGCCCCCGAAAACGCTACATAGAGCAAAATGTCAGAAATAGCCAAAAAAAAAATCGGCCTGGATTTTGTCCCAACCACTTCTACCCGGTATTAGACCTTCCCAGGAATGCCCCAAGACCCGTCAACCCACCCGCCAAGAAGCATAACACCCCCAAACAGGCCAAAAGCAAAATCTCATACTTGCAACATTTCTGGGCCTTCGGTCCAAACGCGCTGCGTAGCTAGGCCATAAGTCGGGGTTGGCACGACGGATTTCCTGAAAAGCAAATGCAATCAAGATTAGAGTGTCCCAGCAATGCTCTCAGACCACGAAACGCACCCACAAACAGACGGAACCCCCCCTAAGAGCACCTCAAAGGCAAGCAAGTCATCAAAAACACAAAATATTTTCCGCCTCGGATTTGGCACAAACCACTTTTAGTGCTTCCCAGCAATGGCCCCAGACCCGTCAACTCACCTGCAAAGAGGTAGAACAACACCCCCACAAGTGCTGAGTCTTTCTTCATTGGGCGTAAACCAGCCCTCTGCTTTGATGGAAATAGGAGTCTGGAGGAGGAGGATAGAGGAGCATGTTCTTCTGAACTTGTGAACCTGAGGAATGCAGACTGCGGCACCTTCAAATAAATTAGCAAACAAGTGAAGACAGTTCTGCTGATGGGCTTGTTTTTGTGATTATCTGATTAAAGTTTGAATTATATTAACTGTGCACAACAAAGAAAGACAGACACACAGGAATAAAAGTGAATAAGGATGAAAAAGAAAGTTATTGATTCGTTGTCTCATTTTCAGGGCTCGAAGTCGGTATCACGGTCCAGGAATAAGAATAAGGCTTCGTCATCATACTCTGCGAATTCAGCCAGGGTGAGGTCAGTGCCACCTGACAGAGTAGAAATTCCCTCATCTATGGTGCTGGCCACCTCCTCTTCATCCGGCACGCTCTCTCGTACTCTTATATCTGGTGGTATGAGGTGCTGATTCATCTTGATCATTGTTAACCTCTCCACATTTTTGGGCGAGAGGCGGCTCCGTTTGGGAGTTACAATCCCACCAGCCGCACTGAAAACCCGTTCAGAAGACACACTTCTTTTTTCCCATGCCAATACGCCAATGGGTCAGAATTAACATAGACCTCTGTGGAGTCATTCAGATAGTCCTTCACCATCGACTCAAGGTCCTCCTCCAAGGTTCCTCCACTTTGCGTAGCTCTTGCTGTGCCTCTGACCTTTTGAGAACCAAACCCACGCAGAGCTAGCCAATCCTCTTCAGCCTCCAATGTTTCTGTTGTCTTTCGTGCAGATGATCCGGTTGCCGGTGTCTTTAACGGCTGAGAGGTCACTTGTGCCACAGCCACAGGTGCAGAAGTGGATTGTTTTGACTGGGGATGGCCTGCTGATGTACTGCCATTTCCTTCAATTTCCAGCCGTTCTGTTTCAAACTTCTTGGCTGACAAGGCTAGCCAACGTTTGTACTTTGTAACATCTTCATCACCAAAAGGAAAGAATGCTCTGCCTGCCAGCGCCTTTTTGTAGCGTGGATCCAGAATAGTAGCACAAATGTAATGCTGTTCTGAGTGGATCTTTTTAAGACGTTCATCACCTTGTAGGAGCTCTAATAATTGCTCAGCCAGAAGCAAAGAGTCTTTCTTTTTGTCATCTTTTCCAAACACAGAACACACCTCCTTCAGTTGGTCCTCCAGCATGTACAACAATGGGATAGCTTTTCCCAAATTAGAGTCCTCCTTGCTGACTGCACGCGTGAAGACCTCAAAAGGACGAAGCATGCGTGTTAGGCTTTCAACTATGTTCCATTGCGGCCCACCCATCCTCAGCTCCTCTATACCCTCTTTCAAGAAATATTGATCGAGTTGCGTATACTGCTCATACAGACGCTCAAGCATGTAGAAGGTTGAGTTCCAACGTGTTACCACCTCCTGGATGAGTGCTTTCACTGGCATTTGACATTGATATAGCATGCTCCTCAGCTGCTTGCGGGCCTTAAAAGAATGCCTGAAATGCTTGCAAATTTTTCGGCAGTTCTCCAATACACTGTACGCTGCACTGCGTTTATTACCCAAGAATTTTTGGACAACCAGGTTTATACAGTGCGCCAAACACGGCACTCTGAAATAGTAACCGTCCCTCATGGCCTTAACTATATTGGAGCCATTGTCCGTGGAAACATAACCAACCTTGCGTTTTAGTGGGGACAGACAGTTAAGGACCTTTGTGTTAAAGACATCCAAAATGTTTTCTGCTGTGTGACGTTTCTCCAAACCAAACATGGCTAGTGTTGCATGTTTCCGAGCACCTTTAAAAACAATGTTAGTGTCAACACCTGAGTTTAGCTTTGCTTTAGCCCCTGAAAAAGAGACCCAGTGTGCAGTGATGCACATGTAATCAGCGCCTGCGCCACTGGTCCACATGTCTGTTGTCAGATGTATAGTGTGAACAGCACTCTTCTGCAAAGCTGCCCCAATCACCTTCAGAACATCTTCATGTAGTGCTGGAACCGCAACTCGGGCAAAATAGAACCGGCTAGGAACCTTCCATTTAGGGCAGAGCGCTGTCACTAATTCTAGAAAACCAACCCCTTCTACAAAAGAAAAAGGGAGAAGGTCCAGAGCTAGCATTTTAGCCAGCTTAGTGTTATACAGACGGGTCATTGGGTGGTTGCGTTCATATTGCGCTTCTGTAAACAACATCTTTTTAATGTTGCCCTGGACCAATGATTTACGGGATGATGATGATCTCTTCGACCCAGTTACGCTCGCTGATGAACTTTTCCGCATTGATGTCTCACTCTCTCCCACACTCTTAGTGTGGCTCCCATGGGGTGTGCTGCTGACATGGGAACTGGGTGTAAGTGAAGTGTTTGAATCGTCTTCTTCTACCTCCTCGTCATCAGCAGATGACAAATCAACGTTTTCATTACGTGCAATTCCGGCTTTCTTGACCGCCTCTAGGTGCGGAAACCATTCGACAGCGTGCCTTCTCTCAAGATGACCTCTCTGGCCTCCGGTACCATAGTTAGAACCAAGCTTACCACGACTAAATCGAAGCTTACAAAGGCTACAAATGGCTACGTTTTCCTTTTTTGGGCAAACACTAAAGAAGTCCCAAACTGGAGACTTGAAATGTCTTCGGGGGCCGGAGGAGGCGGCGATACTGGTGGTGGTGGTCCTGCTGCTAATGACAGATGAAGTGGAGGATGTGGATTGCCGAACTTCAGTACGTTTTGCACTTTCACCACCATGAATTGAGGTCGAGGACGAGGTGGGTACCTTCTTGCGAAGAAATATGGAAGCGGTAGGTTTTGGTGTACTACTTAACTCCAAATCTAATAATTCCATTTCCATTGCCTCCTCGCCGACATCATCATCACGCTCAGCAGCTTCTCGGGATAGGGTCAAAATGTCTCTTTGCTGCATGCCCGGTGGGGCTGCAGTGACCTTTGTGATGACTGGCTCGTCGTCATCGTGAGAGGCTTCATCACCAGCAGTATCTGTCACTTCTTGTTGAGCCTCATCACACTCCATAGGTTTGAGTTTTTGGACGACCTTCCTTTTACGCTTAGGTTCCGGTGTCAGATCATGGTGTGCCTCACTGTCAGACCGCAGTTGTGGTTCCCAAGCTGGATCGTTATCATCAGAAGGAGGTGGGCTTGAAGAAGATGTAGACACCCCCCTTGATCTTTTCCTTGCTAGGGATGTGGAAGACAATGAATGATCATCAGGAGGAGTGGCTTCCAATGATACCTCGGCTTCATTGTCGATTTCCTGATGTGCCCCTACTTCGGGAGGAACAACTATTGTGGGCACTTGTGAACCTCCATGCACCTTTGCTTGCGCATCTCCTTTTGCTGCCTCTCCTTCCACATGTACTTGGGCGTGTACTTGCACATGGTGTTGTTGTTGCGGCTGTGTTGATTCAGGGACATTGCTGCTACTTTCTTGCGATGAGCCAACATCACTGGTCGATGGTGATTGGAGAAGTACACTGACTGCCTCTGAAGCACTCAAGGGCTTTGACTTAAGTTGGCGTGGTGGTGGAGGCACTGAACCCAATGGAGCAGGGGTGCTGCTCCCAGCTTGGTCCCCAGCAGAACCTGCTGCAGCAGGCGTACTTTTTTTTTTGCTCCCAAAAAACGTGGCGGGTGGCACACCAGCCTCCTTGGTACCTTGCTTCTTCTGCTCCTTACTAGCAACTTTCTTGCTAGAGGAGCTACGGAGAACTTTCTTTGGGGGTGGGGCCATCTTCTTCAGAGCAGGTCAGAGAGCAGGCCGCAGTTGCACGAATTGTAGAGTTGTCTGAGGCCAGACGTGCTGCACACACACACCGCTGCAGGACTTCTTCCTGGCACTGGTGGTTCTCTTGAGTCTTGTGCACCTAAAAAAAATGGAAGACAGAGGAACATCAGTTCAGTTATAGAGCACAAAAAAAAATCGAAAAACACTGCAAAATCAGCACAATCCCAATCCATCCATGCCCTCCATAATGTTTAAATTCAAGACAACCCACAGAAAGACTAGGCCCATGCAAGACTCACTAGTACCCCTGGGCATAAATAAAGGTTGAAAAGTAGGCAAAATGGTTGGAGGCCTAACAACAAAGCCTGCATTCAAAATGGCCACTTGCCTGCCAGCACATGGCCAGTGCCTGTAGCTGCACTCAAAATGGCCACCAGCCACATGGCATGTCCCTCCCCATGAACACACCCAAAAATCGAAAAACACTGCAAAATCAGCACAATCCCATTCAATCCATGGCCTCCATGATGTTTAAATTCAAGACAGCCCACAGAAAGACTAGGCCCATGCTAGACTCAAATACCCCTGGTGAAAAGGCCACAAGTACAGGCCCAAAAATCGAAAAACACTGCAAAATCAGCACAATCCCATTCCATCCATGGCCTCCATGATGTTTAAATTCAAGACAGCCCACAGAAAGACTAGGCCCATGCTAGACTCAAATACCCCTGGTGAAAAGGCCACAAGTACAGGCCCAAAAATCGAAAAACACTGCAAAATCAGCACAATCCCATTCCATCCATGGCCTCCATGATGTTTAAATTCAAGACAGCCCACAGAAAGACTAGGCCCATGCTAGACTCAAACACCCCTGGTGAAAAGGCCACAAGTACAGGCCCAAAAATCGAAAAACACTGCAAAATCAGCACAATCCCATTCCATCCATGGCCTCCATGATGTTTAAATTCAAGACAGCCCACAGAAAGACTAGGCCCATGCTAGACTCAAATACCCCTGGTGAAAAGGCCACAAGTACAGGCCCAAAAATCGAAAAACACTGCAAAATCAGCACAATCCCATTCCATCCATGGCCTCCATGATGTTTAAATTCAAGACAGCCCACAGAAAGACTAGGCCCATGCTAGACTCAAATACCCCTGGTGAAAAGGCCACAAGTACAGGCCCAAAAATCGAAAAACACTGCAAAATCAGCACAATCCCATTCCATCCATGGCCTCCATGATGTTTAAATTCAAGACAGCCCACAGAAAGACTAGGCCCATGCTAGACTCAAATACCCCTGGTGAAAAGGCCACAAGTACAGGCCCAAAAATCGAAAAACACTGCAAAATCAGCACAATCCCATTCCATCCATGGCCTCCATGATGTTTAAATTCAAGACAGCCCACAGAAAGACTAGGCCCATGCTAGACTCAAATACCCCTGGTGAAAAGGCCACAAGTACAGGCCCAAAAATCGAAAAACACTGCAAAATCAGCACAATCCCATTCCATCCATGGCCTCCATGATGTTTAAATTCAAGACAGCCCACAGAAAGACTAGGCCCATGCTAGACTCAAATACCCCTGGTGAAAAGGCCACAAGTACAGGCCCAAAAATCGAAAAACACTGCAAAATCAGCACAATCCCATTCAATCCATGGCCTCCATGATGTTTAAATTCAAGACAACCCACAGAAATACTAGGCCCATGCAAGACTCACTACCCCTGGGCATAAATAAAGGTTGAAAAGTAGGCAAAATGGTTGGAGGCCTAACAACAAAGCCTGCATTCAAAATGGCCACTTGCCTGCCAGCACATGGCCAGTGCCTGTAGCTGCACTCAAAATGGCCACCAGCCACATGGCATGTCCCTCCCCATGAACACACCCAAAAATCGAAAAACACTGCAAAATCAGCACAATCCCATTCAATCCATGGCCTCCATGATGTTTAAATTCAAGACAGCCCACAGAAAGACTAGGCCCATGCTAGACTCAAATACCCCTGGTGAAAAGGCCACAAGTACAGGCCCAAAAATCGAAAAACACTGCAAAATCAGCACAATCCCATTCCATCCATGGCCTCCATGATGTTTAAATTCAAGACAGCCCACAGAAAGACTAGGCCCATGCTAGACTCAAATACCCCTGGTGAAAAGGCCACAAGTACAGGCCCAAAAATCGAAAAACACTGCAAAATCAGCACAATCCCATTCCATCCATGGCCTCCATGATGTTTAAATTCAAGACAGCCCACAGAAAGACTAGGCCCATGCTAGACTCAAATACCCCTGGTGAAAAGGCCACAAGTACAGGCCCAAAAATCGAAAAACACTGCAAAATCAGCACAATCCCATTCCATCCATGGCCTCCATGATGTTTAAATTCAAGACAGCCCACAGAAAGACTAGGCCCATGCTAGACTCAAATACCCCTGGTGAAAAGGCCACAAGTACAGGCCCAAAAATCGAAAAACACTGCAAAATCAGCACAATCCCATTCAATCCATGGCCTCCATGATGTTTAAATTCAAGACAACCCACAGAAATACTAGGCCCATGCAAGACTCACTACCCCTGGGCATAAATAAAGGTTGAAAAGTAGGCAAAATGGTTGGAGGCCTAACAACAAAGCCTGCATTCAAAATGGCCACTTGCCTGCCAGCACATGGCCAGTGCCTGTAGCTGCACTCAAAATGGCCACCAGCCACATGGCATGTCCCTCCCCATGAACACACCCAAAAATCGAAAAACACTGCAAAATCAGCACAATCCCATTCAATCCATGGCCTCCATGATGTTTAAATTCAAGACAGCCCACAGAAAGACTAGGCCCATGCTAGACTCAAATACCCCTGGTGAAAAGGCCACAAGTACAGGCCCAAAAATCGAAAAACACTGCAAAATCAGCACAATCCCATTCCATCCATGGCCTCCATGATGTTTAAATTCAAGACAGCCCACAGAAAGACTAGGCCCATGCTAGACTCAAATACCCCTGGTGAAAAGGCCACAAGTACAGGCCCAAAAATCGAAAAACACTGCAAAATCAGCACAATCCCATTCCATCCATGGCCTCCATGATGTTTAAATTCAAGACAGCCCACAGAAAGACTAGGCCCATGCTAGACTCAAATACCCCTGGTGAAAAGGCCACAAGTACAGGCCCAAAAATCGAAAAACACTGCAAAATCAGCACAATCCCATTCAATCCATGGCCTCCATGATGTTTAAATTCAAGACAACCCACAGAAATACTAGGCCCATGCAAGACTCACTACCCCTGGGCATAAATAAAGGTTGAAAAGTAGGCAAAATGGTTGGAGGCCTAACAACAAAGCCTGCATTCAAAATGGCCACTTGCCTGCCAGCACATGGCCAGTGCCTGTAGCTGCACTCAAAATGGCCACCAGCCACATGGCATGTCCCTCCCCATGAACACCCCCAAAAATCGAAAAACACTGCAAAATCAGCACAATCCCATTCCATCCATGGCCTCCATGATGTTTAAATTCAAGACAGCCCACAGAAAGACTAGGCCCATGCTAGACTCAAATACCCCTGGTGAAAAGGCCACAAGTACAGGCCCAAAAATCGAAAAACACTGCAAAATCAGCACAATCCCATTCCATCCATGGCCTCCATGATGTTTAAATTCAAGACAGCCCACAGAAAGACTAGGCCCATGCACCACTCACTACCCCTGGTCAAGGCCCCAACAACAGGTCAAAAATCGAAAAACACAAAATTTTACAACAAAAAAAAAATCGAAAAACACAGAAAAATCAGCACAATCCCAATTCATCTATGGCCTCCATGATGTTTAAGTTCAAGACAACCCACAGAAAGAATCAGTTCACCCACCACTGGGCAAAAGGCCCCAAAACAGCCCAAAAATCGAAAATCCCAAAATTTTAGTTGTAGCAACTGTAATGCCCCAAACAAACTTACTTGTAAAATTTCTAATCCAACAGTGATCCAAAGAAAGTCAAAAAGGCCTCAAATCCAAAGATCCAGCAGCATCCACAAAAAGTAATCCTTCCAGGTCCACATCCAAATGAAAAGTGACCAGGAGATGGACAAAGCACTGGGAGGAGCCTGCTGAACAGGAACAGGAAGTTGAAGACTATGGGGCACTTCCTTCCTCCCACCCCCCTGCCCCCCTCCCCAAAATGGACTCCTCGCTAAAAAAGTGCAGGCAAATGTCAAACTAAGGAGTTATTCACATAAAAATCATCATTTCTAGAAGGTTTATGCTGCTTGCTGGTGGATTTCTTGCGCAGAATTGCAAATTTATATTTTCGCTCGCCGCATCTCAAATCTCGCAATTGCGAAGTACCGCGAGACGTGATCTCGCCGTACTCGCGTTGACAAGCTATCGCTGGCAAGCCGCGATGACGTAATCGCGCTCGCCAATTCCCGCGGGATCACACAGCAAGATCCAAAATGGCGCAGCACTCGCAAACTATCGAAAAAAACAACTCGGCAAACGATGATAAACGCCGCGCGCCGCAAAAATTGTATCACCAACGCCGCGCGCCGCCAAAAAAATCCGCTGCGTGCGAATTTGCGGATTTTGCGGGAAATCCGCAAATCTCGCGGATTGCGGATTTCCCGAAAATCCGCAAAATCCGCGAGCGGAACGGATTTTCCGCCCACGCTTAGAACCAACACCGGACAACAGGACCTCCTTCAAACTTGCCACCCGGAAACACCACCAGCTGATCCGCGCCGCCAAGAAAACAGCATTCAAGGACCGGTTGGACAACAACGCACACAACTGCAAGGAACTCTTCAACATCGTGAAAGAGCTTTCCAACCCCAGCGCAGGAAACAACGACATCACCCCATCGCAAGACCTCTGCAACTCCCTCGCTTCATACTTCCACAACAAGATCGCGGACATACACAACAGCTTCAACAACCAACCAACGCACACCATGACCGAACAACCACCCCCCACCACCACCCTCCACGCCTGGACCCCGATCAGCACCGAAGACACCATCCGCACGATGAACTCCATCCATTCCGGATCACCGACCGACCCCTGCCCTCACCACGTCTTCAACAAGGCCGACGCTATCATCGCACCCCACCTGCGAGACATCATCAACACATCCTTCGACACCGCCACCTTCCCTGAGAGCTGGAAACACGCCGAACTCAGCGCTCTACTCAAGAAACCAACAGCGGACCCCACCGACCTCAAGAATTACCGCCCCATCTCGCTCCTCCCGTTTCCAGCCAAAGTCATCGAGAAAACCGTCAACAAGCAGATGGCCGCTTTCCTCGAGACGAACGGATCCCTCGACCCCTCACAGTCCGGCTTCCGAGCCAACCACAGCACCGAGACCGCCCTCATCGCCGCCACCGATGACATCCGAGCCCTGATGGACAACGGAGAAACAGCGGCCCTCATCCTCCTAGACCTCTCCGCTGCATTCGACACGGTCTGCCACCGCACCCTAGTACGGCGCCTCAGCAACGTCGGAATCCAGGACAAGGCGCTGGAATGGATCATCTCCTTCCTCGACGGAAGAACACAGAGAGTCCGCCTACCACCGTACAAGTCAGAGGCCACCGAAGTCATCTGCGGCGTCCCCCAAGGATCATCTCTGAGCCCCACCCTCTTCAACGTCTACATGAGCCCCCTCGCGGCCATCGTACGCAAACACAACCTCAGCATAATCTCCTACGCCGACGACACCCAGCTGATCCTCTCCCTGACCAACGACCCCGCCGCCGCCAGAGCCAACCTACACGAAGGGATGAAAGAGGTAGCCGAGTGGATGACGACCAGCCGCCTGAAACTGAACTCGGACAAGACGGAGGTCCTCATCCTGGGCTCCTCTCCCTCCGCCTGGGACGACTCCTGGTGGCCTCCCGCCCTGGGCACCGCACCCAAACCGACAGACCATGCACGAAACCTGGGCTTCACCCTGGACTCCTCCCTCTCCATGACCAGGCAAGTCAACAACGTCTCCTCGGCATGCTTCAACATCCTTCGCATGCTACGGAAGATCTTCTGGTGGATCCCCACCGAGACCAGGAAGACCGTCACCCAGGCCCTCGTCACCAGCCGACTGGACTACGGCAACGCCCTCTACGCCGGTACCACCGCCAAGCTCCAGAAGAGACTCCAGCGGATCCAGAACGCCTCAGCCAGACTCATCCTCGACATCCCACGAACCAGCCACATCTCCGGACATCTGAGAGACCTTCACTGGCTCCCCGTCAACAAAAGAATCACCTTCCGCCTCCTCACCCACGCACACAAAGCCCTACACGACCAAGGCCCGAGCTACCTCAACAGCCGAGTCAACTTCTACGCTCCCAAACGCCACCTCCGATCAGCCAACCACGCCCTCGCCGCCGTCCCCCGCATCCGAAGAGCGACTACAGGAGGAAGGTCCTTCTCCTACCTGGCCGCCAAGACCTGGAACTCCCTCCCTCCCGACCTGCGCCTGACCCAAGACCACCTCTCCTTCAGGAAGAAGCTGAAGACCTGGCTGTTCGAGCAGTAGCGGCTCCCCCCCCCCCCCCCCAGCGCCTTGAGACCCTACGGGTATGTAGCGCGCTCTATAAGTGTCACTGATTGATTGATTGATTGAGAAGTGCCCTTATGTAACTAAATGTGACACTATATTTCCCGTGTGCCATAACTTTATTAACATGTGTGGACATTCAAACGGATTGATGAAATGTGTATCCTGAAGAAACTAGAGTTTTATAAACATGTCATGTTTGCACTTATACTTTAAGTTACTTTTGTATTTATTCTGAAAGTCATATTTCAAAGTGTAATCATGTATGTCATTTAGTCATGCTTCCGTCTGTTCTTGAGTAACATGTGCACAAGTATGACCATGTATTTGAAGTGCACATTTAAAAGTTTAATTAAAGTTAGCCTTACTTTAAACCTTAACGGAAACATATTTTGCCTTGCCAGTTTCTTCTTTTCCTCTGCCGGTGCGTTCTCGTGATTTCATTAGCTAGAGAAAGGAGTATTGTTGTCTGAATTAGTTTCTTGATAGTAAGACCTGAGAAGAGACATCTTGGCAAGAAATGTGAAGCCTTGATGACCAGATGAAGCCTCCTATTCATTGTGTATCAGGAACGGGGAGTGCTCAAGGTTGCAGTCATTTTCCAAGTTCTGTGGGATGAGAAATTCAAGGGCTGTTGCAAATGCATACCACGAGGAGGAAGATGATTGGTTCTTGGTGGAGAGGGAAGAGGAGTTTTATTGGTTTTAATTAGTGTCCACACTGTTGGAAGAGAGCAGATTCCATGAGACTTTGAGGGGTACAGGCCTCTCTGCTTCCTTTATTCGTGAAAGTGTCAAACTTCATCATCAACAATTATTCCAACTAGGGAAGTCTTTTACCGGAGTCTTCACTAAGCCGACACCTTCTTGCATTTCTGAATTTCCTTCAGCCACTATTCTCCGAACCATCCTTATTCTAAACGTAGAGCCTTGGTTGGATGACTTTAGAATGTATTCATGTTTAGGAGGGAGAATTGGAGTTTCTTTAAGGAACACGTACTCCTATTTCTCAGTCTTTATTATTTCTGTGATTATTTCATATCTTATTCTACTGAGACTGAACCTATTGAGATATTTCAGCTTGCCAGATGTAATTCTGTATCTTTTTAATATTCTCTTGATATGCATATATGCTGGTCTGATTATTAATTGGCAATAAAATGACTAAACATCAATTAATGATTACTGGTCCATATTGTGGTGTCAAATGGGCCTCACGGAAGTTGAATTGTTTTATTATTGCTAGCTCCCTTTGCGTCTCAGTCAACTTAAAAAGATCCATCAGACGAGAGACTGAAAATCATGCACCTGGGTGCTCTCAGACTGCTATATCACGTATTAAACAAGGACCCCCTGAGCAATAGATATAATAACTCCTAGGTCAGGGAAACAGACATTTGAAAAGTAACAACCCAGGCAGTTTTTAGATACGTGTCTTAATCAATGGTGGAAAGATGGGGGACCAATTGTAGAAGGAAAAACACAGTATTCAATTGTCAAAAGGATTAAAAAAGGGATTGTAATTAAAAAATCATTTTATTTCACAATTGTCAATAAAAACAATCAATATAGACACAAATTACAAATTAATAGAATCATACATTAGGAAAAACAAATCAAATATGACAAAAGTTTTAAATAGGAAAATTAAGAGTTAGTAATCGACACGCGTTTCGGCGAACCAGCGCCTTCTTCAGGACAACTCTTTAATACCTAAATGAAAAAAAAATACATACATTTTAAATAAAACTAAAAAGCTCTCAGACTGCTCTCAGACCAAAGCAGTAAGATACTCCGTTGCCTAAACAGAGTGCCTGTACTCTGAAATTTAGAGATGTTTGCCGGCCCTGAGACCATCTCTAGTCACCGGTAGGAAAGGCTGTCCTGGCGGTTCCTGTCGATCGGTTGAACGTATGACTGACTTTCGTACATTCACGGGTGCTCCTCAAAATTTTGAACATAATTTTGCTTCTCCAGAAGCAGTGTTGTACACATGGGTGTTGTATCTCATGGTGTGGGGGTCCTGTCAATCTTTTCATTGTTCCTTTGGCCACCAGGTTTTACCGAGCCCTGAAGCCGTTCGACCTCCCACTCTAAACCAGGAGGGCTGCCGTATTCTCAAAACTCCAACCAGCATAGTCCATGGTGCCTTCGGAGCGCCATCTCGGCGATGGAGCCTGAGTAGGCTCTGTTGTCAAAATAGGACAGAACGAGGGTCTGGCAGACGGGATTCTCTGTCTCACTTGCGAGGCCCTAAGAGCCGCAACAGCCTCGACAGACAGGCAGTTATTCCACAACGCTTCATTCTCATTGTAAGTGGGTGCGTTTTTTGGACAGTGTGGTACTTTGCAACGTTTGCGGTAAAGGGAGCGCCCTGGTGAGCACAGAGGGAGTCTACAATAAAGGGAGAGCACTGGTGAGCGCAGAGGGAGTCTAAAGTAAAGGGAGAGCACTGGTGAGCGCAGAGGGAGTCTAAAGTAAAGGGAGAGCACTGGTGAGTGCAGAGGGAGTCTACAGTAAAGGGAGAGCACTGGTGAGCGCAGAGGGAGTCTAAAGTAAAGGGAGAGCACTGGTGAGTGCAGAGGGAGTCTACAGTAAAGGGAGAGCACTGGTGAGCGCAGAGGGAGTCTACAATAAAGGGGAGAGCACTGGTGAGCGCAGAGGGAGTCTAAAGTAAAGGGAGAGCACTGGTGAGCGCAGAGGGAGTCAAAAGTAAAGGGGAGAGCACTGGTGAGCGCAGAGGGAGTCTACAATAAAGGGGAGAGCACTGGTAAGCGCAGAGGGAGTCTACAGTAAAGGGGAGAGCACTGGTGAGCGCAGAGGGAGTCTACAGTAAAGGGGAGAGCACTGGTAAGCGCAGAGGGAGTCTACAGTAAAGGGGAGAGCACTGGTGAGCGCAGAGGGAGTCTACAGTAAAGGGGAGAGCACTGGTAAGCGCAGAGGGAGTCTACAGTAAAGGGGAGAGCACTGGTAAGCGCAGAGGGAGTCTACAGTAAAGGGGAGAGCACTGGTGAGCGCAGAGGGAGTCTACAGTAAAGGGGAGAGCACTGGTGAGCGCAGAGGGAGTCTACAGTAAAGGGGAGAGCACTGGTGAGCGCAGAGGGAGTCTACAGTAAAGGGGAGAGCACTGGTGAGCGCAGAGGGAGTCTACAGTAAAGGGGAGAGCACTGGTGAGGGCAGAGGGAGTCTACAGTAAAGGGGAGAGCACCGGTAAGCGCAGAGGGAGTCTACAATAAAGGGGAGAGCACCGGTAAGCGCAGAGGGAGTCTACAGTAAAGGGGAGAGCACTGGTGAGCGCAGAGGGAGTCTACAGTAAAGGGGAGAGCACTGGTGAGCGCAGAGGGAGTCTACAGTAAAGGGGAGAGCACTGGTAAGCGCAGAGGGAGTCTACAGTAAAGGGGAGAGCACTGGTAAGCGCAGAGGGAGTCTACAGTAAAGGGGAGAGCACTGGTAAGCGCAGAGGGAGTCTACAGTAAAGGGGAGAGCACTGGTGAGCGCAGAGGGAGTCTACAGTAAAGGGGAGAGCACTGGTAAGCGCAGAGGGAGTCTACAGTAAAGGGGAGAGCACCGGTGAGCGCAGAGGGAGTCTACAGTAAAGGGGAGAGCCCTGGTGAGCGCAGAGGGAGTCTACAGTAAAGGGGAGAGCACTGGTGAGCGCAGAGGGAGTCTACAGTAAAGGGGAGAGCACCGGTGAGCGCAGAGGGAGTCTACAGTAAAGGGGAGAGCACCGGTAAGCGCAGAGGGAGTCTACAGTAAAGGGGAGAGCACTGGTAAGCGCAGAGGGAGTCTACAGTAAAGGGGAGAGCACTGGTAAGCGCAGAGGGAGTCTACAGTAAAGGGGAGAGCACTGGTGAGCGCAGAGGGAGTCTACAGTAAAGGGGAGAGCACTGGTGAGCGCAGAGGGAGTCTACAGTAAAGGGGAGAGCACTGGTGAGCGCAGAGGGAGTCTACAGTAAAGGGGAGAGCACCGGTAAGCGCAGAGGGAGTCTACAATAAAGGGGAGAGCACTGGTGAGCGCAGAGGGAGTCTACAGTAAAGGGGAGAGCACCGGTAAGCGCAGAGGGAGTCTACAGTAAAGGGGAGAGCACTGGTAAGCGCAGAGGGAGTCTACAGTAAAGGGGAGAGCACTGGTAAGCGCAGAGGGAGTCTACAGTAAAGGGGAGAGCACTGGTGAGCGCAGAGGGAGTCTACAGTAAAGGGGAGAGCACTGGTGAGCGCAGAGGGAGTCTACAGTAAAGGGGAGAGCACTGGTGAGCGCAGAGGGAGTCTACAGTAAAGGGGAGAGCACTGGTGAGCGCAGAGGGAGTCTACAGTAAAGGGAGAGCACCGGTGAGCGCAGAGGGAGTCTACAGTAAAGGGGAGAGCACTGGTGAGCGCAGAGGGAGTCTACAGTAAAGGGGAGAGCACTGGTAAGCGCAGAGGGAGTCTACAATAAAGGGGAGAGCACTGGTAAGCGCAGAGGGAGTCTACAATAAAGGGGAGAGCACTGGTAAGCGCAGAGGGAGTCTACAGTAAAGGGGAGAGCACTGGTGAGCGCAGAGGGAGTCTACAGTAAAGGGGAGAGCACTGGTGAGCGCAGAGGGAGTCTACAGTAAAGGGGAGAGCACTGGTGAGCGCAGAGGGAGTCTACAGTAAAGGGGAGAGCACTGGTGAGCGCAGAGGGAGTCTACAGTAAAGGGGAGAGCACTGGTAAGCGTAGAGGGAGTCTACAGTAAAGGGGAGAGCACTGGTGAGCGCAGAGGGAGTCTACAGTAAAGGGGAGAGCACTGGTGAGCGCAGAGGGAGTCTACAGTAAAGGGGAGAGCACTGGTGAGCGCAGAGGGAGTCTACAGTAAAGGGGAGAGCACTGGTGAGCGCAGAGGGAGTCTACAGTAAAGGGGAGAGCACCGGTAAGCGCAGAGGGAGTCTACAATAAAGGGGAGAGCACTGGTGAGCGCAGAGGGAGTCTACAGTAAAGGGGAGAGCACTGGTGAGCGCAGAGGGAGTCTACAGTAAAGGGGAGAGCACTGGTAAGCGCAGAGGGAGTCTACAGTAAAGGGGAGAGCACTGGTAAGCGCAGAGGGAGTCTACAGTAAAGGGGAGAGCACTGGTGAGCGCAGAGGGAGTCTACAGTAAAGGGGAGAGCACTGGTGAGCGCAGAGGGAGTCTACAGTAAAGGGGAGAGCACTGGTGAGCGCAGAGGGAGTCTACAGTAAAGGGGAGAGCACTGGTGAGCGCAGAGGGAGTCTACAGTAAAGGGGAGAGCACTGGTAAGCGCAGAGGGAGTCTACAGTAAAGGGGAGAGCACTGGTGAGCGCAGAGGGAGTCTACAGTAAAGGGGAGAGCACTGGTGAGCGCAGAGGGAGTCTACAGTAAAGGGGAGAGCACTGGTGAGCGCAGAGGGAGTCTACAGTAAAGGGGAGAGCACTGGTGAGGGCAGAGGGAGTCTACAGTAAAGGGGAGAGCACCGGTAAGCGCAGAGGGAGTCTACAATAAAGGGGAGAGCACTGGTGAGCGCAGAGGGAGTCTACAGTAAAGGGGAGAGCACTGGTGAGCGCAGAGGGAGTCTACAGTAAAGGGGAGAGCACTGGTGAGGGCAGAGGGAGTCTACAGTAAAGGGGAGAGCACCGGTAAGCGCAGAGGGAGTCTACAATAAAGGGGAGAGCACTGGTGAGTGCAGAGGGAGTCTAAAGTAAAAGGGAGAGCACTGGTGAGCAGAGGGTACCTCTTTTCCTTTGTGAGTATGTAGGAAAATACTTTTTAAGAACAGGCAGTGGTCCCAGAAACCACTGCCTGGCCTTACAAAACTGAAACTGAAAAGTTTAATATTTCTTTCTTAAATGCATCCCGTTTTCCTTTAAGGAAAACGGGCTGCATTTTTTTTTAAAACTGCAACTGCTTTATTAAAAAGTACAAAAGGAAGGGGTCCCAGACAGAAAACAGATAACTCAAAATATGACTTAATTGAAAAAAGACAATTGTCTCAAGAAGCAAAGTTATTAGATGCAAAAAAGTTTAATTCAGATTTGCACATGTTACCTTTCATTGGTTAGAACACATAACAATTTTTTCTCTAAGTAGCAAGATTGTTTATGTGCCCACATACACAACGGGGAAGGGGTGAAGTGAGGGAAAGTGTCAAGGATAGGGTAGGATAAAGGGATAACCTGAATCATTCAGTGACAGGTATTATTCACAATTCAAAAATTAAGTACATGTGGTTCCTTTAGCCAAAGGCCACAACATAAGGCTCATAAAGAGTCCTGAAACAACTAATGCAGAGAACCAGACTCCACTTCAGCCGCTAAAGTCTTGCTTGGGGTAGGAGTTGGTAATTGTTGTATGGTCTACGTTTCGACCCAAAATACGTGTAGGAAAGTAGCCCTTACAGAACGGGTCTTCTTCAGGACAAAACAGTTGTGGGTGGGCGACCTCCTAGGGGCAGTTAAAAAGAAATCAATTAACACACAACCTTCCTGTTGATTAATACAAGGAAGGCGGAATTAGGAAAATTATCAGTTAAAAACGTGTTGTCAAAATGCAAAAGACACTACACACATAGTTCTAATATTGCAGGGGATTGCAATCCAGATATACAAGATCTGGTACTGGCTCACCTATCGCGGAGGGCGAGAGGAACAGAGTCTCCAGGGGGTGGTGTCTCCCGGACCATGTAATAGAATTATGACTGAAAATTACAAGAAAAGACATTGTCATCTCTTGGTCAGCTAAAAATTACACCAAATTCTGTTTCCTATAGGCAATTCAGAACTTTCGTTGACAAACAGACACACCTATCGACATCTTGTCGCTTGAACTGTAATCGAATACCCATATGGGCTTCGCCAAACCCCAATTAACAGGATAAATACCAGACTGTTAGTTCGAGTACATAGGGCAAAGGTCCCAGAAGTATTCAGTGGTTGGGAAAATCAGGCTCCCTGAATAGAGATATACTAGTGGTCGTGTTTTCTACACATTCAGCCATTGAAGCTTCTAAGGGTGTCTATTAACGTAGGCTCAAAAATGACATACCTCACGTGCGCTTCTGTGACACCAGAAAGCGCGTATATTTCATGTGCAGTATAGACCTGAGTACCGTCTCTCTGCAAACAATTTAACGGCAAACATTAGGTCTACCGATCAATATTGAATTCCATAGTTCTACATTAAAATTAATGCATTCCAAATGTAGTGATCATACCTTAAAACACTTAGTTATTTTGTATAGTCAACTCGTGAGGGTTGGGAAAGCGCCTGTGCATGGGAAACAAAGCAGGAAAATAGTGCTATCGGTAAAGTGCAATTGCACAATTGTCAGTGCCTCGCTGTAAACAAAATTAAAGACATGCCTCTGACCACCAAAGGGTTCTGGAGGCGTCTCGCCGAAAAGCATTTATTATTCCATAATTCTTCTGCCTTTAAATAAGGAGGAGGGCATTTAGTATGGAAGCCGACAACGTATTACATTAAACCGGCACAGTTTTAAACATGGGGCTTACCTCAAGGGCTCTGATATGCCGGCAGAGTTCATCGTATTTATCCGGCACACCTCTCTGCAAAACAACGAAACACCGGTGGGTTTGAGTATTCAACCCCTGCGTGCCACGTTACCTTAAAGCAACATCATAGGGCGAAAGACGGGATATGATTTAAGCGCTTACCTTCAACGCTTTGAATCGGACCGGAATGTATTCCCGCAACCCGACGCACTCAGGTCTCCGCCAAACAACCGGGCCTCATGAACTTCCTGGTTGGGGGTAGGGGGTGGAGCATACCACCGAAGCCTCGATGGAGGTAGTAGAAAGACTACTCCTCCCCGGCTTACCCAGGTGACATTTGCCGATTCGGTACCAGACGATTTTCTAATTAAAAAATGCTTATTATGGAAGGCTTTGTGGGCTCAATTTGTGATTGTAAAAAATATAAATTAATAAATAATAAAACGAGGTTATTTAGATTGAATCCAACTAAACACACAAAAAGGTGTATAAAAATTCATAACAGGAGCGTTGCTCCTCTAGTCGTGTTAGGACAAATCAAGAAAGGCACTAATTGAAAGACATTAGTAAAGACTTATTCTAGGCACATGAGGGTGAGTAAAAACGTATTCTAGGCACATGGAGCTGTAATAGTTCATGTTAATAGGCCCACAGGCGCGCTGCGCCCCATAGTAATGGATAATTATTCAGAGAGGCAAAATTAATTGTGTCCAACATGGCACACATATGGTGTCTGATATTAAATGAGTGACATTATTAAAGAAACCCTATTGTATGTTCATGGAGATGTGGGACATCAGAAGTAAAAACCCCATCTATGGTTGTACCCATCTTCTATCACAGCACAGACACACAATTTACGTTATTGCAATTCTATGTAGTAGATGATCATATATGACACATGAAATACATACATGTTATTCGTTGTCGCATAGAATCTATGGCTTGCCTGCCAAACAGGGTAGCAAAAGCCCAACAGTAATGTTTAGGTAATGGAATGTACACGTAGTATATATACGGGCAGTGTGCACTTATCTCGCAGGATAGTGTAAACCATACCCCTTTCCCTGGTTTCATCAGCTCTAGTGCAAACCTGTAGACAGTGCACTTTTCTAGCAGGGTAGTGTAGACTGTTCTACATATTGCCCTGTTCAAAGGATCAGAGGTTAGCCAACTGTACAAAACTACTTTCGGATTCGTTTAGGCCCTCAACTACAGAATTGAAAATATGAATCCACTTCAGCTCTCTAACATTGAGGATACTTGATAAATCACCCCCCCTTGGGCCTAGTGTCACCTGTTCCAATACCACCCATTTTAATGTTTCAGGCATGTGGTTTTCTTTTAAGCAGTGTTCAACTAGGGGTGCCCCAGGTACCTTGCATCTAATGCGGCTGCAGTGTGCAAGGAATCTAGCTTTTACACGCTGCTGAGTCTGACCTACGTATATAAGGTCACACGGACAGATTATGCCGTAAATCACATTCCTGGTGTTACAGTTCGTGTGGCTCTTGTGTGTGTGTCGGTGATTTTTAAAAATGAAGTCCTTTGATTGGATAGTGGAAGGGCAGGCCTTACAGTTGCCACACCTAAAATGTCCCACTACAGGCGGTTGTTTCCAGCATGAAGCCAAGGTAGGTGCAGCCGGGCACTCCAAAAAGGATGATACCACATAGTCTTTTACATTCCTCGCTTTCTTGAAGGCGTGCATGGGTAGGCTGGTAATCTCCAAATCATCTGCAATTAAGCCCCAGTGCTTGTTGATTGTCTTTCTGATTGCATTACTTTTAGTTGAAAAAGTAGTAACGCAAATCATGCGTTCTTCTTCTTGACGAATGCGTAGGGTGGGTTCCAAGAGTGTTTCACGATGGCTAAACCATGCCCTCTTCCTGGAGCGCCTGATCAACCGTTTGGGGTAACCTCTTTCTATCAAACGTTTCATTAGTATGTCAAATTGTGTCATGTAGTCTTCTTTCTTACTGCAGTTCCTCCGGATTCGAAGAAACTGGCCATAGGGTAAGTTATCCCGAAGGCTCCGAGGGTGGTGACTGGAATACTGCAACAGAGAGTTACGTTCCGCAGGCTTTCTGAAGAGTGTAGTATGCAGTGTGCCTTCTTCCGCTACTATCGTGATATCCAGGAAATCAATTCTGCTGTTACTTGATTGCATCGTGAATTGACTATCTCGAGACTGCAGGTTTAGCCAAGAGTGAAAACGTTCAAATTCACTATCGCTACCTTTCCATATGATCAAAACGTCATCAATATACCGCATCCACAGTTGTATTTGATGTCGGAATGGGTTGTGATCACTGATGACAAAAGTGTTTTCATAAAAAGCCATGAACAAAATTGCCAGGTCCGGTGCAAAGGCTGCCCCCATTGCCACGCCTTTGGTTTGCAAATAAAATACATTTTGGAACATAAAGAAATTCCTCATCATAGCAATCTTTAATAGAAGGATGATGAATGAAGTGGGTACTTGTACCAGGGCTTCCCGACTGTCAAGGGCTGCAGTGGCCACCATGAGGGTCTCCTCCTGGGGGATACTCGTATAGAGCGACACAATGTCGCAGGTTACCAGTACTTCCTCCTCTGGACTGAATGGTTTACCATCTAGCAAATTAATGGTGTGTGTGGTGTCTCTCAGATAGGTGGTAGTTGCTTCCGCTAGGGGTTTAAGGAAGAAATCCACATAACGACATAGAGGCTCAAGGATGGATCCACATCCAGAGACGATAGGTCGTCCTGGGGGGTTGTGCATGTCCTTGTGTACCTTAGGTAAGGTATAAATGGTTGGTATGCGTTGATAACTCTGATTAAGGTACTGATACTCATGATCCGTAAGGAAACTTTGTTGAACTCCTTCCTGCGTGACCCTCTGGATCTCAGCCGCCAAGTCTTTTGTTGGGTCAGTCGTCAGCTTCTTATAACTGACGCCATCGTTTAGTTGCCGCCAGATCTCTTCTTTGTATTTCAATACATCCTGGATGATGATGGCCCCACCCTTGTCAGCTGGCTTCACCACGACATTACAATTGGATTTTAAGGTCTCAAGAGCTGCTCTTTCAGTCTTCTTAATATTGTATTTCACATACGTCTTTTTATTCAAGATCTTCTTAACTTCTCCAGTGACAATGCTTTCATACGCCAATATTCGGTGACTCATTGTGTTGGTTGGAGGTACAAAAGTAGATGGTACCCTGAATCCGGTTACGGATATAGTCTTGGGTGGTGGTCTGTTCTTAAAGAAGAATCATAATCTTATTTTTCTGAAGAATTTAGAGAGTTCCATTAGTGTATTAAAACAATTAGGAGGTGATGTTGGAACAAAAGACAGGCCCTTGCTCAAAACTCTGAGTTCGTCTTCGGTGAATTGTTGAGATGACAAATTAATCACCGGCGTGTCGATATTGTTCACCACCTGTAGTTCTTGCGCCTGGTCGAGCGTTCGCCGTGTTCCTCCGGTTGGAATCGAACCTGTTTCATCCCGCGGCCTCTGCCGCCATCGTTGTCCCACTGCATCGGAGGACCTTGCTGACCACGTCCAGTCCCTCGGTTCCAGTTGTTGACTCGTCCACGGGGCGGTCTCCATGTTCCTTGTTCTAAAAAAGAATTGGATTGATATTGAGGACGATACGTGTCCTGAAAAAAAAAAGCAGGCCCAGACATGGTGGTCTGCTGACTCCAGCAGGCCACCATCCCTGGGAGGGCTGGCGTTCCCAATAGGCTCGCAAATTGCGAGAGGCTCATTAATATTAATGAGCAAAACAGTGTTATAACACTATTGTACATTTCACTTAGTGCCTCGCAATGTGAGATTTGCAATGAGTCGCAAATTGTGAGGCGCTAAAAGAAAGGGTCGTACTTCTGGCCCTGAGTCCCTAATAAAAGTTACTGCTGGTACCCAGGGCATGGGTACTGAAGAGGGTCCTCCGGGGCTGCACCACTGGTTGTGCCACCCCAGAGACCCATCACCAAGGTTATACACTCTGCCATTGCAGGCTTAGTGCTTTGCAGCAGGAAAATACAAAGAGTCAACATGGAGCACAGCACTGTGTGCCATGCCAGCCATACACTGTGTAGCATATAGGTAAGTCACCCCTACTGAGTGCCTTATATTATTATACAGTGCCTTTAGCCCTAAGGCAGAGGGCACTGTATAATAATACTAATATAATCCACATTTGTAAAGCGTGAACTATCACCCGTAAGGGTCTCCAGGCTCATAGGGGATTTAGCAATCTATTACCCAGAGTCACATGGTGCTGGGCTAATCTGCCGCCGGTGCCGGGAATCGAACCATGATTACCAGATTCCAGCGTCAGTCGCCCTGGCCACGGTGCCACACCTCTCCCTTGCATGAGTAGATACGCACCTACAGTGTCCAGTCCAATCTGTGATGCTGTAAGTGAACGGGGAAGCCATACAAAGTACATGGGTGGGTCATTATGAGTTTCCTAGATCCATGATGATTCACTGATTTCTAAGGTGTTGGTCCCAAATCTTGTGTCTTAATAAATCCTCACTGATACAAGTGATGGATTTATTAATACAGCCATACAAGAGACCCTTGAGAGGGTCCCTTGAAAATCTAGAAAGCACTGTTTTTCACCAGCCTGCCACCACCAGACATGTTTCTAATCTCATGGGGTGAGAGCCAGCACTCCCAGTGGACAGAAACAATACCAGCTCTGGGCGGGGGTGCTTCACACCTCCTCCAGGACAGGATGGCCTTCCTGGGTGGGAAGCCTCAAAGGCGATGCTGTCTTTGAAATCCAACCCAGGAACCTCCAAATAGTGGGGAAGCCAAGCCCCCTTTCCTGATCTACTTTTGGCTGGAGGAAAGGCGGGAAAATTAGTTAGATGAAGAGGAGGGTCCCCATTTAGCCTGCACTACCCCTAGGATGGGGCAGGCAAGGTGAACCCCTGCCCTGAAATTCCACCATCTTGGGATGGCGGAAAAACAACCTATCAGGGCTAGGGATGTGACCCTTCCCACTGGAAGTGGTCACTAGGGGGTGTAGACACCCTAAAAGTAAGAAGCCCATTGGCTGCTACCTGTCTTCTCTTGTAACACCCCTAAATTCAGTATTTAGGTGGCACCCGAGACCTGAACATCAGATCCATTGGCCCAAAGAAGATCAGGACAAAGAAGACCCGCTGCATGAGAACTGACGCCCTGCTGCAGAACAAAAAGGTGCCAAACTTTGCCAACTGCTACAAAGACTTGACAATCGCTGCTCGCTGTGTTGTCTTGAGCCTGCAAGGACTCCAAGAACCCCAGAGCACCTACAACCTTTGTGAAATCACCAAGAAGCTCCCTTGGAGTGAAGGTATCACTCCCCTGCACCGCGCAGGCAGCGATCCCGTGAAGTCCAATTTGTCGACTTGCTGCTCTCTGATGACCTCGATGCAGCACGAAAGCAAGAAGAGGTACAACAGCTTCAAAGGGTCAGATCTGCCTCTTCACCAAGTTTAGAGGCACCAGGACCTACCGGAACCATGGCGTACCAATACCCTGGGTACCGGATCCCCGGTGGCAAACACAGAGAAGAAGAGTCCACTCTGGACTCCCAAAGCACCATCAGTAAGCATCCATCGAGGGACATAGCGACATCCAAGACCTACTTCCATAGTGACCCAGCTGTCCCAAGATCGCCTATTGAAGTTGCCTGCTCCTGACCACGCAGACCTCTAGACGCACGATGCCTAGCTGACCTGTTCTCTCTGCACCTGGCCCAACCGGCCCTGGTATCATCTAACCAGCTATGCTCCTGTGGTCCCCAGGCCCTTGCGACCTCCTACCTCCAAGGAGAACCACCAGACTTACCTGTAAGTTCTCCTGTGCAGTATGTTTTCAAGTGGCCCCCTTCGTATCTGCCCACCAGCTTCCGAGACCCTCAGGACTCTGCTCCCGGCCGATCCGGGACGCTCCCAATCTTTTCCTGTTGGAACTTTGGACCTAGTCCCGACATTGACCTAAACTGAGAAGGTGAACTTTTTGAAAGCATTGCCTAGTTTTCTATACATTTGTATTCCCTTTTCCCATTGTTCCTATGTGCGTAATTACGCACAAAAGTGATATATTTTCAGAAATTTGAAAAACGTATCCCCGAAAGTACTTATCTTTGAACTGTGTTCTTGGTCTAAAAAAATTACAGAAAAATCAATACTATTTTTATAAATTGGTCTCAGATTTATTCTTGAGTGTGTGTCTCATTTATTGCCTCTGTGGAGTACAACAAATGCTTAGCACTACCCTCTGATAAGCCTCACTGCTCACCCACACTACCACAAAAAGAGCATTAGAGTTAGCTTATTTTACCTCTGTGTACCATTTGGGGATTCTCTGCACAGTGTACTTCTTTTAGCATACTTTATAGACAGCCAGCTTCCTACAACCCCCAAGTAGGAACATTCGGTTTCACACATATGATTAATAATAAGCTGTGTTTTGTTGTCAGTTGTAGCTTGCTGAGTAGTTGTACAATATAAGTTACAGAAAGTCTGTGAAAGTCTCATGACTTGTTTATGTACAAAAAGGCAATAGAATGTGCTGTTACTAGTGGTACGGTACGGATAAGCAATAGCAACATTTTGAAAAATGAAATGAAAGAGGTAAATAATAGAATACATTGACGTAATAGCAATATTATGTGTTTAGGGGAGTTCTGACAACGTTTGGGCTCGGTGCCATTGCACCTGCTGTACCATTCAGATCATGCCACTAGTGCCTGCAAGATAACTACATTTGTGACTGCCTGTTTAGCAGTAAAATATAGCAATATTTGGTGTTTGGAGGAGTTCTGACAACTTTTAGCCCAGTAGCCACTGCACCATTCAAATCATGATCCTATTGCTTGTAAGGTAACTGCACTTGTGACTGCCTGTTTGGTGGTTAAATATAGCAATATTTGGTGTTTAGAGGAGTTCTGACAATTTCTGGCCCCTGAACTCATGACCCTAGTGCCTGCTAGATAACTGCACTTGTGACTGCCTGTTGAGTAGTAAAATTCAGTAATATTAGGTATTTAGAGCAGTTCTGACAACTTTTCGGGCCGGTGCCACTGCATCTGCTGCACCATTCAAACCACGGCCCTACTGCCTGAAAGATAACTGCACTTATACCAATAATCAGTGTTTAGTGGGGTGCCTAGAGCTTTTGGTCGTAGAGACACTGCATTTGTTGCACTATTAAAGCCATGGCGTAGTGTCTGCTAGATATCTGCAATCATGACTGCCAGTTTAGTAGTAAAATATAGCAACATTTGGGGCCAGATGTAGGAAAATCAGAAATACCGACTCTTAATTACCGAATTTTACCGATTCGGTAATTAAGAGTAGGTATTTCTAATGTAGGTACCAATTCGGTAAATTTTACCGAATCGGTAAAAACCGGTATTTACCGGTTCGGTAAATACCGAATCGGTATTTGCTATTGAATCCTATGGGCCTTGAAGCCCATAGGATTCAATATCAAATACCGATTCGGTATTTACCGAATCGGTAAATACCGAATTTTGCAAGGGTGCAGGGGGTGTCACTTTGACACCCTCTGGCATCCCTGTTTTAGGCTTGTGTGCCATGTGGCACACATGCATGCCCTAAGGGCATGTATGTGTGCCACATGGCACAGGTGTACATGCACAGATGTGCATGTACACCTGAATCGGTATTTTACCATGCAATTGTATTGCATGGTAAAATACCGATTTTCAAAGCCCTTTGTCAATGTTAAAATTGGCACCTACATACCAAACATGCATTTTCGGTAATTTTACCGACCGGTATAGTTACCGATTCGGTAAAATATACAGAATCGGTAATTTTACTGATTCTGTAATTTTACCGAATCGGTAAAATTACCGATTCGGTAAAATTACTGAAAATGCATGCTTTCTATCCCCCTACATATCCATGGCCATTTACCGGTCGGTAACGGCCGAATTCGGCCGTTACCGGCCGATAAATGGCCAAAATCTCCCACCTACATCTGGCCCTTGGTGTTTATTGGAGTGATGACAACGTTTGGCCCCAGTGCCACTGCTCCTGCTGCACCATTTAGATCAAGTCCCTTTTAACTGCACTTGTGACTGCCTGTTTAGTAGTAACATTTCGCAATATTCTGTGTTTACTGGGATCCCTAAAGCTTTGCCACTGCATCTGCTGCACCATTTAAACTATGCCCCTTTTAACTGCAAGATAACTGCAATTGTGTCTGCCTGTTTAGTAGTAAAATACAGTAATATTGGGTGTTTAGAGCAGTTCTGACTACTTTTCGGGCCGTTGCCACTGCATCTGCTGCACCATTCAAATCACGGCCCTAGTGCCTATTTAGTAGTAAAATAGATCTGTTAATGCAGACAAAGTGCAAAGGAAGGTACTGCTCCATGAATAGGAAACGCCAAACATTCTAATGCTAAAGCATCTGCTTTACACAACAAAGTAATAAAAAAGCAAGCATTCCAGCATACTGTTAGAACCTGTCGGCCTCCTCCCTGGGAAGAGATCTTATCTTATAGTTTAACAGCCCCTGAAGTCTGGGCAGTGAATGGGGCTTAAAGAGTGTGAGCAGCTTTAGTAGGAGATAAGTATCATGAATGCATGCAGCCAGGGGGCGATAAGTATCTGTAAGCAGTAAATGCTGTGCAGCCTTAACATAAGAGAAAAAGTTCCACCCACTAAAGCGGATTGGGATGAGTGCTTTGGCCTTGGGAACTGATAAGAGAAGCCCCTTTTAAGATACATTGACAACAATAGATGTCACAAGCACAGCGCAAGCAATGTGTAGGCAAACCCGAAAAAGTGCAAGGGCGTAATAAAAAAATTCAGGCCTACATTAATAGATTGAAGTTGCGTACGCTTCGGGCCACAACTCATTAAAAATGATTTCATTAAATTAGTCAATAGGTCAAGATTTTCCATGAAATTGACAAAGGAATGGACTGAAAGAGGTAAGGCTTTGGGGGTGGGGGGGGGGCAATTAAAACTGGAGTGTTTTCTTCTGTAAAGTGATATTTTAAAATCAAGCAATCTCTGACGAATTAAGTATGGTTTTATTAACTTTCTTACGCCATGGGGGCGCTCGAGAGCCACGCCGCAAAATGCCCACCTACGATGGAAGCTCTGCCGGCCGGGATGTTAATCCGCCATTAATCCTACCATCCCACGGTGGTTGCTGGTGCCTGGGTATTGGAACTGGCCACTGGAGTGGGGGGCGGCCCGAGGGGCCTGGCTGTTTCCTTTGGGACCGGGGAGACCACGCAAACTCGCCCCGCAGCCGGTGAGTAGGAGCTTAATGGTGAAGCCGCGGCTCGGCCTCGGCATTAGTGGTTGCTGCCAAGGGACATCCGGAAACGGAGGGAAAGGTGCCACTTGCTGTGGGGACTTCTGTTCCACCCCCCCCTACCCCCCCCCCCAAGAGGTGAGCGATTCGGCACCTCCTATGACCTGATCTTGCCAGTGAGAGGTGGTGACGTGTTGCAGCCCACAGTGCAGTGCTGGGCCTTCATCAGTGAGACAGGCGACGAGAGGAGCATTGAGGGTGTGGGCACTCGGCTCGCGTTGGACCAGAGGCGCTGCAGGGGGGGACAGGCCTGCTGCATGGACATCCGCCTGCTGGCAGGCTGGGGCCAGGGCCACTTGCGCTGTCCAGCATAGGCCATGGCGGTGGGCTCCGCGTGCTTACTGCGGCCTGAGACACTGGGAGCTGCTGCATGTAAGGGCCCTTGGTGATACCGTGCATCGCTCCAGCAGAAAAAATGTGTGGGCATATTATCTAGGGCTGGCGATAGATTTATCGCCGCTTTAACGCCCGTTTTCGGGTGAAAAGCAGCGATAATTCTATTGCATTATAAACAAGGACACGCTAGCGCGTGTATCCTTGATTTATCTCCCTTTTCTGTCACCACTCGCTACGCATCGATAGTGTGATGCAAAGTAGGCGTGGCTGACAGAAACAACATGGGAAAATATAGCGAAGGAATTTAGCGTCAGCTAAATCCCTGTATTAGGCCTACCTAACATGGGAGGTGGATTATGGGGTACAGGGCCTTATCACCAAGATCATCACCGTTTTGGGAGGGACGTCGCTGTTTTTTAGGCACTCTTTGGCCATTTGCCCCGCAATCACTGGAACATTTATCGCCATAGCGCTGAGCGTTGGTAATACAGCGCTAGCTTGGCGAGATATTCCAGCGATAGCCGGCGATAAAGAAAAGCATGCTAAGCGCGCTCGGCGATAATTATCGCCAGCCCTAGATAATATGCCCCATGGACTTTTCTCTGCATGACTTAATTGAGTCCTGTGCTTGGAGGCCTTGGCCTACCTGTGACCCCCCAGGTCCCTGGTGGTGTGGTAGGGCCGCTGCCCGGGTGAGCTGAAGACAGAACCCTGAGGCTCTGATGAGGAGGCCTTCGTGCACCTGACCACTGGCGCCTACTGAGTTACCCCGCTCGACCCCTTCCTGACAATCGTCTGTTTCGCTGCTCTTCCCTGGAGACTCTTGGGGTTCCTCCTGTTGTGGGTTGTGTATTGCTTCCAGTCATGGGAACAAAGAAGGCCTCCGTCTGAGGGGAGAGGGTCTTCCAGACAGAATGGCTGGAGAGGCAGTGACTTAACACAGGCCCCCGCAGCTCCCGCGGTGCCGGGGGGCCCCCAAGCTCCAGGGGGGCCCCCAGCACTTTGACCAGAGAGCTCCTGATAGAGTCCAGAAGGGGCCCCTCCACGTACCTTGCAGGGGGCCCCCCTCAATTTGCGTTATGCCACTGTTGAGAGGAGCGGTACCCTGCTCTAATTACACTTCAAAGGACTTTTGAGGTTCATCCTCACAAGGATTATGTTTGTTATTTGAGTGGGGCTTCCACCCCTCTTAACTAGTAACTTAGGGGCATATTACCAAGCAATAGCGATAATTATCGCTATTGCTTGGTTAGAGACAAAAATTTACAGCTGAGCTGCGGCAATTTGTACCGCAAATAAACCTTGGTATTACCAAGGTTTATCGCAAATGCGATAAAAATCGCCGCAATGCATGAATATCGCTGAAAAGTCAGAGATATTCATGCATTACCGAGCTAATGCTCTTAGCCATGTTATCCACCTCCCATTGTATAACATGGCTAAGAACTGCTCAGGGCAGGTGTTAGCTTTTGGAGATATTCGCGCTTAGCGCAAATATCTCCAAAAGTTGGTAATAGGAGATAGCGATGTTAGCGACTGTTTTCAGTCGCTAACATCTTGGCACGCCCACTTTGCATGTCATTAGTGATAAATATCACTGACATGCAAAGTGGGGCCCAAGATGGTCGCTATCTCCTACTAGCTGTCGCTAACTGGTGTTGGCAACAGCTAGGTAATAGGGAGATAATTTTATCTCCGCTTTCCAGGCTTTTAAAGCCAAAAAAGCGGAGATAAACCCCCTTGATAATATGCCCCTCAATTTCTTACAGGTACTAAGTAGGAGGTATCCGTAAGGCTAAGACCCTAGCAATAATTCTGTTAGGGCCACACTAATCTTGGCCTGACTGACCAGTCAGAGAGACAAGAACAATGCTGAGGCCCCCTCCCCCCTCCAGTGAGAAGGGTGGAACTGCTGACTAAGCCACAAGGAAATCTTTCATGTCCAGGCTCTTGGCACACCTTCAAGGAGCTGACTGCTTTCTGAAAGAACTTGTGCAGGTGTTAAATAGGCCGAGTTAGTTACTCTTAAGTGGCTGCAGTTGAAATGTACCCCTTACTCTTATCAGAGCTTGAGCAACAAAGCAGTGTAACTTTACACAAGTGTATGTTGCTCATGGGAGTAGATCTTTAGGTTGAAATGTTGACACTTTAAGCCATTTGTAAGTTAAACAACTCCTTCATGGAAGAAATACACGTGGACTTACAAGAGAAAAAGTAACTTTTAAATGCTCTTTTCACATTTCTGTGTGATGACACTAAGCTTGTTATTTTGTAAAGTACTTAATGAGTCAAGGAGGCAGCTCCAGGGCAGAGACACGTCATCACAAACCTGCAAAGTCAGTGAATGGAAACTGCACTCAGTTCCCATGGCACACTGGCTGGATGTGTTTCATATGATTCGCCATCACTGCTATTAACTTCATGAATTATAAACAAAGAATATTTGCAGAAGACTCTGGAGCTCCTTAATGCACGTTACCATACTCAGTTGTGTTTTATTGTTGGCAGCTAGGAAGAAAGGGCAACTGTGATACAAATATAACCCACTGGTAGGTTCAGGGAGGGGCCAAACTACACAATAGGCGACTGTTAGAAATGGGATCTCTGGTTGGCTAAGGCTAGCGCCAAAACCAGGCAGAGACTACCACTCTACGTCAGGGCAAGGGAGTTACAAGCCAAGATAACCCCTGCTCACGCCCTTGGTAACGTGACACGAGCAGTAAGGCTACTCTCGGAGGCTTTGTAAAGTTAAGCGTTTGAGCGCGCACCCAGCAACAACACCCAAGGCCCACCACAAAGGAAACTCCACACAAGGTTATATATAAAAATAGCCTTTGTATTATACCAAACACATTAGATAATAAACACACACTTTACAATGTGCCAGAGGCACGGGAAGAATTTACAGGGGATTATTAACACGGGACAGGGCCACATGGACCACTGTCAGGAATATGCACTTTTTAGAACTAGCACTTGGTAGAATTAGCACTTTGTAGGAATAACGCTTAGCACATAGAATATATCATAACTGTAGCACCAAATAGCAAATGTAGCACACAACCAGTAATCACTGGTAAAAGGTAAGTACCACCTACGCAACCCTAACCACCTTAGGAAAATATCACGCAGGGAACCATGAACTCACTAGTATAGCTATGCTAGGTAAAACAACCTCCTAAGCATGAAAACACATTCAGAGGCATAGGCAAGAAGCTTGGCACATGATGCATAGAAACGCATGAGAGGTGTAGGTAAGACACATGATGCAGAAATCAAATTAGGCAAGTAACCACATTTTACGCAAAGATCCCAAAGGGCAAAAACATGTACCCCACGCAAGGGCACAACACCAGAACTGTCCCCCAGGCCAACTGGCCTCTCAGGGGCTAAAACGCCCTGTGTCCACAATGTCAGGGCAGGCTGCACGGGCAGCCAAAGAAGAAGGTGCAAGGGCCTAAACGTAGCAGCTGCCCCTAAGTGCTGGGCAGCTGTAGCAGGGCGCCTGGAACCAGCGTGCCTCCTGGCTCTCTTCTGGATTCCAAAATGAACAGTGCCCAAGAACAACGTGAGAGCCTTGTGGGTTCTATTAATAAAAATGCCGCCAAATCACGTGGGGGTCCCGCTCAGGGAACTTGGACAAACAATGGCCCCTTGAAGTGTAGTGTAGTTCCTATATTTCCAATAGGCTCTACGCCATGGAATAACATAAACAGCAGTTTAGACGTAGGACTGAGGTCGACTAGGTCTCTACTGAATATGTTAGACTTAATTAGGTATGCCAGCTAGCTCAGAGGTCACTAGAAACTTTCTCGAATGAACAGGGAGGAGTTAACTTTCCTGATTAGACAACAAGGGATTAGTTTCTGACAACCGCATAAACATGACAACTTTGCTCCCTCCAGAATAAGGAGTATATCTCCAGAGTCGTGTGAAAACAATAGATAGCTATTTCACTCAGTCAATCGTGCATACTTAGTTTCACCAGAGTGTAGAGAAATAGAGAGACAGGCATTTTCAATAAAATGTGTTATTTATTGAGCAGTCTTCTTTCTCATGCAAGAGAAATGAATTGCCACAATTGGAATACTTGTCATAAAGTAAAGTGCGTACAGTAAAAGGAGTACTATGAAATAATACTGTAAAAGCATTGATATGGTTTCTGAGCTATATGATACTTAAAACGGATAAAATATATACAATTACATACAATGATAAAAGTTGACTAAACGTACTCAACTGGTGCTTCTAAAATACGCCTACCCCAGTGTACCTAACCTAAGCTTAGTACGTGGGAAGGAGTAAGGGAGTTGCAGTTTAAGTTAAGTTAGTTGTGCCAAGAATCTGAATCAAGAATTCTCTAAGGGTCTAATCAGCACCGTACCTTGGTTTTAGAATGAAGGAGGTCTTGTATCTCGTTCTCAGGACTCGATCTCCCAGTCACCCGCAAGGATGACTGGAAACACTGGAGCTGGATTTTCTCGGCAGGAGAAAAGACAGCGTCTTTCTCAGTGCGTCAAATGGGAGGGACAGCTTCCTTCGGCACTCGCATCAGCTGGGCTTCGGGTAAGTAGATAGCCGCTCTGCTCCAAACCACTGTGCGTTGCTTAAGGCAAATGCTGGTATATTTATACCTGGAAGGTGCTGTGTTTGACGTAAGGTTGAACATAAGACGTCAATAAGAACTGTCGCTAAGAACTGGCAGTTCTTTCAGGACTTGCAGGAGTTCTAGGACAAATCAAAACAAAAGCAGGGGGAATTCCCGGGTAGCTGGAGGTTTGGTTTGTTTAAAGAACGCGTTGGACTTTCTAGGAGTCTAAGGAAGTAGCCTTGCCGTATTTGGACTGCATAGGCTATGACTAAATATGGATATGAGTCTTATGCCTTTATAAGGATATGATTTGTTATAACCACATAAGGGCATACATCGGGGATATTTAATTAGGGTTCTAGATACGTTTACAACACCCACTCCACGTATAATGTCCATCATTACTAAATACTAAGCAATATATAAACATATAGGTATGCATGTGTTTTCCAGCCCACCCCAAACTACATCAAATGCATTTGAAATGGTATAGATACACGAAATTTAGTATTATACTGTACGCTTTCAAGCAGTGGTATCATTCAGATCAAATTTTGTTCATTTAGAATGTTGACTGAATGAATCACGAAATTTACATTCATGAAATGGCTCTTAATACAGAAAAAAGAGGTTGAGACCATTTCATCACATATTCATACAAGATTGTACATGTGCTAGAGGCTGATTTCAAAATATTGTCTCTAGAGTAGTAGTAAAATAGAAGTTCTGTTCTCCAAGAATAGTTCTACTTTAAGCAGAGTATTATGTGCTAAGAAAAGGTAAATATTTTGGAATTGGGAAAAAAAAATTGTTTTCATGGAAAAAAATAGTTCCAAATGTTTTCAGCAGTGTTGTTTATAAGAACTGAAGACCGAATTCAAAGTTCAGGGAACGCTGTGTGCTCGCTCGCTAGGTGAAAGTTGGGCCAACGCTGAAAAATCAGAAATAGTACATTTATGCGATGCATTGCCATCATCGGTGTTCAGATCAGCAATGTTCACAGAAGGTTGTACCTGTGAGGTGCTGCTTTCATCTCGTAGTTCACCGCCGCCTAATCGTAATGGTGAAGTCTCAACGAATGCCGTCATCAGAATCGGTAGCCGCTGGGGACAACACGTTGCATGAGTCGTTACCGGACAAAACAAAGCATTGATATCCATTGGTACGGCTGACGATAGTGTAAGACAGACGTCGAAAACGCATTCTTCTCCGCATAGCAGACATCGAAGCACAGGTAAGATACAATTTTGCCAGATTGGTCTGAATGAAAGAAACCAGGTAGTATTCAGATCTCTTAGCCGGCCCAATCTGAGGACCTTAGTGATACGGTCTCGGTAGCGTATTGCTAGGATCGTTTCTTCCATCGTAGCCTGAGTTTTGTCGGTGACTTGGCTTGCCATATCAGAGCAGAAGGAACAAAAATAAAATTCCTGCTACGAGTCCCAAAATAAGAGGCAGGCCACCGAAAAGAGAATGTACAAAATTCGGGAAGATGCCCAGAACTGTTTCAAAGGGTGCTAACAGTCCCGAAAAAATTGTCTTAAATACATGTGCGATGCTACTGGTATCTGACATGTTTAAGATTTGGCTTAACATTTCTACGAAATGCACGGGGCAATTTGTCGATAATAGGGTATGTATCTCTGCCGCTGTCCTTGCAACTTGCAGTTCAGACGTCTCTTTGGACGAGGTTAAAGGCACAGTTGTTTGTAAAAGAATAGACTTCATTCTGCTTAAAGTATCAATTCGAATAGAAGAGATATTCACAGAAGGCCATATTGCTGCCTCTATGTCTGGATTGCTGTTTGGATACAATACTTGCATACAACATATGACCCTGGAAGTAACGCTCACGAAATAGGCTTTTCCTGGCATCATGCCACAACAGCTGTGGTCACTTAATATAACGTAGCTACCGTTGGAAAGTTGTCTGAAAAAGGGCTCTATCTGTGTAGCAGGGGTGCCGTGCAGATGACATGAAAGGTTGTTTGATGAACCTTCGCAAGTTCCATGCAAGTTAATACCTTGACACAGAAGTGTACCCCTTAGTGATTTTTTACAATTGTTACCACTAAGAAATACCTCTTTTTTCCCTTCACTATAACATCTATGTGTATAAGGTAAATTCCAGGTTGATTTGATGTATCCTTTACCCAACCTTTCATACAGGCCTGCTGGTATATACTTTTGGCAGTATTTAAACTGAAAAGATGTTATCGGGATTGTAATGGTGCCATGTATCGTTCCCGTGCTGGTGGAAAAACCTTTGAGGTCTGTGCTACCAAGCACTGGAATAAGCTTCCGTTAGCTCTTCGCACATGCCAGACAGAACCAGTATTTCGTAAATCCCTTAAAACCCTTCTTTTTTCCTCCTAGTTTGGTACCTCCGACCTGTCCCTCTAGTTTTCAGAGTCTTCCAGCGCCGGGATGCCCCGTTGGGGCCGCTGCGCGCTTTACAAAACACACTAATAAATAATAATAAAATAAATGTATTATCCATTCAATGACAGGTCTTTCTGACATTGTTAATGGTAATCTTTCTAGTTTTTCAATGCTCAGCACCGTATAGTCTGCTCCTTTCTGTACCAACGAGATTTGTCTATCAGTAAGGTTAAAGAAAGAAAATAATGACGTTGTGTTGATTAGACGCCTTGGCACGTAGCCTGAACTGAGGTTTTGTAACGTCCAGCCTAGCTGTACAATAGAACGCAATTGGGATTGACCATTTTTGTAACATTAGCATATCCTGTTCTAATATATCAATAGCAGATGATACAATGCTGTCCAGTGAATAAATTCTGGAAGACAGAGTAGTTAACCCATTGTCCACTACAGAAAGTGATTTTTCCAAATTAATAAGATCAATTTCACATATTTTTTCTGCAGTTTCAATTTGTGTTACTTTCCAAGCTTCATTGTAAGCTGCTTATATACCGGCGTATATGAAACGTTTTTGACGCTGTTTGCGAGGTCCCAGTATGAAATCTCGCAAGTCAGCACTTTCTTTAAGTAAAGTTAAGTGTTGCTTAATTTCGGGAAGTGTGGATTTCTGTAGCCAATCGAGGTAAAGTTTTCCTACACTGTATGTTGTAACTATCCCTGGATGTTATCTCTGGGAATATCTTGGGTCTGGCCTATTCTGTTTAAACCCCTGTATTTTGTTCAGGAATCTATCTTGACAGTTATTTGTGTCTGTGGGCCAGATCAACCATTTGTTCCAATCAGGAATTGTTCTGTTTTGTTTTAAAATATATGACACGTCTAACCCCTCATCTGTAGTGGTGTTTCTATCAGGCATAGACTTTGGTATAGACAGGTTGTTTAAATCTTTTATCTTGGCTAAACCAAGACATGTTGTTTGTTGAATGGTGTCATTCAGGAACATTATTTGTTCTGGGATCATGCAGGCTCTAAATAATGATTCTAAACCTTGTACCTGCCACTCTTTTGTACCCCAGATGGTTTTTGTCTCAATGTTGTTTTTCCAAAATTCCAAACCAAATGTAGACATTTTTTCATAAAACTTTTCAGAATAAATCAATTTAGTATTTGTCAACATGTTTTTCATTCCTGTCTTATTTAACATTTTAAAATAAAACGTTTCTGGGTTAGTGTAATTAAAGCCTGAGAAGTATGGAAACTTCTCATAAAATGTTTTCGAACTGCCTTTTGGCGGAGTTGGACAATGTTCCCGCTGATTATAACTGAAAACATTTCTAGGATTAGCAGATTTATGCAGATAATGATGCCCAAAGTGATTGAAGCAATACATTTCCTCATAATTCGATGAACCCTGTAAATAATCATGGGGCATATTACTAACAACTAGCGATAATTATCGCTATGTTGGTTAGGCGGCGATATTTTTATCGCCGAGCTGCGGCGATTTTTATCGCTTAGGAACCTTGCTATTATCAAGGTTTATCTCCTAGGCGATAAAAATCGGTCGAAATGCATGAATATCGCTGAAAGGTTAGCGATATTCATGCATTACCGAGCTAATGCTCTTAGCCATGTTATCCACCTACCATTGGATAACATGGCTAAGAACTGCTCAGGGGCAGGTGTTAGCTTTTGGAGATAGCGCGAATATCTCCAAAAGTTGGTAATAGGAGATAGCGATGTTAGCGACTGTTTCCAGTCGCTAACATCTTGGCACGCCCACTTTGCATGTCATTAGTGATAAATATCACTGACATGCAAAGCGGGGCCCAAGATGATCGCTATCTCCTACTAGCTGTCGCTAACTGGTGTTAGCGACAGCTAGGTAATAGGGAGATCATTTTATCTCCGCTTTCTTGGCTTTTAAAACCAAAAAGCGGAGATAAACCCCCTTGATAATATGCCCCACGTTCTGTAAATTTTGCTGACATTTCTAAATCTGACATCATCATATTAATATTTTCAAAGTCCCAATCCTCAGAGAAAGTACTAGGTGATACAAAGTCAATTAAGGAGATCTTGAATTGGTGTGGATAATTCAAGAGCTCAACCGGGCCATAGATTTCATAATCAGTTTTGTCCTATGCTATACCACCAGGTATAGGGATGGCTGTGATGTTCACTGATGATAGTTCTCTTTTTTCGATGTGAGAGGATCTGTGTGGTTTCAGGACCAAGTTGAAGTTCTGACTTGCTGTGTCCATTGTACTATATTTTCCATCAATAAATCTACCCAAACTTAAAACCAAGATGAGCCATAGAAGGAGGAAAAGTACACCTAACACAATCCATAATGTAATCCATGGTGAAGTTAGATATGTTTCTCTCAGTTGATGAAAGAGCTCTGTAATTTTTTCTTTGAAAGTTTTTGTTGCTGGCTTGTCTCCATGTTCACTTGGATCATCGGAAAAGTCATCAAAGTTGATAAAGTAGCCAGATGCAGTTCTGTCAATTGGTGGAATTGCTTCCGGATTTCCATTGATCTTTGGATTTTCTTTTGTTACATTTGTGTAGTCCGAGGCTACATTGTTGTAGACAGGTGTTTCTTGACGAACTGTTGCGATTTGGGTATCAAGAGGCACAAGTTCCATGGCTTTGTTGCATAGTCCTTTATTATTCACTGCAGGTTTATCAAATGTTATTAGTTTCTCAGTTTGAACCTCTTGGATTGTAGCAAGATTTGGTCTTCTGCTATTTCTTGGGAGTCCACTTGGCCTACTACTTATTATTGGCCACATGGTTGTGGTTTTACCAGGTCGATTGATACTACTCGGTTCTCCTTTTTTACCAGCAAGGGGCGGTAGTACTACTGATCTTGTTCCGCTGACAGCTAAGACAGGTACTGCTTTTCTGTAAGAAGGCCCAAACTCCTTCTTTACCGCGATCTTTTCTCTGACCAGATCCCCAATCTTTGGAATCCAGACAGGTCTTACTGGGACAGGTGGTTTTTCTTCAGGGGTCGATGGCTTTAGCTTTTCGTTACTCAGACTTTTTCTTGTTTCATTTAAGTCCTGTAAAACAGCCAAACGATCTTTGATATCAAAAGTTTTTTGTTTCACCACTGAAGTCTGATAATCCAAATCCTGGATGATCATTCTAGTACCGAATAAAAGTTCGTACGGACTGATACCTCCTAGAAAATTTCTTGGCATGTTATTAAGACTACGTTGGACACTTATTAGATGTTTAACCCACCCGTCACCCGAACCTAATACCCTCGCTGTTATAGATTGCTTCATGTCACGTTTATTCTCTCCACTACCGCATTTCCCTCGGAATGTAATGGACTAGAATACCGCAATGCAATGCCCATGATGGACATGGCCTCCTTGTAAGCCCGAGAGCTAAACGCAGGACCCTGGTCAGAATGTAGCACGCCAATTGCGTATGTGCCGATAAAGACTCGCAAATCTTTTATAACAGTTCTGGCGTCAGCCGAGCGCTGGGGCCACATCTAAATGAAGATCGTCTTAATAATTATGGGATTGCATTTTTCCGTCTGGATGTCTGCGCATAGATAGCCTGATGCTGTCTAATAGAGGTGTCTGGGCAGGTGTCTGGTCCGATTCACAACTGCGATCTCTGTTGCAGTCCTGACAATTCATTGCAAAGTTATAAATTTGCACGCTCATCCCTGGCCACCAGTATTTTGATTGTAATTCTATTAGAGATTTCAGGATATCTTGGTGCCTCAGACCCAATCCCATGTGTGCTTCTTGAATCAAGAAGACCCTCCGGTTCGTGTTTGGAATTACTCTATCCCCCACTCCAAGGATTTGAGCAAACGGAACGGAGTTCGCATCAATTATGTATGTATTGCAGAGTGGATAGTTTAGAGGTAACGCCGCATAATTGCCTTCCATTGAGGCTTTTACTGCAAGCAGCGTTTCGCCATCTATTTGTTATTTCGTACACTTTTTTGTAGCTACGGAAGCCGAGTGATCAGACTCCGCTGTAGCTCTGTCAGCCAATGAATTCCCTGCAACGTGAACGCCATCACGTTGAAGACTCTGCTTATGTATCACATGAGTCTTTTGTAGTTCTTTCAGCAAAAGAACTACTTGTTCCCATAGTTTTTATGCTTTATTGTGGCACCTGTCTCATCTTTGTAACCGTTTTTTATCCAGGTCTACATGGAATTATTATAAGACCGGACGCAGTACTGCGAATCACACACTATTAGTGTTGGGAATTCGCGATCGCCATCTTCAAGCGCCATCTTTAGAGATCTTTTTTCAGTTCGCTGAGCTGTACAGTTTCTGAGTGATTCAGTTTTAGTGACCATCGGCCTGAATTTACCTAAGCGCCAGCGACCTTTAACAATCGCACACGCAGCATTGTAAATTTGTTTTTCCACAACGTAGTGTTGTGCAAATCTGTCCGTGTAGATTACACAGGTGTATTGTTCGAGAGATAGAATTTCGATTGACAGGGGGCATTCATGTTCGTATTCCAGATTTTCTAGTTTTTTCATTTTCGGATCAAAAGCGTGTTTCATGTCTTCTGTAGCAAGAGAATTTTCCCATTGTATCCATTTTGGATCTAGAGCTATAGCATTTGGAATGCCTGGTCTTGATACTGCCTCAAGGGCTGATACTGTTGTTAAAACAGATATCATTTTCCCTTGGGCTAGGGCTCTTTCTTTTGCTACAGCAGTTTGAACCGCAGTTAGAATTTTCTCTGTAGAACTGAATTTCATTTCAGCTTGTGTGTACAAGTGTGATTTGTAAGTTATTGGTACCGTTTCTCCTTCATTAGAGGTCAGGTATGTGAATCCGCATCTTCCTGGGATTACTCGTATTACAAGGTTACGTTCGTTTGTGCGTGTTTGCAGTTTTGTTTTAGTTAACATGTCTGTCTGTAATGATCTTAAAATTTCTGTGTGTTTTTGAGTCCAATTATTTGGTTTAAAATCAGGTTTTATTAGTTCGTAGAGAGGTTTAACCCTCTCTGCATAATTTAGAATGTATGTTCTTCCGAAATTCAGGAAACCTAGTATTGATTGTAAGTTTTTCAGCGTTTTTGGAGCTTGGAGTACAGCACACTTCTCTAAGAAGTTATCTGCCAGGCTTTTGCCTTTACTTGATAATTCATATCCTAAAAATAGGACAGTTAGATGGGCAATTTGTGATTTTTTAAAGTTAAATTTGTACCCTTCAGATGCGAACCCAAGTATGATGGTGTTCACTCTTTTCAAGTGAGTCCAGGTCATCGTCTGTAAGATAGATGTCATCGACATAGGATAATGCCTCATCATCATAAATTTGTAGTAACTCTGTTACCCTTTCTGAAAATAATCCTGGGCTGGTCTTGAATCCCTGTGGGTGACAACAAAATTGTTTTTGGGTCCCCATGCTGGAGAGAGCGGTCAAATATCTGCTTTCAGGTGCTATGTTTTGACAGAAGAAACCATTTGAAATATCTAATGTCGTTTTATATTTCTTGCACACGTTATTCATTAGTGCTGCACTGTGTGAGTTTTGTACTGCAAAAGTTTTACAGCAGGAGTTTAGGTGTCTGTAGTCCAGGAAACAAAGGATTGTTCATTTGTGAGGTGCATGTTTCAATCACCCCCTGATATTCAAGTTGATCTAAAATTTCTTTTACTTGTTTTTTAGCTTCTTGCTTAACAGGATACTGCCTCTGTGCAGTAGGTTGATTTGTTAACTGGATTTTATGGTGAGGCGAATCCTCATCCCATCCTACATGATTTTTATATAATGCAGAGGCTTGGGCCACTGCCCATTTTCTAGCAAATGTGTATTTTTTATGAATTGGAATGTGATTTGAGAAGGCAGGCATAATCATTTCTTCGCCATGTGGGCACTCCCTGACAAACTCTGGTGGCCAGTCTTTCTCTGCTAGAAGGATATCATAACCTTTAGATAGATTCTCCCAAAAGAGACCTCTTATTTTCCTAGTTTTATCTCCCTCTATACGTAATGTTATTTCATATAGTTTATGGGGCACGCTCACTCGGGTGTCTGCAGTTTCCACTTGAATGTATTCATTCGTGTCTACTGTCTCCAGAAGATTCATCAGGATCTTGCGAGCTATGGTCACTTCTGCTGCGCTGTCTAGCACTGTCTGGGCCCACTCTTCGTTTTTCAGTTGTGTCCTCAGAATTCTCTGCATATTTTACTTTAATACTGGCTACCTTCTTTCTGGGAAATTGTAATTTTTTACTTTGATGAGCAGGTTCCTTGTCTTTGGACTTGACGTGCTCTTCTTTATGTTCTGACCATCCTCTTCTTTCCGATTTCTGTGAGGAAGTCTGAAAAGATCGAGAGGGACGTGTATCAATATCTTGATACCTGTCAGGTTTTTTCAAATTGTCCCTATTTCTAAGGTTGTATCTTTTTTCAGAGGGCTCCCGTTGTGGAGACTTGCCCCCCCTTTTGGAGATCTATTTCTTTGTTGGGGAGACCTTCCAGTGGACTGAAACTGTTTTTCTCTGGGAGAGGTTTGTTTATTACCCTCCCACTTCTTCTTTTGAGAATTGAGATTATTTTTAATGAAGGTCTTTTCAGGATTTTCAATTAGTTGGGGTTTTACTGGTTTACTACCCAAACTATCTCTACCTAATTTTTCATAGGATTTTGCAATTATTCTGGCAAGTTCAAAAGGTTGTTCTGCTATGTCTGTTTCTTTCAATTGTTGGCGGATCGCCACAGATGCTGCTTCTCCTTTTATGTTGGCTAATAATATAGCCGAGACCTGCTTAAAGACTTTCAGTAATTTCATACCCAGAGTTAAAGCAGGTTCTGGACCGTATTCATTTTGAATCTGTCTTAGTACATCTGGTATAACCGCCATATACGGACCCCATGTGTTTTTGTGTAGATAGAAGCAAAGACTGTGCCCCAAGTGTCACAGTCCTCCACATGTGGTGCGATCCCCATTGGGAGACAGATAGTCAGAATTCTGTGTTTTTCGTGAGGGGTAGTATCCGGAAATACTGCCTCTATTTGAGTGATTTTTTGAGCTAACCAGAATGGAATTTGTTCCCGTTTTGCGGGTGTTTTACCAAGACATGATTGTATATTCTGTGGTGTAATTTTATTTGTGTTCCCTGTTGCGGGGTGTTTTGTGGAATTTTAATTGCAGGTTGGACTGTTGAAGTCCGCATGACATATTGGACCAATTGTCTATGTATTTTAATTAGTTGTTTTACCTGAACTAAAACTTCTCTGTCTGACATTGTATCAATGTCCGGATGTGGTGTGTAGCTGGCTAGAACCGGCCATGTGGCTCCTGGTCAACCTAGTGGACCGAGCCTGGTAATGTGATTTTGTTGTTTTAGGGCGCCATTAAACCAGAGCAGGTGCTCTTGGTATGTTAGTGGAATTTCAACTTCCTCGAAAGGAGAGTATACCTCTGGAGATTCCGCTATTTTGTAGTAGTGGAACTCATGTGTTACAGCATGTGCTGCTGGAAAATTTATCCAGGAATAGAATACCTGTGTCTGCCGAAATTAATGTGCCTCTACCACAAATACTACTTCACCACCTCTTGATGATACTCCATTCTCTATAAGTTTTATAGTTATGGTTTTTCTTATATTGACCAGGATGGTTATTGCATCCGGGTCGTTATCTTCATTAAACCCTGTAACGTCTGCACCCGGTTGATTCGCATTTACTGCGGCTCCACCGGTTTCGTTGTTGTCGCCGTGATTTGACATTGTTTGATGAAAGTTTGCAGAGCAAGTTTTGAGGAAACAAAGATTAGGTGTCAGGAACAGTCGCCAGATCCACGGGAATGAAGATAAATCCCCCAACTTCCAAAAAGCAGCCCTTAAAGGAGAACTATGAAACTCGCTCCAAGATGCTGCTCTCTAAAAGTATGGGGGAATAAAACCAAGGAGTGTCCACCACTCTCCCCATAGGATGAGGATTGGGGTCGTGTAGAATGGCAGCCAGATAACGTAGATGCTAGAAGGAAAGAACAATAAGCACCCATAATTCCTATGCAAGGTTATAGAATGTTCTAAACATTGAGCTGTGATTATTGTCTTCTCACACTCCCCAGTGCTCGTTTGGATTATTCCTTGAAGAGGAGGACCTTTAAACATCCAAGAACCTCCTTGTCAATGGCTGGAATGAGGGTAGGATAATGGTAGAATATCCAGAGGTCGTAATGGAGAGACCTTAACACTCACTCAGTCACCATTCATTCAATAGACACTGTGGGGGAAGGGTAAAGTAATCTTAATGAACAAAGTATAGGGGGCTGAGGTGTTCCGACCGGCCAGCTTAGGATATACGTGGCGAAGCAGATACACGCTCACAAAGGTGTGCCGTCCGGCTCCACGGGGGGAGTATAGAGCGGAACAGCGACTCCCTTACACACAGGAACGGGATCCGAGGTGTTCCGCCCGGCCCTGACAGCCACAGCAGGGCGGAGCAGAGACACACTCGCCGAGGTGTGCCGTCCGGCTCCACGGGGACAATGTGAAGCGGAACAGCTACTCCCTCGCAGGGAAACAACAGAAGGGTAAAATACAACTTATAAAAAAGCTGTGAGACCAGGACTGAAGTCGCAGTCCTAAAGAATGGTACAGCAAGGTGGGAAGTAACAACAAGGGAGGGGAAATGCAGCCAAGGGGGGGAGCTGCCAAGAAATAAATACTGCTACACCACAGGAAGGATCCGACACCAAGGAGGGCGGAGTCGAGAACCAGGGCAGTGGTAAAGACTCTCGAAGACGCCACAGTCCTAAAGAATGGTACAGCAAGGTGGGAAGTAACAACAAGGGAGGGGAAATGCAGCCAAGGGGGGGAGCTGCCAAGAAATAAATACTGCTACACCACAGGAAGGATCTGACACCAAGGAGGGCGGAGTCGAGAACCAGGGCAGTGGTAAAGACTCTTGAAGACGCCACAGGAGCTTGCGTCGGCGGGACTGGAAAAACACGGAAGTAGAAGGGGGGGTGGTCACGAAACGAGTCAGTAAGCCAAGCGTCAGGCTACGTGCGAGGAGTTCCTTTAGAGCAGGGTCTTCAAACTGTGGGGCATGACCCCCAGGGGGGCCTTGGAGTGATAGGAAGGGGGTCGCGCATTCCCTTCACACTTCTGCCCAGGCCCATAGCTTCAGCCCCCCTCCTTCCCCGTAGTGTCTCTCAGCCCGGGCTGCTGCAGTGAGCTCGCGCTGCTGGAGGCTCGCCTGGGAGGTGTCTGGGTCTTATCTCCGGCCGCCTGAGCTTTTCACAGGTCTTTAAAGACCATTTGCATATTTACATGCCTTTGTTAACTGGTTACCTAGCTTAGTTTTTTTTATGGTTCCAGTACCCCTGGGCCCCCACTCTGCCTATTCCTTACATTTGTATTATTACACTTACTGCTGTAGTGTGAGAATGCATTTAATGAAAAGAAATATAAAATTGGGTAGCCAAAAGAAAAAAGCCTGCCTTGTGTTGTTTAAAGAGCCCGCAGAGACCTGCTCTTGACTCTAAATAGAGTTCTAAATAAAAAAAGTATGTATTAATTAGCTATGTGACTTTTCTGTCTTTGTTCTCTTTAATTATCAGTCATGGATCATTGAGGCAGCCCTAGAACACAATTAAAAGTGCTTTCTATTTATATTTGCTGTTCTAAGTATTCACAGATAAGTGCTAAAAATACAGCTTTAGGTGACTGCTTATTTCTGGGCCATCAAAATAATGAGCTGTATCAGCACATTATTTATTTCCTCCACCCTCGATCCCTGATTAATGCCATTATAGCAATAGTTTAACTTATATCTGAAACCCTACGCTTCAAGTTTCTGGGAATGCACCCTGCATTCAGAAAAACCCACTCCTCATTCTCGCCTTCACTTTCACGCCGGGGTCACTGCCTCCTCGAATCAGTCAAGTGCTGCAAGGACAAATAAAGTGCTCCCAAGAGCTAGGGTCCCCCAAAGTCCAGGGGAAGTATAGCAAAACAAAAGTCCTTTAGGAAGGAAAGGGGGCAAAGGCTGGGCCCAGGGGCCAGCTCACAGGGCTCTCCAGGCAGGGAGACAGTCCCAGTGGCGTTCCTCCTGGCGGCCAGCAGCAGCAGGCCCCACTCAAGACAGGATCAGGAAGAGAACACCTTCATGGGGTCAGAGCCCCTCTTTTATACACACGAATCCTTTGTCTAGGGTGCAGGGCAGGGACATCAGACACTCTACAGGAGACAGAGCCAGCATTGTGCAAGTTAAGTACCACCCTGGAACACCTTGTTGTGCTCAGCCCCTCCCCCCATTCAGAGGACAGGCTAGGGTCATCAGTCGCACCACAGGGGGCGGAGCCAGCATTGTGTGGGGAAAGCCCAGCCCTATTAAGGGCCCAGGTGCACTCCACCCTCACATCAATCATGCAGATCTCTCCACTCACCACCGGGGCAGACCCATCCTGACTCCTGGAGCCAGGCTCACCAGCCAGCTCCAGCCAATCACAAGCCAGACAGTCAATTTGCATAAATTACACAAACATGCCAACTTCTAGAAGTGGCACTTCCACACTAGACACATTTATGCCACACACATCATCGTGCAGCATTTAATCACACGAGTCCGCTCATACCAAACTCGCACCCGCACTCCCCACACATCAGGAACTCCCAGGGACACACACATTCCCCATACATTCCAATGGGAGGGCAGGCCAACCTCACTACGCGCACTTTACCCTGGGACACAGTGGTAAAAGTACGCAGAATCCAAAAATCACTAACACCCGGTCACCATAAAAAGCAAAAAGTTTAGGGGTGAACCTGCCAGAAGGGCCAAGTCCAACAGCGACGCCTCGCTGGGTCAAACCCTCCCCCAACAATGGTAATACGTATCATATTTTATGCATGTGTATGTACACTTCATGCCCTCCTGTTTTTCCATGAGCCCCTGTTATAACGGAAATTGTTTAACCAGCTTACACAAAAACTCTGAAAGAAAAAAGGAGTTGCTTTGTATCTTACTCCGACATTAAAAAAACGTTGTTTGCCAATGTTCTGTCGCATGAGAGATATGTGAAGTATATTATGAATTTTAATGAGATGACATTATGAATTTTGTCATACAGTTATACTTATTTTTTTATTGTAAAATAAGTGCACAAAAGGTTTTAGGAATTTGTTTTTATATGTTTTTATATTTAACATATAGAGTAATGGTTTTAAAAAGACTAAACACTAGAATAAAAACTTGGAATTTAACTAGAACACAAGGGATTAAATCTAAGCAATGACATAAATTCATAAGAACTATGCCTTGGGAGAAAGTCCTGGAGTGTTTTCTTCTGTAAAGTGATGTTTTAAAATCAAGCAATCTCTGATGAATTAAGTAGGTTTTTATTAACTCTCTTTTGCCATGGGGGCGCTCGAGAGCCACGACGCAAAATGGCCACCTACGATGGAAGCTCTGCCGGCCGGGATGTTAATCCGCCATTAATCCTACCATCCCACGGTGGTTGCTGGTGCCTGGGTATTGGAACTGGCCACTGGAGTGGGGGGCGGCCCGAGGGGCCTGGCTGTTTCCTTTGGGAACGGGGAGAACACGCAAACTTGCCCCTCAGCCGGTGAGGAGGAGCTCAATGGTGAAGCTGCGCCTCAGCCTCGGCATTAGTGGTTGCTGCCAAGGGACAGCGGAAACGGAGTGAAAGGTGCCACTTGCTGTGGGGACTTCTGTTCCTCCCTCCAGAGTTGAGCGATTAGGCACCTCTTATGGCCCGATCTTCCCAGCAAGAGGTGGTGACGTGTTGCGGCCCGCTGGTGCTGTGCAGGGCCTTCAGCAGTGAGACCGGCGACGAGAGGAGCATTGTGGGTGTGGGCACTCGGCTCGCTGAGGACCAGAGGCGCTGCAGGGGGGGACAGGCCTCCTGCATGGACATCCCCCTACTGGCAGGCTGGGGGCCAGGGCCACTTGTGCTGTCTGGCATGGCGGTGGCCTCCGCGTGCTTACTCAGGCCTGAGACACTGGGAGCTGCTGCAGTTGAGGGCCCTTGGTGATACCGTGCATCGCTCCAGCATAGAAAATTAGTTGGCATATTATCTAGGGCTGGAGATAGACTTATCGGGTGAAAAGCAGCGATAATACTATTGCATTGTGAACAAGGACACGCTAGCGCATGTATCCTTGATTTATCTCCCATTTCTGTCACCACTCGCTACGCATCGATAATGAGATGCAAAGTAGGCGTGGCTGACAGAAACAACATGGGAAAATATCGCAAAGGCAGCTTCGCAATATTAGCAAGGAGGGGTAGCGATGATAATAATCGTGCTACCTCTGGCCTAACGCAGGAATGTAACGTCTGCTAAATTCCTGTATTAGGCATACCTAACATGGGAGGTGGATTATGGGGTACAGGACCTTATCACCAAGATCATGGCCGTTTTTAGGGGGGACATCGCTGTTTTTTAGGCGATGTTTGGCCATTTTCCCCGCTATCGCTGGAACATTTATCGCGATAGCCCTGAGCATTGGTAATACAGCGCTAGCTTGGCGAGATATTCCAGCGATAGCCGGCGATAAAGAAAAGCATGCTAAGCGCGCTCGCGAAAATTATCGCACGTCCTAGATAATATGCCCTATGGACTTTTCTCTGCATGACTTAATTGAGTCCTCTGCTTGGAGGCTTTGGCCTACCTGTGACCCCCCAGGCCCCTGGTGGTGTTGTGGGGCCGCTGCCCGGGTGAGCTGAAGACAGAACCCTTAGGCCCTGATGAGGAGGCCTTTGTGCACCTGACCACTGGCGCCTACTGAGTTCCCCCGCTCGACCCCCTTCCTGACAATCGTCTTTTCGCTGCTCTTCCCTGGAGACTCTTGGGGTTCCTTATGTACACTTGCACCCCAGTGCTCTCATTTGGAAGCGCCTGACTGGCGCTTCTTGACCTGTCGCATGGAGGGAGGGGGAGCCACGAGAAAGCACATACATATATATATATATATATATATGTGTATACACTGGAAAAAAACAAAGGTTAAAGTCACATTATAGTTAGGTGAAACTTTTCAGTGGCAACGGAACGCTTTAGATTCAAAATAACACTGAAATTCACCAGTTCTAGTTATCTCTAGTAAGCATAACTCTTGTCCTAAAGTGTGTGCACAGTTTTGTCATCAATGATGTCATTTCAAATGTTGCAGTGATGCTATCAATGATGTCATAGATCATTTCATGAGTGATGCATTATGTGTCGGAACTAGCTGTGCATGGCAAGGGTGCTAGTTATAGTTACCAGAGATAATTTTAACTGATGAATTTTCAGTAGTTTTTTTTAGTTTAAAACGTTACCTTGTTATTGAAATTTTCACTTTACTATAACATCATTTTAACCTTTGGTTTTTCAGTGAAATTCTAGTTTGTTTTTTTAAATGTTAAGTACTTTTTTATTACCATACTTAAAGCCAACTCCCTGTTGAGCATGGCTTTTGGCCATGCACAGAGTAGGGTTAGCCGCAGGGCCTGACCTGCATCAACGCACTGCGTCCAATCACCCTCGGCAACTAACCCCCACTGTGCGTAGCCTTTGGCCATGCGCAATGACGGTTTAGCCACAGGACCCAGCATGGAGACCATTGCAGGCACACAACCCCATGCACGCCCTGTGCACAAGCCCCTGCAAGCACCCTACCCCTCACTGCACACTGCCGTGGCAATGCGCAATATAGGACTGGCCAAAAGGCCTGGCTTGTAGCCAGACCCTGTGTCCAACCCCCTACAAGCCCTCTACCTCACACAGCACACAACCTTCTGGCATGCGCAGCATGCGATTAATCTTGCAGGCCCTAGCAGAACTCATGCAGAATTACTGACTTAGTCAGAGTCACAACACCAAAATATAAACAAAATGGGCCTATAGGCTTTATCAAGGTGTGAGCATATCAATAAATATAAAGAAAATCTATCATCTTTGGCCGAAATTCACCAGTATTTTTATTTTTTTTAAACTTTATTTTTGTGCAGGCATGAAAAGATTACAGATGTGGCACACCCATACCATCATGTCAAACTTACATCATGTTATTAGTCCACAGCCGTTATGCCCACAACCCTGAGGCCGGGCGGCAACACCTAGGTATTCCAATAGTGTGCAAATGTTTACAATGTTACGCGTTCCACATGGAACCCCACGATCCTGCTTTTTGTCTTTTTCTCCCACAACACCCCCCCCCCCCCTTCCCCCACTACCCCCTACAGAACTAATAGCACGTCCCCCTCCAGGGTTGACAGACAGCTCCCAAGTCCATCCAACTATGTGTCACCAGTCCACCGGTTTCATTCGTGCATAGTGTATTAGTGCTTGTCCCCCCTCCCATAACACAATATAGCATCTCGCATATACGGAGTCCCTAAATGAATCACTGTCACTGCCTTGTACGGGTACTCATCGTTATCAGGCGGTCCCTCCCGCCCATCCCCGCCATCTACCCCTCTATGTGTTTCCTCCTATGTGCCCCACCTCTAGGCCATGGTATTGTCTCCATTTGCTCCATATCCTTCGGAATTTTTTTGGACAGCCTCTAGCTTTGTATGTCACTCGTTCTGCTGCCATATAGAGGTCCAGACCTCTCCTCCATTCCTCTATCTCTGGCCGCTCCGCCACCCCCCAATATTTCGCAATGTCCCTTTTCGCTACCACCAGCGCCAACACCAGGAAAATGATATGTGGGCGCGGCAGGTCTACTTCGGTCACCATTCCCAGTAACGCCAGTTTCGGGTCTAGTGTTAGCTCTATTCACAACACCTCCCCCAATTCTGTGAAGATGTGAGACCAATATGTTTGAATTTTCTCACAGGACCATATAGTGTGATAGAAATCTCCCTGTTCAGTATTGCATCGAAGACACGTGGCGTCTGCTGTCCTACCCATCTTGTGGAGACGCCTCCGGTCGAAGTATGTCCTGTGTAATACATTTAATTGGATCAGCCTCAGCCGTGACTTAATGGTGACTTCTCGGGGGTGCATCAGTATCAGCTCCCAGTCTAAGTCCTCTAGCTGCCCTACTTCCGCCTCCCATGTACCTCTGAGTTTCGCCAGATTTCCCAACATGTTGTTTGTGAGGGTTTTATATGTAAGCGACACTGCCTGGTGTACCATCTGCTCCTGTAGGAGTCTCCCTTCCAAAGGTGCATATTCCGGTATGTCCTGTAGTGATATCTGCTGTGCATTCCAGGCATGTACTAGCTGCAGGTGCTTGTATCGTTGTGTGTGGTGTAATCCGAACTCTGCCTGCAGCATCGCGAATGTCTTCAGCTCACCCTTACTAATCACGTCCCCAATAGTGGAGATCCCTATGTCATCCCACCTTTGGAAGCCTTTCAGTTTATGGAGTTCCTTGAACCATTTGCAGTGCCACAGTGGTGTCTGACGTGTTGGCCTCCCCTCCCATCCCGTGGATCTAGTAGCTCGGGACATGCTCTAATCGTAATCAAAGTCGCTGGCAAGAGCGTTCTCTCCGCCTTTCCCCCATACAGATAGTGAAGTATATTGTGTGCTGATAATTTATGCCTCTCTAATGCATATGTTGGGTGGTCCGCTGGTGCGTGCAGCCAGTCATTAATGGGGGTCAGGTGTTCCGCCCAATAGTATGCCTCCAGGTTCGGTAATGAAATCCCTCCACTATATTGATGTCGCTGGAGTGTCTGGAGCGCAATGCGTGGGTGTTTGCCTAGCCATATGAATGACCGCAGGTCTGCGTGTATTCTGGTGATAGTGTTAGTCGGAAGCGGATAGTGCTCATTTTGAAGTGCGTAGAGGAATTTGGGTAGGGTAATCATCTTATACATCGCCGCCCTTCCCAGTAGGGTGAGCGGCAACTGTCTCCATCTTGTCATATCCTCTACTGCCTCCTTCAGTATTCGTTCCACATTTCTCTGGAACGAGAGCTTTTTGTCCAAGGTGACATATACCCCAAGGTACTGGAACCCCTCAGCGGTGGTGAGTAGACGGTCCGGTAGCGTTACTCCCTGTACTGCTCCCCGTGGCGTATACAAGACTGATTTATGCCAGTTGATGGTGTGGCCTGCCATTGCCCCAAAGTCTTCCAACTCTCTGAACAACTTCCCTATGGAGACCTCGGGGTTCGTGATATACAACAGTACATCGTCTGCATATAACGAAACCTTTTCCTGAGTATCCCCCGACTCGGTACACCTGAAGCCATGGATCTCTGGGTTCTGTCGAATTTTGGCCGCCAGTATTTCTATGGTGAGAGTGAAAAGGAGAGGGGACAGCGGGCATTCACCAGTATTTTTAATCAAATGTATATTTTTGTAATTCACAAATATGTTTAATAATGGTGATTATTTTATTAAAATGTTTAATTAAGTTTCAATAAAAAAATGTACTCAACATGTCTTTGGACCACCTCCATGCTCTGATACACTTGTTCTCTCAGCGCCGGGACACCTCCTCGTGAGGTAGCTGTTCGCGCTATACAAAATTCTGTATTATTATTATTATTATTTGATTCTTTCTTTTAACCTAAGACCTGATTACCACCTCCACTGAGGAACTGAGTACTCCGCCGAGTAGAAGGCCTTCCCGCCATATTTAGATGTTGTTACTAGAAATAGAAGCCCACCAATGCTGCGGTCTTCTCTGCTGGCTAACAGTACTCCACCGTCATCTGGTTTGGTGGTATACCACCGAGACGATTTAGATGTTCCCGATGGGCAGGCTGTCTCTGGGCAGCAAAGTCCTGATGAAGTGATGTTTCTCTGCTGTAAAGATAGGTAAGTACTACATATTAATAGTAGAAAATACATATAGATTTTGTGTATGTGTTGTAATGTATATGTAGGTTATGTGTACTGTCTGTTTTGTTGCTTGTAAAATAACGCGAGCCGAAAATAACTGTTACCATACACTGCATAGGAGAAGTGACAGCGAAGCCTACCTTTGACTCTGGCGTCAATGCGGTTGCTGAGTGTTGTGTTCTAAGGCCGCAGCATAGGAAGGACCTGGAAAATGGCGTCCGACACAAATTCCGAAGTGGGACCCCGAAGAAGGTGGGTTTTCACCTCCTTCCCCACCTTCCCGCCAACTCGCGCATGGCTGTGTCCCCACCATGAAAAGTTTGACAGAAAGACAGATCGTAATCTGGAAGGCTGGAGGCGTGGTGATGCTCCCTTCAAGACCCGTCTCTGGCCGTCCAACCATCAAGGCTGGAGCAGGAGTCTCGGCAGTGGCGGCAGAACTGCTGCGGTCTTGTAGCTGAGTTCTCACCAAGATATAAATCGAGCGATCAGACCACCAAAGCAGTGGCAGGGAAGACCGCCAAAAAAAGCAACGGCGGGACCCATTCAGCCAAGATCGAATTAGGCCCATAATTCTGATGAGTGCATTTTGTGGGCTGAAAAAATATTAAAATAACGTTTCTGAGACATTTTGTTGTTTTTTTAAAGAAAAAAAGACATGCCTCTGAGTCTTTTTTTTAAACATTTTTCATCCCACAAAATGCAAGTATAAAAACAACCACAAAAAGGCCTTGTACTCAAGCTGAAGAGCACATATCTCAAGTTAATATTAATTAAAAAAATATGGTAAGTTCTCCTGTTGTTATGGATTTAATGACCCAGAAGACTCACTATTTTTAGGTTGAGCTTGGGCAGTGATTGTGCTGCTCTGCGAGGCATGCTGTATTAGAGTTTGGACTTGAAGCCCCGCCCACTCACCTCCCATATTTTTCATTGGCTTGTGTCATTGTCCGTCGTAAAAGCTGGCTTCTGATTCGGTAATATGTTATGTTATATTAACTGCTGCATCTATAGCGCATAATCACTATCAGGTCTCTTAGCGCTTTGAGAGAGGGGTCTACTACCCAAAAGCAACTGCAGTCCCCAAGAGCATGCGTAACAGATGATTTTGCTGAAATCTAGCGCCTCCCTGAACAGGTGTATTTTGAGGCGTTTCCTGAAAGGGAGGAGAGCGCATTCCTTACGGAGGTCATCGGGTAGTTTTTTCCAGAGCTGCGGGAGCAGGACAGAGTGCTTTGCCTCCCTTGGATTTTGTATTAAACCGGGAAACTGCGAGCCGGCAGCTCTTGGCAGACCGGAGTTTACAGCCTGGCACATAGTTTTGGAGGCGCTCTTTAATGTAGGTCGGGACCTGGCCGTAGATTGCTTTATGAGCAATACAAAGGCCCTTGAATTGGCCGTCTGCTTGATGGGGAGCCAATGAAGGCTTCTGGGGAGCCTGAAGATCAGCCTAGCTGCATCATTCATGGTCACATGTAATTTGTTGGTTAGTTTTTCCGGTAGGCCGATATATAGGGCGTTCCCGTAATCTAATCTGGACAGGATGGTGGCTGATACTATCATCTGTAGGGCTGCCGTCGAGAGGAGAGGGGCCAGTCTCCGCATCTGTCTCAGCAGGCCAGTGCATGTACCAGTCACGGTTGCAACTTGGTTGGACATAGAGAGGTCTGCATCTATCTTGATGCTCAAGCTTCTTACAGTTGTGACCAGCCGTAGGGGTTGTGCCCAGCTCTTGGGGCCATAAATGGTCACTCCAGGGGGTTGTGTTTCCAGGGATGACTAGGACCTCAGTTTTGTCTGGGTTGACCTTTAGAGAGTTTGTGGTCATCCAGTTCCCGCTGTATAAATAGGCTTGTTAGTCCCTCCTTGGTACCACCTTGTCTTTATTTGTAACCTCCGTTGAGGAAACCCCCTTTTACATGTGTTGTTGCTCTGTAGGCTTTAATCACAGCCTCCAGCACTATTTCGTTTAATGATTTTCTCCTGTCTGCAGCCGGCAGGAAGTTCTCTTGCAATGCTTTATTTTTTCATTTTTACATAGCACTACACGCCACACTGATAGTGGCGGCTGTGCCTTCGCTTTACTTGCTGCACCAAAAGTGGCCTTGTGTTTTTTTTTACTATTTAATTCTTTTTTTTAATTGCCCCAAGGCGCACTTACACTTTAATGTCAACTGCGCCCCTTTCCTTAGATGTGCCATGTCTAAAGAAAGGTACGTGGCCACCATTAAAGTGAAAGCACGGTATGGGGCGCTTTTACTAAAAAAAGCATTTCTTTGACAACTTGGCAAACAAATGCTTTTTTTGTAAAAACTGTAGAGTAGAGTGTAGTGGCGTGTGGTACAGAATTGGAAAGTGCTGTGGAGGATAGTAGAGTAGAGGGGCATATAGTATACCAGATTTTTATACAGTGAAGTGGTGTACAGTTTTGCAGAGTGGATTGGCATACAGTGTTATAGAGTACATTAGCATAGAGTGATTTAGGGCCCGATGTAGGTAGGCAAATACCGGTTGGAAATGGCCGAAATTTGGTAATTTCGGCCGTTACCGATCGGTTTTTGGAAAATGAGATGTAGGGGGGTGTTAAATTACAGAATCTGTAATTTTACCTAATCTGTAATTTTTCCGATTCGGTAAAATACCGAATCAGTAAAATTACCGATTTTGTAATTTAACATGTAGGTAGCACTGTAATCAGTGCTACAAGGGTTTAAGAATTCGTTATTTACCACCAACTAGAAGTTGGTGGTAAATAATGAAAACCCTTCAAAAAGCATGTATGTCAGCAACATGTGCACCCATGCACAATTGAGGGGTGCAACAGGGTGTCAAAGTGACACCCTGTCCCCCTTGCAAATTCGGTAATTTTACCGAATCGGTATTTACTGATTCGGTAATTGGCATTGATTCCTATGGGCCTTGAGGCCCATAGGAATCAATGGCAATTACCGAATCGGTAAATACCGATTCGGTATTTACCAAATCATTCCGATTCGGTAATTGCAAAAGTGGAATTACCTACATCCCATTTACCTACTCTTAAATACCGAATCGGTATGATTCGTTATTTAAGAGTAGGTAAATCGAGATTACCTACATCGGGCCCTTAGAGAGGAGTGGTGATCAGTGGATCAATGGAGTAGAGTGGAGTACTGTGTCAGAGTAGAGTGGAGTAAAGTGAGGTGCAGTGACATACAAAGAGTTGCATACAATGTCGTATAGTGGACTGGAGTATCGTAGGGAGCCGTAGAGTGAGTAGAGTGTTGTACAATCACATACAGTATAGTACAGTGCTGTTCTGTGGAGTATAGGCATATAGACTGGATTAAAATGCCATAGAGTGGCATACAGTGTAGTAGAGTGGAGTTGCATAGAGTACAGTAGTGTGTCAAAGATTCGAGCTACGCAGAATGGACTGTTAAACAGTAGCATAGAGTGACTCCACCAGGCTTAAGTCTTTGAAAGCCAAAAATTTGGGAGTTTTGATTGACAATGAGCTATCTTTCGGACAGCATATCTCATCTCTTACTGGGAAATGTTTCGGCATCCTTCGGATGCTTCGTAAATTCCTCCCTCTAGTCTCGATCCAGCACAGAAAAATCATTGTCCAGGCACTGATTGGCTCTAGGCTTGATTATGCTAATGTTTTGTTCCTGGGACTTCCCAAATATCTGGTCAGGCGTCTGCAAATCGCCCAGAATTCTGCAGCCCGAGCCATCTTTGGTCTTCCTAGAAAAGCCAGAGCCACTGATCTTCTCTCAACACTACACTGGCTTCCTATTGCTAAAAGGATTCTGTTTAAAACTTTGACCACGACTTTCAAGGCCCTACATGGCATAGGCCCCAAATATACTTCCAAACGATTGTCCTGGTATAACCCCCCCAGATCTCTCAGATCTTCGTCCCTATCTAAAATGAGTGTTCCCATTATCAAGCGTGCTAGAGCAGGAGGACGGTCTTTTCGCTACTTAGCTCCTCATGCTTGGAATGACCTCCCAATCTCTTTGAGACAGACCTCTAGCCTTCTGTCCTTCCGAAAGGCCCTTAAGACATGGCTTTTCCCTTAATTTGATGTTGCTTCCTGTGTCTGCACGTCCTTTCAGTGTTATGTTCTCCCTTCTTCGGTTGGGTTTCCTTCGATAAAGCGCCGGGATACTCCATGGAGTGGCCGTGCGCTATAGAAGTATAAAAATAACATAACATAACATAACATAACTCCAGAATGTATTAACCGCTATTTTTATGGCGCGGACACTAGATGCCTGAGGTGTCATGAATGGGGGTGACTTTTATGCACATGGTGTGGAGCTGTGTCTCCTTAACGCCTTATTGGCAGGAAGTGACGCAGGTGACAGCAAAAATGATGGAGAGGGTGGTCCCCTGCACACCTGCACATGTACTGCTCCATTTATGTCCACACACTGCCAAAACCAAAACCACAGCCAGGTACCAGGACCCGGCATTTATACTGGCGAAACGAGAAACAACCAGTACCTGGAAGAAACCGGGCGGCCCCAACGTGCACAGATGGAAACGAGAGCTGGTGAAATGTGCAGGTTGTGAGAGCAGGGTCCTACTTAGGAATGCGCAGCACGGAGTGGGCAAGCCGGGACGAACCCATGCATGGGAGGGGTTGATGGCAGACTTAACAAGAGTTAGTGGGGAATCAGAGGTGTCCACCCTTGAGAGGGTCCCACATGTAGAGAACCCCCAGGGACCATCCTAGGGTGGAACAACTCAGCGGAATCAGATGGATGGGAGAGCCCCACAGCATTGGCACAAACAGGAGAGGAAGGGGGTCGTGACGGAAGGTCCTGGCACAGCCTGATTACTCACACCTTGAGAGCAAGAGAGTCTACTAACTGAGCCAAATAGTCATCGAGGCGAGACAGCAGTGCGGGGAGGGAGTGGGGGGTTCAGTTCTTTGTTGGGCGAGAGGGGGGAGGGGGGAATTCCTTTTTGTTTGTATATATACTGTACTGATATTGGATAGCACCATGACCGCCATAACCAACATTCACGAATGGGCCTAATTGAGGGCATTGACAAATACAGTGGCGCAGCTATGTTCCTTTTTTCATTTATTGCACATTAACACCCTGGAAGGGGTATGGTGCATGTCATGAAAAAAGGCAATAAAATATGTTTCCAAAAACAAACAGTGCTATACGTCTTGAATCTTTTGTGGTGATTCGTCAAATGGGTGGAAAGTTATTAGGGAGCAAAGATCTTAGGAATTCCTGTCTCTAGGAATCATTAACTGTAACTATAGATTACGTGACTTCTTTCTTTTTATCTATTGTATTCAATATGTATTTGCTTATTGATTTACATATCAGGTGACCAAAGTCGTGTCTTTTAGTTGTTCATCTAGTAATTGTGAAAATTTACATATGCAGTCAGGTTTATTTTTTGGGCTTCCCTGCTACTTTTAGTAGTATTGTACTATATATGAAGCCCAAAGTGAACGAAAGCCAATCATTCTTGTTATAAAAATTAAGATTATTAATGTTATTCCTAGTGGCCAATTATCAAGGCCTCCACATAGTAGTTTGTGTAGCTCACTTTTCCATATTGTTGCACAGGAGTGCTTAAAGAACATGGTTGTTGTTTGACTTATTGAATACAGTTTTATTTTGCAAAGAAAATTATATTGATTAAGATGTATTCTCTTTGTTATGTATTTGTTTATTAGATTCCATTAGCATTTAACCATAAATGGGTATTTCAGTTGTTCATGTAGTAAATCTGAAACTTTACATATGCGGTCTAGTTAATTTTTTGGGTTTCCTGCTACTTTTAGTAGTATTGTGCTACATATGAAATGCTAAGTTTATTTGCCTTCTAACTCACCAACCACTAAACCAATTTGGTTGCTACATAAAAAAGGATCATCGGCATATCTGCATAATATATTCTTCATACCTGACAGTTTTTGTGCAAATTCACACCGCCCTTTTTGTGCTCCGCCTGCAGCAAAAAAAGCGATATAAAATGCGTTGGGGTCATAATCAGTTTTTGGAATTTTGCTCTCCTCTGCTAATGAATCTGGAATTCACCTTTGCACAATATTAGTAAAGGTGTGAATGTGTGTTTATTAATAAAGTTTAAAACTGACTTATGGTTTTGGCTCAAACTTTTCAAACCACTGAAATTTGCTAACTACGGTTAGCATTGCACACAACCCGCGCCACCCGCCATGTTCTAAACACCATTTGGCAAAGGTACAGAAACAAACAGAAGAGCGATCAAGATCACAAGGCGCAATGGCAGCTGGTGTGAGTTATGGTGTGTGTTGTGTGCATTGCTAATCATTTGAGTTCAGTGGTTTGACAAGTTTGACCCAGAAACACAACTCACTGTTCAACTGTATGTTCTAAGTGTATGTAATTGTTTTATATGATTTACTGCGGGCAGGCCCTGCCCCTAACCATCTGTGTGTGCCCAACCTATGCCACGTACGGTCTCCGGCTGTGTGCAGCAAGGCTTGGCGGGAAGGCCGGGCCTGCGGAGAGGCCTTGCACTCATCTCACCGCGGCTACCCATCCTCCACGCTGTAGAGTTGTTTGGTTAGCCGTAGTTGGCTCCAATTTTTCGCCTTAAGCCATGCACATCGGGGTTGGAGCGCAAGGCCTGGCCTGTGGGATCTAATGCACAGCAGAGGTTGGGCACAGGGCCTAGAGCTTTAAGTCCTTAAAGCACAATACCACCCCACCTATGGGTATAGCCATTAAAAAGCCAAAATAATGACTTTGTCAGGGTGTCAGCATAATATTAAAAGCATAAGTGTGCCATGGTGAAACAATGCATCATTATTAAAACCTCTTAGGCCAGGAACATCTTACTATGAAATTCATTAATATGTGTAAAGATTCATTGTTGATTTTGTCATTGTCAATAAAGATTTTGAATATTCAATGAGCTGTGTGCATGACTCTTTTTTACAACTATTAAACAGGCTGCAAAGCAGGCTTAGAACTTAATAAGAAGTTCACTCTGCCCGGGGTCCCTAAGGCTAAAGGCACAAGCTTTAAGAATGCTTACAACAAGTTATAACCTCTTCCAGTGCCATACAAATGATAAACTGGGAGGAGTACAGAGCCCAACTAAACTTTTAAACATGTCCTCATTTTTTAAAAATTGACTGCTGCACTTTTGGAAGACCCCAAAACACATGTTGGTGGGTCAGTGTTGCCCAGATCTCTCTGAGGCCGCACAAATAGGTTATGCATTTTAGGCATGCTGCATGGCCTTATGGGAGGAGCCTCGTCCCAGCCCGCTACACTGCTTTTAATGTCCTGCAGGCCGTCAGCTTACTTGCTTTATTTATTTAACTTTTCTAAATGAGCTCTTAAGCTATTTTTGCACAACCACCTTACTCATGCAGACTCCAGACAATCCAGAACACAGCAGCCAGACTGATCCCCAACCTGCCCAAAAGGACACACATCACCCGGCACATGAAGGACGTCTGGTGGCTCCCCATCCAGAAGAGATGCCAGTTCAAGCTCCGGACCCACGCCTACAATACCCTCCATAACCAAGGACCAGACTACATGAACCATTGCCTGATCTTCAACCAACCCTCCAGGAATCTCTGCCCGCACACCTCATCTTCCCTCAGACATCACTTATCCGCTGTGCTGGAGGGCACGTCTACTCCCACCTCACCGCCTAAGCCTGGAACACCCTCCCCCTCCGCCGCGCACTTCTCCATCACTGAACCACTTCAGAAAGGGTATCAAGACCTGACTCTTCGACTAATACCTGCATTACAGCGCCTGGACGCCCCCATGGGTGAATAGCCGCACTATACAAATACTACTTGAGATTATATATATATATATATATATATATATATATATATATATATATATATATATATATATAATATATATATATATAATATATATACATATATATATATATATATATATATGTGTGTGTATATATATATATATATATATATATATATATATTCACAGAAAAAACCATAGGTTATAGACCATATATAGTTAGGAATTTGCATTTACAAAACCTTGACAACACCCAGTGACTGTATGTTTCTGTAAAGTTAAAATATGTCTTACATATTGAAGAATGAGTGGATGTATAAGTGTCTGGATGAAGGATTTAGTAGGTGCATGACTGACTGTATGAGAGAATGATTAAATGTGTCTCACTGAGTGCATGGGTTAGTGATTAAAGTGTCTTAATTTGGCAATCATTATTTATGTTCTTCTGTAAACTGCTGCATGTTTAAATCAGTAGCTATATCAGTAACTATATGGGTTATTGAATGGTTGCCCAAGTATTTGTATGGGAGTATGTGTGTGGGTGGCTGGGAGGTGTATAACTATGTGCATAGACGTGTGAGCAGTTGATTCCCTAGGTGTATGGCTTCAAAAGTGCATGTAGAAACAGCTGTATGGACAGTTGACTGTGTGCATGAGTATATTGGTGAGTGAATGGATATCTCAGTTCTACATGTCAAAGTAAGTACATATGTAAAACACACTCCATGTGAGAGTTGACATATATAAATAACTGAACATAAGAGCCAGTGAATGTGAGAGTGGCTGTATGAATCATTGTGAACTTGTATCAAGGATTGTATAAGAGAGTGAATATGTGTTAGTATATGTTTGAATAAGTAAGGTGTGTATAACTGTATAGTTGAGGAAATGGAGGTGTGATTGATTCTTTGCATGACTGACTAGGTGTGTGAGTAACTCCATGGATGTGTGACAGTCTGTGAGTGCCTGTTTACACTGAGTGTATCTAAGGTTATATTAGAGTCTGAAGATGTATTATCACATAAATGATATCATCAGTGATGTAATCAGTAATGTCAAATGAGATGTCAGTGATGTCATCAGTGATGTCATTTGAGATGTCATCAGTGATGTCATCAGTGATGTCATTTGAGATGTCATCAGTGATGTCATCAGTGATGTCACTGACCATGTCATGAATGATGTAATATGTGACATCATTAGCAGTGGATTGCGGGTCCGCGATATATAGTTAGTGCAACTAACTATATATGGAATTTCAATGGTTTTGTGCAAATAAAATAAGGTTTTTTAAATGCTAATCCCTAACTATATATGGTCTATAACCTATGGTTTTTTCAGTGAATTTTCAAGGTTTTGTAAATGCAAATTCCTAACTATATATGGTCTATAACCTATGGTTTTTTCTGTGAATTTCATTGGTTTTTTAAAAGCTAATATCTATAGCTGTAAAATATATTCTTTATTAAGTGACGTATCACGTAGCCCGTGAGACGCCTCATGATGCATCGCATAACCGTGACGTATCGTCTCTGCAGCGCAAACCAAACCCAAAACGTAAGCGCGCCAAAACACGCTTAAAGATATATATATATTTTTTTAACCTTAATTAGACAAAATCCACACGTGCACATATCACAAACGTTCAAAAAACACAATATGTCGGACTCCCGTTACGCTGCCGGTTAGCTGCCCGGTTACCGTACCAGGAAGCACCTTTACCGCGAAAAATCGCATTTTTTTTTTCACCCCCCAGGAAACTTTAATAGCCCCCTCATCAATCCTAGGGGTTCAGGAGGGGTCTGCCTTACCCCTTTCATTCATTTAGACCTTTTTTTTTTTCCACCTCTTGTCTCTCGATCCCACAGAGAGACAAGATGGCGGCCGCTCCAGACTGTTTACAATGATAACAGCCAATCAGCTTCTCCTCAGACTCCCGTTACACTGCCGGTTAGCTGCCCGGTTCGCGTACCAAGACGCGTCTCTACGGCGAAAAAATCGGAAATTTTTTTTTTGGGCCCAGCGTGGCTCTATAATATCCACTCATCAATCCTAGGGGGTCAGAAGGGGTCTACCTTGCCCCTTTCCTTCATTTCACCCTTTGTTTTGGCCTCCTCTTGTCTCTCGATCCTACCGAGAGACAAGATGGCGGCCGCTCCGAACTGTTTACAATGTTGTCAGCCAATCAGCTACTCGTCAGACTCCCGTTACACTGCCGGTTAGCTTCCCGGTTAGCTGCCCGGTTCGCGTACCAAGACGCGTCTCTACGGCGAAAAAAACTGAATTTTTTTTTTTTTTTTTTTGGGCCCAGCGTGGCTCTATAATATCCCCTCATCAATCCTAGGGGGTCAGAAGGGGTCTACCTTGCCCCCTTTCCTTCATTTCCTCCTTTGTTTTGGCCTCCTCTTGTCTCTCGATCCTACCGAGAGACAAGATGGCGGCCGCACTGGACTGTTTAGAATGTTGACAGACACCGGAGAGCCAATCAGCTTCGCTTCAAAAAGTTCCGATAAGCGAAAAGTACGCGAACCGGATCGCTGCCCGGAGCGCTGTTACAGATATATATCTTGATTTAAACGTTAATTTCTCAAAATCCACTGAAGCACATATATTGAGACCTAGCAAAGGCACATCGGGCTAACAGTCCCTACAATTTTGCCAAGTTTCGTGCAAATCCATTCAGCCGTTCGAGCTAAAAGTGAGTCCAACCGCCCTATGGAAAACTCAATGTTAAAAACGCGTTTTGGGACCCCCCTTTTTTCTCAGCCCCCCCTTGACGAAACCCCCCCAAATTTCCAGGAGCTGCTCAGAAACAAAATGTGCCATTTTCCTGAAAATTTCAGCTGATTCCGTCCACAAACGCCAAAGTTATTAGACATAGAATTTTCAGAAATCCCATAGGGAAAAAATCCTAACTATATATACCTACTGGCGACCGCCAGTAGGTAATATATATATATATATATATATATATATATATATATATATATATATATATATATATATATATATATATAAATATGCAAAAAAAGAAGCAGAGAACTCTGGGTAGTTTTCATGTTTAGGTGGAAAGCAGCCCCTGTTAGAGCACTCTCAACACCAGCGACACTCTAGATCTGCTCACCTCAAATGTCTGTTTTTCTATCAAAGTCTTTAAGCATAGGATTAGCACAGTGCTATCCACGCCGAGATAGAAATGGACAAAGTCTTTTACCATTTCCACAGCAAAGTCTTTAAGCATAGGACTAGTACAGTGCTGTCCTTGCCGAGCTGTAAAATGACAAAAGCCATTCATCACTCCAGGCACAATATTACAGAATTGAATTGGTAAAATACCAACTGGAGCCAACCTGAAATGAGTAAAAGCAACCCCTGACACAGTGTTTCGCTCTAATTAGAGCTCTTCAGAGAGGTATAGCTTTGGCCAGACACAAGGGAGCACCCAGTATAAGTCAAAACAAAACCCTTTCAGGCATAGAGTGATGCATAGATTATGCAAACAAAGAAGCAGAGAACTCTGGGTAGTTCTCAAGTTTAGGTGGAAAGCAGCTTCTATATAGAGCACCCTCAACACCAGCGACACTCTAGATCTGCTCACCTCAAATGTCTGCTTTTCTATCAAAGTCTTTAAATATATATATATATATCCCAAACAGCTCCCCACCCCGGGCGGAACTCAGTTGCTGTCTCAAAATGGTTTATTCAGTGAACACACGACTGCCGTGTATTCACTGAATGAAAGATTCTGACACCGTAACTCAGTGCAGTCCTCCTTAGTGTAGGGAGCCAGTTGGGATTTACAGTGTCAGAGAGGAGACGCCAATGTCAGGCACTGCCAGCGACTGGGCTGTATCACCAGCCGCAGCTGTTGTTTATTATATATATATAATTCACTGAAATATTCAAAGGTTAAAATGTAAGTTATAGTTAGGTATAGAAATTAAATGTAGAAATTCACTAAAAAACAGAGGTTAAAGTGATGGTAAGGTAACTATCATCATGAAGTAACGATAACTGTACCTAACTAGAACTGTCACTTTAACCTTTGTTCTTTTCATGGAATTTCTAAGGTTTTTTAACAAAACATCACCTTAATAGAAACAGCAGGCCTTTTGGCTTTGTCAAGGGCTGATTACATCAATATGCAAGACTAGCCTATTGGCTTTGTTCAGGAGTCAGGACAACTATATTTAAAGGGAAACCTACCGGTTGTGTCAAGGAATCAGGACTTCACTAAGGGAAACTGAAGCCTATTAGGTTTTTCAAGGAGTCGGGACTTCAATATATAAAGACAAGCCTATTGGCTTGTCTTTATATATCGTCACCCTTTTGTTAGACTCCTCAGGCCACATAATGCAGCTATAAAACTATCCACAAGGGGTCTCTGCATTTCACAGCTGAGCTCTGGAAATAGTTGAAAACAACCTCGATTTGTTTCCTGAGATCATGTTCATTAAATCCCTGACACACAGGTTTCCATTTTGTAACTTACTTCTGGGGGGAGGCTTCACTATGCAGCCCTCCACACTCCAGTACTTACCCAAGATGTTGGTGGAGCCCCTGCCCAGATGGGGACACCACAGATCAAACAAAATGATTCACATTAGCACACAAAGGGCATTATGGGATGCTCATTGCTGGATCAGTGAATAATTAAGGAGTGGCTCTGGCTGCTCATTTATTATTTTTCCCTGTTTGTAATGTAAGTATTTCTTTTTTGTGGGTGTTTCGTTCCACCCAGAACATCCACAGCTTCCCCAAGGCTCCTGCGGCCCCGCCAGTTCCCTGCGCCAGAGCCAACCACACTCATCTTTTTTTTTTTTTTTTATTATTATTATTATCTGGAAGCCCTGCTCCCACCCACCTGAGCGTAAAGACTTTGCTGTAAAAATGGCAAAATGCTTTGTCACTTTCCCGCTCAACGTGAATGGACTGTGCTAATCCTATGCTTACAAACTCTGCTAGAATAACAGTCATTTGAGGTGAGGAGAGTCAGAGTGTTGGTGGTGTAGGGTACTCCTACAGGAGCTGCTATACACCTAAACTTGGGAACTACACAGAGTTCTATGCTCTGCTTTTTGCACACAGACGCAAACACACGCACCTATATACATGCACTCAGATAGCTGAAATCACTTAGGGCCAGATGTAGGTAATCTCGATTTACCTACTCTTAAATACCGAATCATACCGATTCGGTATTTAGGAGTAGGTAAATGGGATGTAGGTAATTTCACTTTTGAAATTACCGAATCGGAATGATTTGGTAATTACCGAATCGGTATTTACTGATTCAGTAATTGCCATGGATTCCTATGGAACAACATTGGGGGGTGGGCTGCACACCAAATTTCATCAAGTTCGTCCTCTGTATCCATTGTATCATAAAGCGTGCTCAATGGTGACATGCCCAGCTCCTAGGCAGTGTAAACATTAAGTCACTATGAAGGGGCACTGAGTCGGTGCCCCAAACCATGGCCCTGTCGCTAGTGCTAATGCATCCGTTCAAGTGCACAACCCACATGTTTTTTATTTTTTTATTTAAGAAGTTTTATATAGCGCTAGCCTGACCGGAGGGTATCGGAGCGCTTCACATCAGTTACAGAGCAGATCAAAAGAGAGCAGAACATAGTACAATAAATAGCGTCAGGACACCCATGGGTAACAGTGCGCTCTATAAATGCTATAAATAAATAAATAAAGCAATACATTCCAGATAAGAGTAAAAGTAGGGAATAGTTCTGATGTGAGAGGGAATAGAGTTCCAGATTTTGGGCGCATTTCCGGCGAAGGACATGGCCGCAGTTTTTTGTTTTCGTGATTTTTAGCGTAATGAGAAGTAGGGTGTTAGAGCTTCTGAGGTTCCTGTTCTGACCTGCTTTTTTGGGGGAACAACCTTTACAACGCAACTTTTACAACGCACTACCATTACAACAAAAGTTTTACAATGCAACATCCATTACAACGCATGCATTTACAATGCAACCATTACAACGCATGACACTACAACGCACACCACTACAACGCATGTCATTATAACGCAGTCATTACAACGCATGCCATTACAACGCATAGCATTACAACACATAGTACCCTTACACTATCCAACACATACCCTACTGTTGCATCCCCTGGAGTTAGAATAGTAATTTTTACCCCTACACTATCCAACACTTACCCTACTGTTGCACCCCCTGGAGTTAGAATAGTAATTTTAACCCCTACACTATCCAACACTTACCCTACTGTTGGACCCCCTGGAGTTAGAATAGTAATTTTTACCCCTACACTATCCAATACTTACCTTACATGCAATGTAATCTTATGCGTTGTAATGGTATGCGTTGTAAATGTAGTATGCGTTGTAGTGGAATGCGTTGTAAAGGTAGTTTCAAAGAATTTGTTGTAATGGCATGCGTTGTAATGGTATGCGTTGTAATGGATGTTGCGGAGTAAAAAATGCGTTGTAAAGGTAGGCGTTGTAAAAGTATGCGCTGTAACGTCATACATCCGCTTTTTTGAATTTAGCTGTCAGATATCCGGGTTTGCCTGTGTGAAGGGCTTTGTGGGCGAGGCAGGCTGTTCTGAAGTTCGCCCGCATTTCTATTGGTAGCCACTTGGGTTCTTTGAGTGCAGGAGGGATCAGTTACCATTCTGGGAGCCGCTTTGAGAGTTGTTTTCAGAGGGGTAAGATGTGTTTTAGCTATTTCCGAGAGGACTGCGTTTCCACAGTCCAGTCTTGACAGCACCAATGTTTGGGTGGCTTGTTTAAGATCTTTGGGCGGAATTAAAGGTTTTATTTTGTTTAGTAGCTTCAGGTGGAGGAAGGCGCTCTTAGCCGAGATCTTAATGTGTTTGGTCATGTCCAGTTTTGAGTCTAGCATGATGTCTAAGGATTTAACAGAGTCGGCCAGGGTGAGGTTCCCATTGAGCGCATCGATAGCTTTTAGCCCCTCGACCATTTGTGGGTTCTCTTGTTTGTTCGAAATGAGGAGTAGTTTGGTTTTGTCCGGGTTCAGTTTTAAGTGGTTGCTTGACAGCCAAAGTTGCACTTCCCTTAGTATTTCATTGAGTGTTTGAATGTCTTTAGCAAAGGAGATTTCCAAGTAAATTTGAGTATCATCAGTATATAGGTGGAAGAGGATGTTAGCTTTTCTGAGTAGGGTTGTGAGGGGTTCCATGTAAATGTTGAAGAGTTGAGGGGAGAGCACTGACCCTTGGGGGACTCCCCTATTGACTAGGTGAAGGTCGGATTCAAAGCTTTCGATTTTGATTCTCTGGGCGCGGTTGTGAAGGAATGAGGAGAACCATTTGAGGACCACCTTGTCTAGACCGGCCCTTTCTTCGAGAGCCTTGAGGAAAAGTTTGTGATCTACTGTGTCAAATGCTGCCGATAGGTCTAGGAGAATGAGGAGGCAACATTGGTCTGAGTCAAGTGATTTCTGGATGTCATCGATTATGTTGAGGATAGCGGTTTCTGTGCTGCATCCTTTCCTGAATCCCAACTGATGGGAGTCGAGAAGGTTTGTATTGTCCAAATGTTGAGTTAATTGTTGGGGTACACCTTTTTCTAGGATTTTGGAAAGAAGAGGAAGGTTGGATACGGGTCTGAAGTTGTTTAAGTCATTTATGTCCGGGCCTGTTTTTTTCAACAGTGGGGTGACTTGTCCCACTTTCAGACAATCTGGAACAAGTCCGGTTTCTAGGGAGCTGTTTTTAATCCTGCACCAGAGTGGGGCTGGGGAGCGTTTCAGGTTTTTTGTGAGTTGAGCAGGTAGAGGGTCTAGGGCATGATATGAAAGTTTGGAGGTGGAGATAAGTTTGGTTATCTCTTCTTCTGGGATGGGCTGGAAAAGTGACCAGGGTTTAGTGATGGGAAAGGGAGAGCTACCAGACACCTTAACCGGGCTGCTATAGGGAAGGGAGGCGCAATTGTTGACCAGAGAGAGCTCGATCTTGGAGATCTTATCATTGAAGAAGTTGGTGAAGTTGTCGCACCGTTCTTTGGATGCCTGCCCTAGGGACGTATCAGGTTTGGAGGTTTGTTGTCTGATGATATTAAAGAGCTTGTTGGGTTTGTTTTTTGCGCTATCCAGTGCAGAGCGGAAATACATGGATTTTTTGTTCTTGTGTCCTGCACCATTCCAAGTGTCATCACAACCTGTAGTACCACAGAAGCAAGAACATGATGTGCGTTCCATCACCGCTGAGCCTCCTGTGTGTCCAGCCAAACACTAAAAGTTCCTTGCCCTGATACTATAACTTGTCTAATACACATGTGAACCAATCAGTGAGCAGGCAGATGAAGTGAAATTCCACTTGGTAGCCTAAGCTCATCTGTAGAGGTCGGCAGCCCTAACTGTGGCAGCTAGCGGTACATCACCCATGGCTATAGTGCGTCCAGGGTCCAGGACTCCTACCTCATGAGGACAGCTTCTGCCGTGGATTTCTGCAGGACAGTAGTTAAGACCTGGCCTAGGGTCAGACCAGCCAGTCCGGGGGTCCCGCTGCTCTGATACATTGTTCAGGAGGGGTCCCTGCTCCTCTCAGAGGTCTTCTTGTAGGGAGATGATGTTTGCCCCACCATTCCTGAGGAGAGTAAAGACCTGTCAAGGCTGTCCTGCACACAGGTTGTCTGCAAGAACCCTACTCTCTCAAAGTTTGGACCTCTTGGAAACGTCCAGACCTCCCATGCATTCTCATTGACCCCTCCTCTTCAGGGACAGACAATCATATGAGTGTTTCCACTCCTGGGAAACGTCCAGACCTCTCATACATTCCCTCAACAACACCTTCTCTGCAGGGACAGCCAATCATAGGAGTGATCGGACTCCTTGGAAACCTCCAGACCTCCCATGGACCTCTTATACATTCTCTCAACAACCACCCCTTCCGTCCAGAGACATCCAGGTTCGGATTGGGAAGGCGAGCAGTCGGCATTGGATGAGGGTCCGGTGCCTAAGGGTGACATGTGGGACATTTTTTAAGGGTTTCTGCTTCTTCTTGCCCTGCCAGGCCATCGCAGTTCAAGCAATGGTGGTCCGGCGACGGTAGTAAGTGTAACAATCGGCCTTAGTGGGGGCCATTTGTTGGGCCATTCTTGCCACGGCCCCTGTGGGGCCACTTGGCCCAGAAGCAGTGTCCCCTGGTCCCTCCCCTGCCAGGCCATCACATTCAGGCAATGGTGGGTGGGGAAGAGTGGGAGTATGCAGGCGCTTTGCTGGGGAGGCAGGATTTGCTAGCTATGGGCCATGTACACCTCCACCCCCACTGGAGCAGCAGTAGCTGTGTCCTTTTTCTTGACCCCTGCCCTGCAAGGCCATCACACTGAGGCTATGGAGGGCTGGGGAGGGAGTGAAGTCAGAGAGGCCTTCCTGGAGGGTGTGTATGTATTTGCATTGGCCTCGCTCCGAGGCAACCTTTATTAAGCTTTTATTAAACAAGAGAGGAGGTGGCGTTTCAGCCAAACCAGCTGACTTTGGAAGTGAGAAACCAGGGTCCAGTCTCAGCATCAGCTCAACAACCTGTCATTCTGCACAAATCACTTAATCTCCCAAGGCCTAATGTCAAAAGGATTTTGATCTTGTGTAGTGTAACTGGTGCTCGTGTAAATCGCTCCAATGCCCTGGGGCTGAGTCACCATATGTAAAATTATAAAAAAGCAATTAGAAAAAAAGTCAATTTATGCATGTTATATTATTCTGCAAGGGCCAGAGCATGATAATTAGAGAGAACTTTTTATGTAAAAATATCCAAATTCTTTTTTTAACATGAACATGGCTTTTCTTTCTTTGTTTAGTTTAACTGTTAGTCACGGGTGAGTAAAGCAGCTTTAGAACGCATTTCAATGTGATTCCACCTTACCTTGAGTGCTTAAAATACATACTGATCAGAGAATAAAATACACACTTTTGGTAATATTCTTTAATTTCGCATCAGCCAGGATATTAAAATACAGCTCATGTCGGTAAAAAAACAGCCATGTGGCAACCCAAGCCAGATCAGGTATTGTGGCCCTGGGGCCATTGTATTTCACCTCGCCCCCATGTCCGAAATGCAGTGCTTTTAGTTGTCAAAAATCGTTCTGATTCTATAGGCTTTAAAATGCTTGGGTTACCAAAAACTTCTCTAAAAATGAGTCCAGTGAGACCAATCAAACGATGCTCCATGAAAGTGCCCAAATCCGCGATTGTGGGCCACGTTTTTGGGAGAGCCCGGGGCCTAACTGCAATCCCAATCCGACCCTGGGGACAGCCAACCATGTAAGTGTTTGGACCCCTTGGAAACTTCCAGACCTTCTCTCAGCAACCCCTGCCCTGCAGGGCCAGCAAATCCTATGTGCTCGGATTCCTTAGAAACTTCCAGACCTCCCACACGTACTCTCAATAACCCCTCCCATGTAGGGACAGCCAATCATATGAGTGATCTGACCCCATGGAAATTTCCACACCTCCCAAACATTGTCTCAGCAACCCCTCCCCTGCAGGGACAGCCACATTATTTGAGTGCTCCGACCCCTTGGAAACTTCCAGACTTCCCATAGTTCTCTCAACAACCCCACCCCTTCAGGGACAGTGTAGGAAAGTAGGATCTGCTTTTATGGTTACCCCCACTTTTTGCCTGGTGCTATGCTGTTTCTGACTAGTCTGACTGGGATCCTGCTAATCAGGACCCCAGTCTCTGTGCTTTCTCCCCTAAATTGGTATGGTAAGTACTTGGGTACATCCTAGATTGGACACTGGTGTACCCTTATCAGTCCACAGTATATGGTACTGAGGTACCCAGGGCGTAGGTACACCAGGGGTCCCCCATAGGCAGAAGCATGCTTTATGCAAACCATGGAGGATCACTCAAATTTTAACTACAGGCCTGCCATTGCAGCCTGTGTACGCTGGTGCTAGCACCACTTAGGACCAATACAAGTTTCCTTATATATAGGGTCACTGCACTTAAAACCTCTAAGTCACCCCTCTAGTAGGCCTTTCAATCCTGAAGGCAGGGTGCTCGGTTCTAGGTGTGAGGGTGCCCCTGCATGAGCAGGACACCCCTACAAACAACGTTCGGAGTCCATTCTCCCTGGTTGTAAGTGCATCAGCCATTCGGATACATGGAGTGACCATGCGTCATTACGCAAAGATCATCTCTAAACTGGCTGAAACGAACCCTGTCATGTTTGGTATCAAACATGTTGGAATCATACCTCCCACACCATGGGTAGGGTTCCATGCACTGTAAAGCTCCTCCGGGAGGCCCACTCTGCTCCCTGTACCAGTCTTCTAGACCCGGACAGCACAACATGGCTGCTGCCGACCAGAGATACGATTCTGCCCTCCTGCTGCTAAGCCAAGCTCGAGCAGGGGAAGGCTGTACAATAGGTATCCTGTCACAGGGAGGTGTGACAATCTCCCAGACAGGGTTTAGTGTATTGGGGCCGGGTGGGAGAGCTTACCAGCACCACTAAGTCTGCTTGAGGGGCACCTTTGGTGCCTTCCTTGCATTGTCCAGTTTAAACCAGCTGAGGGAGCCTTTGGCTCTCACTGTGGCACGAAACTGGAGTATCCTCCCCACTATCTGAACCCCTCCTCTGGGAGGGAGCCCTGAATCGTCCCCTTTCCTTGGGGTACTTAAGGACTTACCTGTAGGTGGGTCCCGAGATTCGTTGTGGGACAAGATTCATTTGAAGACACCACTTCTTCTGCAACCATCTGGGCACTCTGGACTTCGCTCTGGACATCAAGACTGCAACTAGGAAGACTCCTGCTGCTCCTGGTCTCATCGCCCTGCTCATCTGCTGCAACGTCCGTGCCTGTGCTCCATCCAGGAACCTTCCAAGACCTGTGGATATCTAAAACACCTGAAGGAAACTCCCTTGAAGTGAAGGAGTCAGTTCCCTGCATCTGCAGGCACCTCAATGAAGCTGGCCAGTATGCTGATTCCGAGCTCCCACGGACTTTGAAAAGCTCAGCAACACAGGTGGTGGTTCCTCATATCCCTTGAGGTCTGCCATGTCCTCTCACCAAGTTTGAGGCCAGTATCCCTTGTCCGAGCCACGGGAAACAAACCCCTTTGCATGGCATTGACTTTCTGTTGCAAAGGCTTGTTGGTTTCCTTCCTCCAAGATCTTCGGGCTCCATGTAGTCCCCACCTCAAGCATCTCATGTGACCAAGATCTTTGTCCTCACCACACCATTTGCACTGATGAGCTGCTCGAGGTCCTCTTGCGACTGCAGTGCCTCCGGCCTGTGGGTCCTCTTGAGGACCCTCTTTGATCTCTGCGGGCTTCTCTGATTTCTTGGGGCCTGCCCTGACTCCCCTGCTTGTGGTGAGTCATCTGGACCTTGCTGGTCCCGACACTGCACCTTCTTCGCTTTCAACGTTACATGCAGTTGTCAAGGCTTGATGGTTCTCCCGACGGACACGACCCCTCAACTCTAGACATCCGGCGTGGGGCAGCTTGTGAACTGCATCTGGTCTTCCACAGCATCACAGATGCAGCTCCAAGGTCACTGTCATATCTCCTGCAACACCCAACATCGGTGAGCATTTGTCCACCGTGCCCCCTGTGCCCCCTGGTCATTCCTGAGTAGCATAGACTCTGTCCCTTCTGCTTGCAGGTACGTCTTGTAGGAAAGGGGGTTTCTGTTGGTGTAACCCCCCCACTTTTTGACTACTTATGCACTTTTACTTGGTGTGCCCTGGGTCCCTGCCAATCAGGTTCCCAGGCCCTGTGTTCTTTCCCTAAAACTAACCCAGTTGGCATCTCTGGCCACAGGCCAGTCCCTGGTAAATGGTACCACAGGTACCGAGGGCACTGTGACCAGAGAAGGCCTCTAAAGGCTGCAGCACTTATTGTGCCACCCTTAGAGGTTCTGTACCACCACACTCACATGCTGCCTTTGCAGGCTGCGTGTTTTGGTGCGAAACAAAGTGAAGAGAGTCGACACGGCACACGTCTCTGCATACCCAGCCTACAACCCACTGCCCTGGCATAGGTCAGTCACCCCTCTAGTTGCACTATACCAGTGGTGAGCGTACAGGTGTATGAGCCCTGTACCGCTACAGCGTCGAAGTCCATTCTTAGACATTGTAAGTGCAGTGCTGCCATTAAGAGTATATGGTGCTGGGAGTTTGTCATTCCGAACTCCACAGCACCATAAATGGCTACACTGAAAACTGAGAAGTTTGGTATCAACCTTCTCAGCACATTAAATCCACACTGATGCCAGTGTAGGATCCAATACATCTTAGAGATGCCCCCTAAAACTCGACCAACTTCTATTGTCCCAAATGAGTGACTGATTGTGCTGCCATCAACTGACATGTTTCTGGACCCCTGGGTCGAGATCCTGCTGCTCTCGGGGTCTGAAACAATGCACAGTCTGTGACGAGGTGCCAAGCCTCCTCCCCCAGGATGGGCAGGGTTCAGGAAGGGGAAGCATCAAAGGCATGCCGCCTTTGTGAGGTTCCCCAGACCACTTGCTGCTTTCAGCAACTGGTCCCCACTTGTTCTGCCCCCCGCTTTGGGAGGGAGAACCAGTGGGAAAGCAAGTGAGGGAAAGAGGCGTGCCCACCTCTGCCAACTCCACCCCTCAGGTGGGGGAGGCAAGGTAAAGCACAACTCTGTGTCCCCGCCATCTTGATGAGGGACCCAACCAACCAGGGACAGGCTCATACCCCTCTCCTATTGGAGGGTGGCACAATAGGGGGTGTACCCAACCCAGGGAAGGGACCCATTGGTCCCTGTGCTCTACCTACCTGTAACACCCCTAAATCTAGTATTTAGGGAGCACCCTGACCTTGCTTCCTCAGATCCAGAAATGACAAGAAAGAAGATAAGAATAAGGACCGAACTGCCGTGCAGAGCTAAGAAGAGGACGACTCCCACTGTCTCCGCCCCAGCCCTACCGGCTTGTCTCCTCTCTAACCTGCTCCTGCAAAATCCCGGTGTGTCCTGCAGCCAGAAACCTCAAAAACCCCATAGGAGCTGCCTGCCTTCGCTTCCAAAGACTGCTTCTCCCGTGAACACCGGATGTGTTCAACTGCAACCTCTGGCTCCAGCCTGACACACCGAATCCAGCCCACTCAGCACCTGCTGAACTCGTCCGAGCTCGAGTGGAAAAACAGGGCGAGGAGGTCTCCCCGGTGATTGCGACCCAAGATCCGGAGATCCCAGACCAGCCTCAATACCCCAGCCAACGCCTGCAGCCTCAATCCAGAGGATCCCCTCTACTGCGACCAAGAGCTGGTAAGACTTTCCAACGCCAAAAGACACCCCTGCACCCGACGCCCCATGGCCTTGTGTGCCCCAACCAACGGTACCTAGCCAACCCAAGACATCCCAACTTACCCTTCGAAGTGGTGATCGCACCCATAAGATCTTCGTCCCCAAGCCTGCAGAGTTTCTTCTGACAAGAGTCCCTCTATAGCAAACAACCGGACGCCTGCGCCAAAACAGCACTCTGCACTCGGCCGCCCCAGTGCCGCTGAGGGTGCACCTGTTGTGGTGACCTGCAACCCCAATTGCCCTGAGCTACACCCTAGGAGCTTTGCTCTCACAGCTGTGTGGCCTGCTCGCTTGCAGCCACCAACCGGAGACCCCCTATCCTCCATAGGATAACATTGAGCCTCAACACTCTGCATCTGGCTGCCCTAGTGCGGCTAACGGTGTAAAAAGAGTGCATCACTGGCCCTGGGGGACCCCTGAGTCATACCACAGAACCTTAACTCCCATAGTCGATAACTTACCTTTGAACGAATAACCTGCTTTTCCTCCATAGGATAACATTGACAATTTTTCTCTAAAAAGTTTATGTTGAGTTTTGAAATCTAAAAATATTCTTTAAAAATCGCATGAATAACCAAAACACATTTACTTACCTGTTTGCAGAAAATGCCCTGTGCTGAATCTAGGTATGCCGGTTGCCGGTGGATTTTGGATGCCCGTTGCTCGGAACACTTCAGACCTGATTTGAAGTAGCTGTAGGAGCGTATTAATTCTTCCGCCCTGCATAGTGTTCTTCTACACGCCCGCCACCAGTCTGGATCCTCCCGTTTGTTTAGAATAGTGGACACTGCACATTTTGGCTGCCCATAAGGTGTTTGGGAACCAGTTTGAGAGTATTTTTTCCTCGTGCCTCGCCCCCTGTGTGGGAGTGGCTGGTTAATCGATTCTTTGTTTGGAAGTACCCCTGTCCTGATGATGCCTTAAAAGAGTCTACTGGCTGAAACGCGACCGCGACTGCGTCGACACTCTTGTGTTGAAGGAGTCCCCTGATCTTTAGTTGTGTTTGTTTCATTTTCTTACGCCCCTTGGTAAAACAGTGTGTGAGAGAACTTAGATCTCAGGCGCTGTGAGGATTTCCTTTTAGGTTGATATCACTTAGAAGTGGGAGTGATTAGTTTAGAAAGGTTTTTATAATCTTTCTTTGGGTACACTGTTGTATATGTATTGTATATATGGTATAAGTGTATTGTAAATAATTTTTGTATTGTACAGATTAGGTTTGTATAATTTTGTCTGTGCTAGTTTTGGTTTATTTGTGTGCCACTTTCTTGTGATACGTTTATATGTCTGTATACATTTGTGATTTAGCTCTTTTTACATTAATGTGTACTGAACAAGATAATTAATTATTTCTTGTGTCTTATCATCAAATGTTGAATTAATTCCTCAATACCTTTCTTTCTACTTTTTTCATCTTTGATGACCCTTGCTCCGGTATGGGAGGGTGATGTGGGCAGAACCCCTTTAGTATTTTCTAGTGAATCTAGGTATCCAGCACTGAGTTAGAAAAATAATGTAAAAAGTAACTTACCAGTAATTTACTGAAAAAGCCTAATCATTTATAAATAAATAAAAATGTACTGTATTTGCTAAGTATTGCAACCTACTGCATCCCCCTGTATATCAAACAAAGTACAATTCCTATTGCATTTTCTAACTGTTCTACATTCAGCAACTCAGTACTGTAAAGTATTTAATGCTCACCTGTGCCAGGCTTGCTTGGTTCTAAAAATAAAACAACAGTATGTTTTTAATACAAAAACAATTGGCCTAGAATTCAGTTCTTGAGTGTGTGAATTCAGTTGCTGACTGAGGGTGTACTTCAAATGCTTAACACTGTCCTCTGATACTGCCTTCCTGCCCGACTACTCTACTACAAATAGAGAGTAAGGTTCTATCTAACTTTAACCTCTGCTTACCTCTGGGATCACCTGGACTCTATACCCACTATACCTAATTTTAGTGTTGTATATATAGAGCTCTGCTCAGGGTGGAGAAGCACACCTCAATGAAACCTTTTTATCTCTAATTATTTCAAACTTTAACAAAGCGTGCTACAGAGGTGGCACGTTTGTCCTCTACCGTGCCTGTCTTTTTGAGCACCTATCTCGAGTGGAGGTTCCCCCGCCCTCGGTGCACTGTAGCAAATGTGGTTCCTAACTAGAACACCACTATTTTTTCAACACAATGTTTTCCTATATATTCACATTTTTCTGGTTATTCTCACCAAAGTTTTAGAACACAAAAATTAAACCTCTGTATATAACTTTTCTGGGTTACATAACCATTCTATTAAACAGATTTATTAATTTAATGAACATTGTTTTTAAACAATAATACAGTCTTTTGAAAGTATTTCCATCAGTTTACAATGAATCCAAAGTGATGCCCGATGCATTTCGAGCCCGGTTGACTCCCAACGGCTTGAGGTATTGACAGTGTGTTTTTCGATTGCAGATTACTACATCAGTTCCCTAAGTGAGTATTAGCACGACGCGGTATTTTGGGTCACATGAGGGTGAGGTGAAGGATACTGTTTTCTTTTCGTTTTTCTGTGTTGCAACTTTGCACTTTAGCTACATTTCATTTCGGCCAACATAACATGAAAAATGTTTGAATATGGGTTTGATATTCATGGAAACTAATGCATTGCTTTGCTACTTGAGGAAGTTTATTTAACATTGTACGCTGGAGCTCGAAGAGACAATCACTAAAATGATGTATATATTGTTTAGTTACAGGCCCCTGAGGAAGAGCCCAACCGGGCTCGAAATGCATTTTTATTGAAATTCTTGGGGTCACAAAATCAAAGCAAATACAACACACATTAACATCCACAAAATACACGACTGCAAAAAGATACATAAGGAGAATTAAAGCAGGAAGGACACTATTTACCTAGTTACATAAGTCCATAATTACTCAAAATAGGATCTCCAAATTATCTCAAACTTCCTCATGCCTCCAATTCGCTGTGCATATAGTAATTCACTCTTTCTGACATTCTTCATTTTTTGAAGCCAAGCATGAAACAAAGGAGCCTGTGTTAATTTCCAGTTTTGCAGCGCCAACGACCTTGCCACTGCCATTGCAATAAACAATATTTTAACCATCTGATCTGCAAATCCAAGATCGGAATCAAATCCATACAACATTAATTTAGCATTATTAGTAATCTGAATCTCGCAATAAATTCGCAAGTATACAAAAATCTCATTCCAAAAGGGCACAATTTGAGAACAGTGAACTATAATGTGAGACCAATTGGCAGGAGTAAATTGCTGGCATCTAAAGCAATTGGCACTGGTATTAACGTACATTTTAGCTATCGCGGCAGGAGTACGGTATAACAGTCATTTGGTAAAAAATAACATTCTTCTCCAGTTAGATCCACAGAGTGTACTAAAATTCAATTTATTTATACTCTTCCAAGTGTTAGCAGTAAGGACATGGTTTTCCTGGTCCTGCCATGTTTTATTAGCCTTCAGACTCAAATCCACCTCTCTATATTGAGCTAGACATCGTTTCCACTCCCCTGGCTTCCTAGCCCGTACAGTCATAAATAGGTCATCCCAAAGCTGAGTAGGGGGACAGATGTGCCTGGAATCCAATTGTTCCAACATTTTATAAATCAGAGTATAGGAACCTATTAACATAAAATTCCCCGGAATTAATTGTTGCATCTCTTCAGGAGTTAACCATACTCCCTCCCTTAAAAAATCTAATAGAGTATGAAATCCAGCACGATCCCAATGCATTACAGTATTTACTCCTAATTTAATTCCCATATAGGAAAAAGCATGTATTAAGGGAGTTCCGGAATTAAGCTGAGGGAGAGAATATCTTTTAAGAATAGCATCCCGGGGGGAGGAGCTACGCTACGATCCAAGATGGCCGCATAAGCTCCCGGCTCCGCCAACCTCCACCGGCAGCTCGTATATCCTGCCCTTTATCCTTCCAGCACGCCGGACTCCCACATGTATGAAGTGCTCCTGACTCCTGCGGTGCAAACCCGGACCCTCCAGCTTACCGGGTGACAAAGTTACGTCAAATTTACTTCTCGGCCTATTCCAGAGCTTCCACCGCGACCTCGATTTCTGACCCATCCGGGTTGGATGTGATCAACATCGGCTGTGGGACCAGGGTTGCTTCCGGTCTCCCGACCTCGATCCAAACCTTCTAATTCCAGTTGGCAACTGAGTAATCGGCTTCATTCAAGGACACGGCACAGTGACGCATGTGATATCGGTGACCACGGTTGGGGGTCCTATGCCCAGTGACCCCCTGGGGAGCCCAGGTTGTCGGCTGGCCCCCGCGAGTGGCGAAATACTGGCCCTGCCTGTTGTGTGAGCGCTCGTTGTTGTCATAAACCCAGTGTGTGCCTGGTTCCTGGACGGTGTTTCAGGGATCCGAATCCTGCCTCGTCTCATGCCGGAGGAGATGGGGGATACTGACGGTACACCAACACTGAGGTCCGTAATGGCCGCCATTGGGGCGCTCCGCTCTCATTTTGCCGTCCTGTGCCAACGGATGTCTGTAAAGCTGGATAACGCGCACTTGGAACCGGAAGCGGATAATCCGACAAGCTGTCAGCATGCCTTGGACCCCGTGGATTATTCTCCACACCATTTAGAGACCCCCGGACGGAAGCCTGTTTTAGCCTATTTTGATGACTCTGGTCTTATGGAGGGTGCACCTGTGATCGTCGTTGCCTTTCCCTGCTCCGTTCCTGTTCGACGGAACATTGTTGCTAAAGGTTTTTACCGCCAAGGACAGTTCTTCAGTGACTTTCGGAGAGGTTTGCCTTCCTTCTTCATCCTCAATTGTCGAATTTTCAGATGCCGCCATTTTGTCTCCTCTCCTTGATCCGTCGCCATTGTTTTGAACTGTCTTGGACTCTTCGCCTTCTTCGCGATTGTTGTGGCTTGGACGACATGGGCTTTCGTGAAGAACCGAACTGGTCAAGGTTGACTTTGACATTCGGGGTTAGCTTTTCTATCTGTTTTATGCCGGATATGCACCGTGTATGCTATTGGGAGACGGGAGGTTTTTATTGGAGTTCTCCCCATGTACGTGTTCAATACTTGCTTTAATAGTCGACATGGAATTTGGGGAGGCTGCTGCTGGCGGGGTGTAATGAGGACCGGGAGTGTGTCTATTGCTCTCCTCCTCCGCTTTCTTTCCTTTCTTTAGGGCAGTTCTGGGGCGACAGGCACGCTGTTAGTGGGGTTGGCCGTAGCCATTACAGGGGTGCAGGGTGGTGGGTGTTGGGGGGGGGGTTTATTATTTTAGTTTGTTTTGTTCTATGGTCTCTTTCGCTTTCTTTTCTCTTTCTCTCAGGTGGGGCTTTCCTTCCTCTTCAGTAGGTTGGCTGTCTCTCTCTATCTCACTTCTTTCTCTATCTGGCGTCTATACTTGCCTTTGCCTTACTTCTCTGGAGGGTGGGCTTTTCGGGATGATGCTCTAGCTGAATCGCTCGCTATTATACTGATTTTGGCTCCTTGTTTGCCTTAGCGGGCGTAGTATATTTAAGGCTGTAATGTTCATCACCTCGTTCTGATTACATTGCGGGGTGCGTCCCCCCCATCTCTTCTTAATTCTATTCTATGGTGTGACGCCATCGATAGTGCAGCCACTACTGCTTCTTCATAACCAAAAAAATGAAACCTTTGACATCCTTTGCTTAATGGCACATGCAATCATAAGCTATTACGTGGTTGTATACATTTGCATGCCACCTGAATCTATATCCTGAGTTTGCGGCCGGCCCCTGTGGTTGTAGGACTGCGCTTGTAATGCTTTGATAATTCAATAAAGGTTTAAAAAAAAAAAAAAAAAAAAGAATAGCATTCCGTTGTTTAAAGAACCAGTTCATAATCTTATATCGAACGGGTTTTGGAGATTTAGGGACCTTTGAACGAGAGGGAATCTGGACCTCATGACAAATTTGATCCAAAAAAAAGTTAATAAATAAATTTGGACTATGCATTCCAGTTTTAAATCTATCTAAATACTGAGCAAAATATACACAATAATAATCTCTAATATTAGGTACGGATAAATCTCCCTGTTCGATGTCAACATAGAGTGTTCCTATTGCTATCCGAGGGGTCTTTTTTGCCCATATAAACCCTGAAAATAAAGATTCGACCTTTGAAAAAAAAAACGACAGAAAGCATGGGATAGCAGAAAATAAAAAATTAAAGAGCGGAAGTATAGACATTTTGATGAATGCCACACGGCCAAGAATGGAGAGTGGCAACGAATTCCATCTAACGAACATAGAACGGACCTTCCTTAAAAGAGGATCAAAATTAAGATTATATAATTCGGTGACCGAGGCAGAAATTGAATTAATGCACCCGGCTAAATTTGGATGTAAATCCACATCAGACCCTCCACAAATTAATATTTCAGTCTTTTTTCTTGTTGATCCGGTAGCCTCCTAGGGCTTCGAATTCTTCAAAAAGCTGTAAGGCTGATGTCTGTGATTGCATATCAGTCTTAATTTATAACATTATATCGTCAGCATACAGTTTAATTTTAGCCATCGAGATGATCGGAGGGGCTATATATACCGATTTGCGGATTGCTGCTGCTAACGGCTCAACAAAAAAAGCACAAAGAATAGGGGACAAAGGGCAACCCTGCCTAGTGCCTCGTTGGACCGACACTGTACCTACCATAGCAGAATTAATAATTATATTTGCTGTTGCACCCGTATATAGATTTTGAATTAAACTTATGATTTGTGTAGGGATTCCAAAGTGCTCTAAAATACCAAATAAAGTTGTCCAAACCACCAAATCAAAAGCCTATTCCGCATCTAACAATAAAATTAAAGCAGGGATCTTTTTACTCTGAAAATAATCTAAAGCCTCGGCCAAGAAATGAGTGTTTGTGGCGAGCTGCCGACCCGCAACAAAACCATTTTGATCGGGATGGATAAGATCTGCCGCAATAGTATTGAAACGTTTTGAGAATAATTTGGTAGTGATATTATAGTCAGTGTTCAATAATGTAATGGGCCTATGTGAGTTAGGGTCCTTTGGATCTTTACCTTTCTTCAGGAAACTGACAACTGTGCCCACACCGAAAGAATCTGGAACTTGCCCCCAGCTAACATAGAATTTAATAATTGAAGTAACAAATCAGAAAGGGCACTAAAAAAAACCTTAAAGAATTCGGATGGGAGACCGTCAGGACCACAAGCCTTACCAATTGGCAAGTCCTTGATCACCACTTCTAATTCGGTCTTAGAAAATGGGCTCATCACTACTTTCCGCTCCAGCTGTGAAAGAGAAGGCAAATCGTATCTGCCCAAAAAATTTGAAAGCTCAGAATAATCTATATCTTGATGTTGACTATATATCTGTTTATAATGGTAAACCATTATAGAGCCAATTACATCAGACTGTGATGACTCTATCTGTGAGGTGGGACATTTTAGAGAGCGGATCAGATTTGCAGCGGCTTGCTCTTTCGCCTGCCAAGCTAGGAGTTTGCCGGTAAAATTACTCTCTTCATGAATCCTTTGAGATTGTTCACAAAATTGTTGTTCACTCTGTGGAGAAAAAAGTACACTGAGTTCACGTTTGGCATCATTCAGTTTACTTTGAGCGGCACTAGAAAAATTGGATTGTCGCAGCAAAGTTAATGTGTGTATCTTTTGATAAAGTGAGATCCTAGTTTGTATAATAGTACGCCATTCTGCTGCATCTTTACCTATTATAATGCCGCGAGTAAAAGCTTTTAATGAATCCCAAATAATATGCAGAGGAGCCGTGCCAGAGTTACGAGATGTAAACTCTACAATCTCTAATTTTAATGAATTAATCCAGTTATCATCTTGTAGATATGCCTTGTTAAATATCCATCTTTTAGGAATTCGAATTTCTTCACCGACCGTAAACTCAATAGCCAACATTGCATGATCTGAAAATCCATTGTGGAAAGACTCTTGGTAAGAAAATTTCAATAGCCTAGAGGCCAAGAAGAAAGCAATACGGGAAGAAGATTTATGTCTTCCTGACCAACAAGTGAAGTCTTTCTTTTGTGGATTTTGTAAGCGCCATGGGTCGCAGAGATCAAGTACGGATATATTGTGCATAATAGATCTTCGTGATTTAGGTTTCAATTGTTTTCTGGAGGAGATTGTAGAATCTAATTTTGTATCCATTAGGATATTAAAATCTCCCCCAATAACTATATCCCCCCTGACCATCAGCAATGATTGGAACAAATCCTCATAAATTTGGGAACGATCTTCCACTGGGGCATAAAAACAAACAAAGGTGATTGGCCTATTCCTCTCTTTTATTGAACATGTAACCCAGCACCACCGGCCCGCCCCCCCATCCTCAAACTGTACAATGTCCGCCTCCAAATTCCGATTTAAAAAGAGGGCCACCCCCCGTTTAGATTCTGGGGCATATGAGAACCCACGATATGAGGCCCAGGGTTTGAACATAGAAAAGGCTTCAATTTTTGCAGCTGAAATATGAGTTTCTTGCAGCATTACAACTGCTGGGCTCTCTGTTTTGATCCAAGACTCAATAGCTCGCATTTTTTTTCTATTATTTAGCCCATTAACATTAAAAGAGATTGTTTTGAGCCCCCTAATAGCCATATAGATAAATAATTTTAGAACAAATCTTTCCAGCCATTACCATCCACGTTCTTTGTCCTAACAATTTGTCATTGCTGCCCCAAAAAACTTCAATTTTTTCCTTTTTTCCCCCCTCAAACCACCCCCACCCCAGTCACACCGCCCCTCCCTCCTACACCTAGCCCTGCGGCCCTGTACAACACCTTCTCCTACCTCCCACGCTGGCCATGCGGTGCTAACCCCACACATGAAGGCGCCTTGTTATTGCGCCCTTCAACCCCATGGCTCCCCTGTTCCTGACCTACTCCCCCCCCCTTATAGTCAATTAAATGAGTAAAGAAAAAAGGAAAGGATAAACCGGGCATCATCCCACAAAATATTTTCACAAAAATAAGAATGCATAACGAGAACCACCAACATCAAATCTTGAAGTCATCCTAGCCCTGTGCCATCTGGCCTAGTAGCTCCCGTGCTTCATCCACATCAGTGAACATGTAGAACAGGGGTCCCCAAACCGGTCCTGGAGGGCCGGATCCATGCCAGATTTTTTGGATATCCCCATTGAGATACATGTAGTAATTTTTAAAATCTGGCATGGATCCGGCCCTCCAGGACCGGTTTGGAGACCCCTGATTGTAGAATTTACCCTTGGGACGGAGCTACGGTGGAGTTCCATGCCTCCACGTAGTTTCCCTGGGCTTCCTCTTTCCTGCTCCTCCTCTTCTCCACGAGGCTGATGGCGGTGACAGCGTTCCTGGCGTTCTCGGCGTGAGTGGAGCCTTTCGGAATCGCTCCGGAATTCTGAAACTCTGCGTGACCGGTGATACCGGTGATGCCGTAAATTGATTAACTGGCTGCTTGGCTTGGCTGGAATAGAAGATTGAAGGTAGCTGCTCTGTTCTCTGCCGTTATTTATGTCCTGGATATTACATGCGGAGGAGGTCAGGCTTTTTTCAACGCTTGCTTAAAAAGAAGGAGACCAGCGATTAGAGGTACTTGAATTTGACGGCTTTTCTGCTGGTAAAAAAAATATTCTGTACCCCTTTCTGACTCTGGGTCTTGAACTTTTGTTAATTTACCCCGTCTGCCCTTTTGACAATTGGCAGTGACTGCTGAGCGAGCAGGACTACATGTTCCAGCGTTCCCTGCGTTCTTGGGATTCACTTTTTTGTGCTGCTGACTTATCACTGATTTCGTTTGTGCAGGGGGGTTCAAAAAAGCCCAGTGAAGTATTATCTGTGGCCGCGAATTTATCCCCCGCAGTGGAGCGAAGCCAGTTTAAAATGGGAAAGCAGTTAACAGCTCGGGCTAAGGCTAGAATATGACGTCAGCAAATTAAAGAGGAATCAGAAGCGGCTAAACGGACTGGCACGGCTGCGGATAAAGAAGACTCCTCTGATGAAGTTACTGAAAGCTCGGGTGAAGATGAGCTCCCTGATGGTACTTCGATGTTGACCCCTCAGCTTAATCTTGGTATTGATGGGACGCAGGAGGCACCTCTGGCACCTGCCGCGGACGCGGCTCAGCTGCTGATTATACCGGCAAAACCACCTGAGTGTCCCAGTGAAAGTGGATTGCATGTCGCACAGGCACCGAAAGAGGTTAAGACTCCCAATGTTTCTAAAGTCTCCAAACAATTCCCTTTATTTGAAAGGAAATCTACAATACCTGCTTCTATTAACATTGCTTTCCCTGCCTCTGGACTGACTACTAGTGCATGTGCAGGGTCACCGACCGCCTCAGCAGTTATTACTTCATCGGAAAACTGTGAGAAAATGGGTTCAATAACGTCTGCTGCTATCCCAGTTGAGTCAACAGTAACTAATTTTGGATCTCTAACTGAAAGAATTCTGAAAGAATCAGACAGTAAAGAAATGTTTGCTTTTGCCTCCCCTGTATCAATTCAAATTGACCCTGCTCTTACTGGCACCACTTTCATGCAAAGTCCGATTTTGGGGATGGATACTGAGACTACCGGTGATTTTCAGATATCGGTTAAAGATATGTTAAACCTGATTCTGGGGGATGAGAGAGAAATGAAGCAATTTCAAAGGGTGGAGTTGGCAGTTATTAATCAACGTTTGGATAAAATTGAGGACTCGATGGCCTCGTTTCCAACTCGTTTGCAGGAGGCAGAGACTTGAATTTCAGGCCTGGAAGACAATGTGCTCATTGTAAAGAAAGATGTTTCAAGCATGTCTAAATTTTCCAAGGAACTTGAACTTAAACTCGACGAGTTGGAAAATTATAATAGGAGGTCAAACCTCAGAATAGTGGGTGTACCTGAAAACATTGAGGGATCGGATATGAAGCAATGGGTTACTTCTTTTTTTGCTCAGGAGGTTATCCCTGAGTTTAAAGGGGACTTTACAATTACCCGGGCGTATCGAGTTCCGGCTCGCCTATTTCTTAATTCTACTTTCCCTCGGACCATCCTTGTGAATTTTGCTGACGTCCGGGTTAAAGAAACTATTCTTTCACAAGCCTTTAAACAAAGACAATTTTCTGCTAACCCTACTACCAAATGTCGGATTTTTTCCGATATGTCTGCAGCGGCTGCCAGACGGAGAAAGGAATTCGTTAAGATTCTTCAGCTGTTTAAGGACAAAGGCGCTCACGCTTCAATTGCGCAGCAATCGAAGTTAAAAGTACTGGTAAAGGGTGTTAGTGAGTGTCTTATAATAAATACATATTTTTATAAATCCACTGTGTGGTTCTTTCTCACTTAATCTAAACAAATACAATTATGCTCTGGTAAAACAAGCTTCTTTACACTCCTTCTGGACTAAGCCTGAAGGCTGCTCTCCACAGCTACCACTTAAAGAGCTTTCTAAGGTTGCCTAATGACCACTAAAACCACCATAAGGGTTGTCTGGATTGGTGCAGGGTGCCCATTTACATAAGTGTGCACCATGTATTAAACCAGCTTCTCACAGACAGCCATTCATATTTGTGCTCGGACCCCTCGGAAACTTCCAGGCCTCCCATGCGTTCTCTCGGCAACCACTGCCCTGCAGGGACAGCCAATCATATGAGCGCGGAGACTGTCACTCACTGCAGGCTGGGCTCCAGCAGACCTGATGGCCTCATCTTCCCTCCTGAGAGGAGATGTTCTCCCCCCTTACCCTGGTCTGCAGGACAGGGCCCGCGGTGCTGACTCTCTGCACGCTTCACATGCAATCTGCCTTTATCTGTCAGCGCTTGGGGGGGCTGTGCTGACACAGCAGTCCGTCGTGCACACGAGTGGAGGGGGGGTGAGTGGGGGCAGTGACTGAAGGGAGGTCAGAGCACTGGGGTCCTAAGCCACAGAGTGGGTCTGTTCATGTGTGTGTGGGGGGGGGGGGCATGTAGGATAGGATAGGATAATATTTGTAAAGCACACTATACCCGAAGGTGTCAAGGCGCTGGGCAGACAAAAGCAGGGGGAAAAGCGCAACAGCAGATTAAGAGGGGAACAGCCATGTTTTCAGGAGTTTCTTGAAAGCAGAGAGTAGCATGTCAGTCAAATGATAGGATGTGACGCGCATTCATTCCTACAAGCCGGCTTCTGACGTCATGCATAGCTTTATTTGGTGACCAATGAAAGTAATTTAATAATAATAATACCTTGAGTGGTACAGAGCGCTGGCATCCATTTGACGGAAAAGTATACTGTGCCCTTAACGATGCAGCGGGCAACGCCTGGCAGTAACCGGCTGGGCATACACACTAAAAGGGGGGGGGATTAATCAGGGGAGTACAGAGACCCTGCTACTCATTATAGGGCTGGGGCTAGCCCTAATTAAAGGGGAACAGAGCATGGCACTAATGAGAGGGGCAGGGCTAGTATTAATTAAAAGGGTGCCAGTGTTAATTACATGGGCATCCTTGGCAGCATTTGAGACTAGACAAGCCCTTGCACTGGCTGGGGTGGCAGACGTGCCTGGCACCGCTTAGGAAGGGGGGAGGAATGCCCTTATGAGGTGCGGATGAAGACCATGCAAGTGAGAGAGAGGCTGTGCCAAGAGTCCACAGCTGTAATAACAGGAGGAGGGACACTGGCACTTATGCGAAGCCGGGGCCCCTTGCCCAAAGGGAGAATCCTGGGGCTGCTATAAGAGAGAGACGCTGCACGAAAATGTGCATAACTGTCTACAATCTCATGTATGTTTTGAGAAGGATGGGGGGATATATTTATATATATATATATATATATATACACACACATATATACACATACACTCACCTGCCGTAAAATACTTCAAATCAGTGCTTAATTTGAGCCGGTGGGCACAGCACTTAAGTGTCAACACCTCACGTATCACAGTCTGCCACATGGTGGCGCTGCTCATCTAATTTAGAGATGAGCACAACAATGGTTGTTTATGAATACAATATAATTTTATATAGAGGTGGGCAGTGAAGGGAATCCGATCGCACCTCTTTTGTTATGTGCAGATGTGTAAATGTTGGGCAACAAATGTATCGTATATTAAGGGTGCTGTTTGGTACATATGCATCATACTACCCAAAATGCATTTACACACTCTAGCCTGGGCCTCCGTGACAATCATTAAAGACAAATACCATAGCACTCCTTACAACAATCCATATACAGTTATTTTCCAAATTTTACTGTAGTCATTTAGTGCAAAATTCAGGAACATATAGTTAATAGTTCTGCCGACACGTGTTACGTCAAGCTATTGACATTTTCAAGTCTAAGGCAGCAGTATTTGGCCGCTGATCACGAAAGGTGATACAGTTAAACAGTCGGAAAAGTGCCTAAGGTAATTCTGAAATCCAAAGAGACCTGATAAGTATTGTAGGCGCGGTCTGTCATAGTAGTAAACATGAGGTCCACAAGAAACGGAGGACGTCTTTATTGTCCTATTATGGCAAGTTTCTATGGAGGAAGTACTTCCGGACGCCGTAGACTTTGACACGGGACACAGCAACTTTACACAGGAAGCTTATCAAGGGGCATATCAGATCGCACGACGTCCCCTGTACTGACATTAGGAGGACCCAAGTAACGCCTGGCTCTACACTTCCTCCATAGAAACTTGCCATAATATGACAATACAGATGTCCTCCATTTTTTATGGACCTCATGTTTACTACTATTGATGAACCTCGCCCACAATACTTATAAGGTCTCTTCGGATTTTAGAATTACTTCAGCCACTTTTCCGACTGTTTAACCGGATTGCCCTACGGGATCAGGGGATGAATACTGCTGACTTAGCCTTGAAAAAGTCACTGGCGTGCCGAAACACGTGTTGGCTGTACTTTCCAGACGGGCTGTTTTTTGCCTCAACCGAAAATACAAACTTCAGTGAAAAGTTTTTTTCCACTCAGCTTCCCCTTTAATAAAAAAATTACCGTGGGAAATGGGGTCGCCAATGCCTAATTAGACTTGGGATGGGATTATTCAGGGATGCCATCAGTGATGTCATCAATGTTGTCTTTTGAGATTTTATCAGTGAAGTCATAAATTATGTCATTGTACATGTCATGAGTGATGTTATGTGAGGTCATAAGCAGCGCATGGTAGGGGCGCAAGTTATAGTTACAGTTGTGAATTCATCTCCCATGGTATTAACTAAAACAGAAACCCAATTGTTAGAATTAGGCTTGTCGTATTGCCCGGAAAAAAGCTTTGACTACGCAAGAACACGGGTGGATGTGTTTCAATGTATACGTAAATTAAAACTATCATTTAACAAATCGTAACAAATCAAGAACAGAACAAGCTACAGCTCAACGTCAACAGCAAAGTTAGGAGCAAAAAAATCCTTTAACCCCTTCGACGCTCATGACGAGCTCAGCTCGTCATGAGTTACGGTTCTCGTACGCTCATGACGAGCTGAGCTCGTCATGTAACGCGGGTTTTTTAAAAACTCAGCGCACAGCGGGTAAACCGCTAGCGCGCATGGTGTTAACGGTTGTAGATGCAGAACTGTTGGCTAATCTACAGGATCTGATGCAAGAGAATACAGCAATTGATGAAGGTGCAAGTAGCCCAAATGACGGAATTTATTGCACAATACCAACTAATTTTAAACCCAGATCTACAATCCAGCCTCTATGATCAGCGATTCGTTAGATATATTTGGAGATTTGGTGACAAATGAAGTAAAGATTCTTAAATCAAAAACGGCTAGGCAACAAAAAAGACTTACTCACCATCAAATTGCTTACAGTAAATGAATGACGAAATTGCAAGACAATGAACAGATTCTCATAAGAAACTCTGACAAAGGAGAGAACATTGTAATCTGGCCTGCAAAGACTATATGCAAGAGGCACTCCAACAACTGGATGATACTAACTGCTATAAAAAATGTAACACGCAAATAGTACGTACTTCATGGAATGATTACTATTCGAAATTAAATGCATGGCGCAGTGCCGGACTATTAAGCATGGATGAACTGAAATTTTTAAAGAAGGAGTTTCCAGTGATGCCGGCTCTATATTTCATCCCCAAACTGCACAAAAATGCAACATCCCCTCCAGGAAGACCTATAATTTCAGCCATGGGTGGGTTGTTGGAGAACACATCAAAATACATAGACTTTTTTCTTCAAGATTTTGTAAAAATGTTACCTTCCTTTGTACAGGATTCAAGTGATTTTCTGAGACAATTGAATGAATTTACATGGGATCCAAGCTATTTACTCTTGTGTCTAGATGTAACGTCACTCTATAGTATAAATTCTATACGATCATCCACCATCAGGATGGGATGAGAGCTATTGAATTTTATTTAAACTCTAGACCTCTACATTTGGCACATCACAACAAAATTCTCACTGCGATGATTCTCTATTGTCTAAACAATAACCATTTTTTGTTTGCCAACCAGGTGTATCAATGAATAAGAGGAGTAGCTATGGGAGCCTGTTTCTCCCCTAGCTACTCCTGCCTCCATATGGTTTGGTGGGAGGAAATGGTGCTCAATAGAGATCACATGGCTGACATAGACAATCACGTTAGGATTTGGCTACGCTATATAGACGATTTATTCGTAATATGGCAAGGCACAAAAGAATCAGCACAGAACTTTGTAAACAGCATTAACCAGAACAAAGTTAATCTACATTTTACCTCTAACATCAGTAGATAGCCTGGGAATCAACCCGTGAATTACCGCGAAGACGGAGGACTGGGAGCAGGGACTGAACACGGAAATAGCCCAACAAAACTCACAGAAGAACCTCTGCTCCTGGAGTACTGAACTCCCTGTACTTTGGATATTACAAAAATTGGAAACCATAATAATATACGCCATATATGTGAAATTAGCCTTGAGAAAGCCCCGGCGCAACTCGCCAAGAGGGGGCGAAACACGTGTCGGCTGTCCATGTTCCACAAAAAATAATAAAGATGTCCTATTGCAACCAGAAATAGTTTTGTCCTCTGTATGACGACTTGAAAGAACGGATATTATTCCTGATAAGAATTATTGTAATCTTCTATGGAGTACACACTCATCACTTCTCAAACCTGTATTTCTACATGAAGCCCAAGAGGTCCAGAGATTCGAGTGTGTCTCCATTCACCTATAAAAACAGCTTATCTAAGCGTTGTTCAAGCCTTAGAATCCTTGGACCTTTGCTACCTTGCCCACAATCTAACATCAGTAGTACTAGTGTATGTTTTGTAGACGTGGAAGTATATATTAAGAACAACAGAGCTGAAACAAAACTTCCCCGAAAACCAATTGCAGGAAACAGCACATTACATGCGTCTAGTCAACATCCACGCCATCTCATCCATAGTATACCCTAGGGAGAAATGCTGGGGATTGACCGCACATGTAGTCAAGAAGAAGACCGTGTAGAAGCCCAAAAGATGAGCAAACTGAGATTTCTACGAGGCTATAAGGAGAACACCTTGGACATGGCTATTGATAAAGCCAACAAAATCAATAGAAAGGAACTATTGATGAAGAAGGCTTTACGAGAACCTATTTCCGCTGCGAAGAGTGACACTGAAACTAGATTGATTTTAACCTACAGTAGGGAACAAAACACCCTGCGTAGAATAAACAACAAAAACTGACCAGTGGCTAAAAGTGACCCTGTCATTGGAAAATTGTTGCCAAAGAATCCAAGCATCACATTTCGCAAATCTAAATCCATGAGGGATGATCTTGTGAAAAGTAGCCCAGAAGTGATCAAAACTACGAACTGGCTTAGCAAACGTAAGGGATTTGTAAAATGCCAAACATGTAGGGCATGTAAATATGGGACAAACAAAACAATGCATACCACCCCATTTTCTGAAGTTCCTAAGCAGATCACAAAATTTCTTACATGCCGTACTGAATATGTGGTCTATGTGTTAGTTTGCTCTTGTGGGCTGCAGTATGTGGGCAAACGTATACTGCAGCACATGAGAGCAATCACCAAACAATGACCACACATACCCCATTGCACAGCATTTTAAAGAGAAGCATGCCAGCAATCTTGACCATCTATTGTACTTCTTGATTGACTCTATTCCAATTTTGAGGAGAGGGGGAAATAGAAAAGCAAAATTAAGACGCTTGGAAACCCAGTATACCATAGAACTGGATACCAAGACCCCCAATGGACACAATTCCAGTGAGGATTTCCATACATGGTTATACTAATTACATAACTAGAGCATAAACCACTCCTCTTATCAGAACCAGTCCCTTCTCTGTCTATCTAACACATATACATATATATATATTTGTTCTTTGAACTACCCTGAACAGAACTTTCTTCTAAATATCCAACCGGTTGCCTACAAGCATTTATGCTATGGTAAAATTCACTAACTGGATTTTCAATTAAAAATCTGTACAGTGTTTTTTAAATGTAGTTAATAAGAGGCCAAGGAACAGGGGCTGTACCAGGTAAACATATGTTAGTTTCAATAAAGCACAGGAGCACTTTTTTAGATAAACTTTGAAGGTAACTTAAACATAAGAGATAGGCAGGCCAAATGCAAATTAATTCGGTCGGGCTAAAACTCTGTGATCAGTAATCGGGAAATGTTTTATCAATGTGAATATTTTATTATATATAATCTATGTATTTTACTGACATAATCATTGATTTTTTATATCATTTTATTAACCAATTAATTTAAAACAGAAACATACAGTTTTCAATATGTCTTTTACTACCATTGATTATTTATACTAATATTACCTTTTTATGTATTTTACATATACAAATTGGTTTTAATATGTATATTGATACATAATAACATTATTCCCTTATAATGTTTAAATTTAACATCGTTGTTTGCTGAATTTGCACAGTACTTTTGAAAGATATATGTAAAGTTTTTCTTCTATGTTTATCTATTCATGTCTTGCACGAGTTTGGCACCTTGCACTTTAAAAGAGATTGTGTAACTCCTAGAGCGCGTCATGTAATCAAGGCCGAGTGAGGCCGAAACGCGTCATGGCGGTTGTGGTGATGGACGGAGAAACTTAAAAATTCTTGCACGAAGATTTGGGTTTGTCTCTATTTGTTCCCAGGAGAAGGGAAGTACTGGTGAACAGTGAAAAATGAAATATATATATATATATATATATTCACTGAAAAAAACATAGATTTCAGCCACTTATAGTTAGGAATTAGCATTTAAAAAACCTTTGCAATTCACTGAAAAAACCATAGGTTTCCGCCACGTTATAGTTAGGAATTAGCATTTAAAAAACCTTAGAAATTCACTGAAAAAACCATAGGTTTCACACATGTTATAGTTAGCTGGGCATTTCACTCATACAAAACCATTGAAATTCCCCTGTTGTAGTTAGTTCAGCTAACTATAACTTGCGCGCCTGCAATGCACTGCTGATGACATCACATATTACATCACTCAAGACATGGTCAGTGACATCACTCATGACATCACTGATAACATCTCAAATGACATCACTGATTACATCACTGATGACATCATCCAGTGAATGTGTATCTTTCTGAAAAATAAATATATATTTTTTTATAAATATATTTATTTGCATTTTATCATATAACAACAAAACAGTCATGTTATCATCAGTCCACATATTCCGCCTGCCTACCCTCCACCCCCCTAACCACACCATTAAAATCAATCCTTCAATGTCTATCTCGCACCGTTTCACCTGCACAGTCTGTAACCCATTCTGTCTTGTTCCCCCCAAGTTCCCTTGACCACCCGGCAGCTGTGTATACACCTGCTTCCCTCCCCCCCACTCACTGGCCCCCGTCAAGACCATGGTATTTCCTCCACTTATTCCAGACCCTGCCAAATTTTTTCGGGCAGCCCCGCGCCTTGTAGGTTACCCTTTCAGCCGCCATATAAAGGTCAAGGCCCCTTCTCCATTCCTCTCTCCCTGGTGTCATGGCTGCCCCCCAGTATTTTGCCACATCTCTCTTCGCTACTACCAGGGCCAGGGTCAAGAAGATCAGCAGTGGGCGGGTGAGATCAATATCATTAGTCATACCAAGTAGGACCAGTCTGGGGTCTGCCGGTAACGGGGCTTCCAGCACCTCACCCAGTTCTCTAAGAATCTACCCCCAGTATGTCTGAATCTGCGGACATGACCAGAGTATGTGGAAGAAATCTCCACCCTCTCTGCCGCATCTTAGGCAATTTGTGTCACCTATCATCCCTATTTTATGCAGGCGTACCCTAGCGAAATAGGTCCTATAGAGGACGTTAAATTGTATCAGACGTAACCGGGATTTAATCGCTACTTCCCTGGGATGCATGAGAACAGTGTCCCAGTCTATCTCATCCATGTCACCCACTTCACTTTCCCATTTTCGTCTAAGTGCCCCAAGGTCCTCTGGCATGTTATTCATAAGGGTCCTGTACGTAAATGACACTGCTCTCTCTGGTATGTGTTCCTGCAGTAGACGGCCCTCCAGAGGTGCATACTCAGAGAGTATGTCGACCTGGATGTCCTCCGCTCGCCATGCATGTCTCAGTTGGGCATATTTAAGGTATTGCGTGGGACGCAGGCCAAATTCCACCCTGAGGGCCGGGAACGACTTCAGTGTCCCCTTCGCTATTACATCTCCTAACGTCGAAATCACTATACTATCCCATCCTTTGAACCCCTTTAGTTTATTCAAGTCTGCTAGCCATGCGCAGTGCCACAAAGGAGTCTGTCTTGTGGGCTTTTTTTCCCATCCTATAATCCTATTCGCTCTATGCCATAGCATCAGTGTGAGCCTGGTGGCCGGCATTAATCTCGCTGTCCCTTTGCCCCCGTATAAATAGTAATGGTAGGAGCGGGTACCCCTCGCATATCTCTCTTCTGCATAAGTGGGGTGTGTAGCTGGGGCATGAAATCAATCGTTGATGGTTACCAAGTGTTTCGCCCAATAGTAGACTTCAGCGTTGGGAAGTGAGATCCCTCCGCTATATCGGTGTCTTTGTAAGGTCGACAGAGCTACTCTAGGTTGTTTACCAAGCCATAGATAGGAGCGGACTTCCGCGTTTATTTCCCGGAACACCCTGTGAGGAAGAGGGTAATATTTGTTCTGAAATGCATAGAGGAACTTGGTCAGCGTCATAATTTTGAACATAGCCGCGCAACCCAGGAGAGTGAGGGGTAGGAGCCGCCACCTAGTCGCGTCCTCTACAAAAGTGCATAGTATCCGTCCGACATTTTTGTCACACGAGGTCGACATGTCGAGAGTCATAAATACTCCCAGATAGGTGAAGCCCTCTGTAGTCGTCTGTAGCCTGTCTGGGAGGTTAACCATTGGTCTAGGCCCCTAGAGTCGTAAAGTACCGACTTATGCCAATTAATCTTATAGCCGGCATGTGCTCCATATCGTTCCAGCTCTGAAAAGAGCACCGGTATCGTCGTTTCCGGGCTCGTAATGTAGAGGAGGACGTCGTCCACGTATAGGGATATTTTTTCTTCCGTTGCGTCTCTTGTCCCCAACTGGAAGCCTCTAATGTCCGGATGCTGTCGGATCGTTGCTGCTAGTACCTCGATAGTTAGCGTGAAGAGCAGGGGGGACAGTGGGCAACCCTGCCTGATTACCCGTCTCACTGGGAAGTCCCCTGACAGAGTCCCATTTACCTTGACTCTTGCTCTCGGATCCGTGAATAACAGACTGATCCATTGCCCAAAATTGGGACCAAAGCCCAATCTCATCAGGACTCCCTCTAGGAAGGGCCAATGGACCGCTTTGAACGCTTTCTCTGCGTCTAGTTAGAGAAACCAATGTGGGTCCCGCCGCTTACTCACCTCCTGCAGTCAGTTATGGGATCGCCTAAGGTTAAATCTTGTAGCCCTACCCGGGAGAAATCCTGGTTGGTCCAAATGAATCAGGTCTGGGATCACCCTCCTTAGTCTAAGCGCGAGTACCATCTCCAGTAGTTTTACCTCTCTGTTTAGGAGGGAGATAGGACGTTAGGTGGTGCACTCCTCCGGTGGTTTACCTGTCTTAAAAATCGGGATGATTGTGGCCATACGGAGGTCTGGGGGAGGAGTGTCCTCTTGCCTCGCCTCCTCAAATAGTCCCAGTATATGGCGGGACAGAAGGTCTGCCGTTTTTTTAAAAAACTCCGCCGGGAACCCATTCGGGCCCAGGGCCTTTTCCTGCGCGTAGTCTTGCCAGATTTTGTTGAACCTCCTCCAGCTTAATGGGAACCTCCAGGTCGGTGACAATGTGTCTGTCAGTACCGGAAGTTCGATGTACTCCATGTATTTCAGACCATCTTCCTGAGTACCCAGGTCTCTCGCCTCATAGAATGCCCTGTAGTGCGCGGCAAACGCCTCCATGATCTGGGCGTCTGATCCCGTCAGGTTCTCCTGGGTGTCTCGTACCTGCTCTATCCATCGAGCGTCTCTCTCCCTTCTGCTAAACCATGCTAGCAGTTTGCCAGATCTGTCGCCTACGTCATACAGACGGTGTAACGTCGCTAGCGCCTGTGTTTTGGCCTCTCCTATTGCCAGGTCCCTATACTGACTTTGTGCGTCCGTTAGTTGACGGAGAGTCCTTGCGGCTTTCCCGTCCCGATATTCCCTTTCGAGTCTTAATATCTGGGTTTCCAGCGTCTCCAGCTCTTTCTGAACCTCACGTTTCGCCTCTGCTAGTCTGTTTTGGGGTGTGTCTCTCATGACTGTCTTAAAGGCCTCCCACAAGACTACTTTGGATGACACTGAGCCCTTGTTTTCTGCCATACAGACTTTAACATCCGCGCGAATGCCCTTCAGTATGCTCTGGCTCTGCAGGTCCCATGCTGATATTCGCCACGACCTCTGTCGCTGAGTCCTTTTCCCCACCTTTACCACGAGCGGGGAATGGTCCGAAATCTGCCTAGCTTTGTATTCGGCCGAGTCATCTCTCGCTATTGCGTGTCTGGCAAGGAAGACATAATCCAGTCATGTGCCTCTCATCTCCGCATACGTCCCCTGTGGGTCTACCCAAATCTGCCCTGCTTGGAATGGTTGTGTTTTCCTCACCAGTGTTGTCACTCCCCTCGAGCCTTTGGTGAATCCTGCATGTGCTAGGACTGCATATTGCCCTCTTGCTAGGAAACCGCATTTGCTCCCCATAAGATGCGTTTCTTGCAGCAGCACGATATCCGGGCCCATCCGCTTGATGTATGCGTTCACCAAGCCTCGCTTAATTTTACTGCCAAGCCCGTTCACATTCCATGTCATTATCGAAAGAACCTCCAGATCCTGTCTCTCTTCTGTGTGTCTACCCGGCATCCCACAATGTCCCGCTGTGTGTGGTGTTCTGGGCGCTCTCTAGTGGAGTGTCCTGCAGTGCGGCAATTGCGACCTTCCTGACATGACCTGTTCCCTCCCCCTCCCTACCTGCCCCCCCTCCCCATTCATACCCTCAACTCCTTCAAACTGGAAACACCCATAACTCCCCCCGCACCCCTATCCCCACCCCCCTTGAGTCTCAACTTCAATATTTTTTATATATGTATATCTAAAGGTTGATGGAAAATAAATAAGTGTCTAAATGTTTTTTTTGTAAAACTGATTGTATAACTGACTTATTAAGTGTATCTTAGTGAATACATGTATTAGCGAGTAATGTTTGAATATGTAAATATCTGTATGAGTGCCTCAATTTGGGTATAAGTGGCTGCATGGGTTGGTGAGTAGCTACAAGAGTGTCTACATGGGTTATTAGTTGGATTTTTGAGTATCAGAATGAGTGTCTGTATGGCTTGATGGGGGTATTCCTTAGCGCACAGATGCATGAATCACTGACTACTGTTTGTATGTGTTTTGAAGACAGCATGTGTGCAGGACTGTATGGGTGGATGAGTGTGTGTATGGGTGTGTTAGTGAGTGAATGACTGCCTCAATAGTGCCTCAATCCTGAGGTCCCCTGTGAGCCAACTAGCCCACCAGGTACCTCCAGTATGCGCCAGGGAGCTGTGTTGCAGAGAGGTGTTCAGAGGGCAAGCCCCCTTTTGACAACATGCTGCAACGCAGCTCCGTGGCGCTTACTGGAGGTACCTGGTGGGCTAGTTGGCCCCTAGGGAACCTCTGGATTGAAGAGCAATTAATTCCCCAACTTAAAACGCGCCACAGGGCATGTTTGCACACATATCACCTCAAGCTCCGCCTCCTACCTTCACCGCTGTGCAAACGCGCCCCGTAGCGTGTTCTAAGTTGGGCGATTAAATCTCCTTGCATACTGAGGGTCCCTGGAGGCCAACTAGCCCACCAGAAACCTCCAGTATGTGCAGGGGGCTGCGTTGCAGAGAGGTGTAAAAAGGGGAGTGGGCTCATTACACCTCTCTGCAAAGCAGCTCCCTGGCGCGTTTGCAGAGGGAAAACTAATTCCCCTTGTATACTGGGGTGCCTGGGGGCCAACTAGCCCACCAGGAACCTCCAGTATGCGCCAGGGGGCTGCGTTGTACAGAGGTGTAATGAGGCCCTGCCCCTTTTTACACCGCTCTGCAACGCAGCCCCCTGGCGCCTTTACAGAGGGGGAACTAATTCTCCTTGCATATTGGGGATCCCTGGGAGCCAACTACCCAGCAGGAACCTCCAGTATGCGCCAAGGTGCTGCGTTGCAGAGAGGTGTAAAAAGGGGGGTGGCCTCTTTACACGTCTCTGCGATTCAGCCCCCTAGTGCATACTGGAGGTTCCTGGTGGGCTACTTGGCAACCAGGGACCCCCAGTATTCAAGGGGAATTATTGCCCCCTCTGCAAACGCACCAGGGGGCGCATTTGCAGAGTGGTGCCTTAATGGTTTTTTTGGGGATCGGCAGGGTACGCGTACCCTTAGTCTCCGGGGATTTTTTTTTTTTATCTTTTTGGCCTTGGGGGTCCTTGTGGGACCCCCTGAGCAGGCCTAGGGGGTCAGGAATCTCCAGTATGCGCCAGGGGGCTGCCTTGCAGAGAGGTGTAAAAAGGGGCGTGGCCTCTTTACACATCTCTGCAAGGCAGCCCCCTAGCGCGTTTTCAGAGGTTGAACTAAATCCCCTTGCATACTGGGGGTCCCTGGGGGCCAACTAGCCCACCAGTAACCTCCAATATGCGCCAGGGGGCTGCGTTGCACAGAAGTGTAATGAGGCCCGCCCCTTTTTACACCTCTCTGCAACACAGCCCCCTGGCGCGTTTACATAGGGGGAACTAATTCCCCTTGCATATTGGGGGTCCCTGGGGGCCAACTAGTCCACCAGGAACCTCCAGTATGTACCAGGGAGCTGCATTGCAGAGAGGTGTACTGAGGCCACGTCCCTTTTTACAACACTCTGCAAAGCAGCTCCGTGGCACTTACTGGAGGTACCTGATGAGCTAGTTGGCCCCCAGGGACCCCCAGTATTCAAGGGAAATTGTTCCCCTTCTGCAAACGCGCCAGGGGGCGCGTTTGCAGATTGGTGCAGGGAGGGGGCAGGGCTTGAGGTGACGGATTGCTCCCACCTGCACATGCGCCCCCTGGCGCATTTGCAGAGGGGGAACTAATACCCCTTGAATACTGGGGGTCCCTGGAGGCACACTAGCCCACCAGGAACCTCCAGTATGCGCCAGGGGGCTGCGTTGCAGAGAGGTGTAAAAAGGGGCGTGGCCTCTTTACACGTCTCTGCAAGGCAGGCCCCTGGCGTGTTTACAGAGGGGGAACTAATTCCCCTTGCATATTGGGAGTCCCTGGGGGCAAACTAGCCATCAGGAACCTCCAGTATGCACCAGGGGGCTGCGTTGCAGAGAGGTGTAATGAGGCCCCGCCCCTTTTTACACCTCTCTGCAACGCAGCGCCCTGGCGCGTTTATAGAGGGGGAACTAATTCCCATTGCATAGAGGTGTAATGAGGCAACGCCCCTTTTTACACCTCTCTGCAAGGCAGCCCCCTGGTGCATACTGGAGGTTCCTGACCCCCTAGGCCTGCTCAGGGGGTCCCACAAGGACCCCCAAGGCCCCCCATTTTTTTTTCAATCCTGGGATACGTACCCTTCCGATCCCCCCAAAAAAACATTAAGGCACCACTCTGAAAACGCGCCCTCTGGGGCGTTTGCAGAGGGGGAAATAATTCCCCTTGAATACTGGGGGTCCCTGGGGGCCAAGTAGCCCACCAGGAACCTCCAGTATCGCAAAGGCACAGTCGTATCAGTCGTTTTTCAAGTCGAGATGCTCAGTAACGGAGGTGCTTCATCCCTCCTGACAGCGGCAAGAATATGGGATTCTTGCCGCTGTCAGGAGGGACGAAGCACTTCCGTTACTGAGCAGCTCGACTTGAAAAATGACTGATACGACTGTGCCGCTGCGATTCAGGCTGAGACCCTCCGATCTGAAATCAATACTGTCAAACTCACTTGTAACCTTGTCTTGAGAAAGACCCGCCGCGACCACCCATTGGAGCGTATGAGGGTCGAAGCGTCGACGCACATCATAGGTCCAGAACCACCAGGATCCCACTAGGAACGCTAGGAATCCTTGGTTGAAAATTGCCATCTGGCCAATGAAACACCTGTATATATTTCTACATAGGAAATCTCTTTTCACTGTAAAAATTGAGCACTACTCACCAAAAAGTCACATTATTTCACTTTTTCTGACGGTCATATCATGCATTGTATGTTATCCTTGAATGAAGCAATGCGGATACAAAAATGAATGAATTCTATTACGATTTGCACAATGCAATCCATTGATCGCATGACTTTGTACTTTGAGCATTTATTTCTCAATCTAGCTGTGTACCAGAGAGCACGTGTTGTTTTTTGCATTAATAAGCATTGTCAAAGTAATGTGTCTTACCCAACAGAACCACTTTTTTGTTTAACAACTAAATACCCAGGTTCTGAGGGACACAGGGTTACCCCTTTTCTTTAATTACAAATGCTAGTCAAACAGATCTTTCCAGGCTCTTCAATGACGGAATGGTTCTTTTTCAATAATTCCTCAAACCACAGATGCGTAACACAATGCAGGTGCATCCAACGCGTTTCCCCCTGAATAGGGCTTCCTCAGGGCAATAATATGCCATGACGTACTCTGGTAAAGTACGCCAATAGGTTGATAAAATGGTGTCAGTTTCCTAGTCAACAGATCCAAACAAATGATTACATGTTCACTATGATAGGTGAAACATCTATAGGTTAGTCGTCTCAGTACGAGTTGCACATTTTGCGCGATTCGGAGAAGGCGGTATTACTCCATCCACATCGGAGAAAATGGCTAAAGGCCTCTCTGTGCTCTCATTTTTTAGATGTATGACTGTTTTTGTGGAACAGACTTTTTTTTGCAATTTGTAGAAGGATTTTTGCAGTGTGGGGACGTTTTAACTACAGTGCACGCAAGAGTTTTATCATGAATGAAAAGAGTTTTTGAAAATTTTGAAGTATATTTAGGTTAGTCTTAAAGTTCATTTTTCACTATAGGAGTGGATTAAACTTTTTTATTGCAGTGTTTCGCAGTGTATGAATATTTTATTGCACACTAAAGTGTTTTTACAATGCATGAAGGTATTTTACAGTGAGTAAAGTGATTTAGCAGTTTTTATAGATATGAACGCCTGTGCTATGCATATAAGATAATGTTGTAATGCATTTAGTATGTTTTTGCATAGTATGGAAGTCTTTTTTCATTGAGGTAACTGTTTTTTTTAGCATGCAGTTGGTTTGCAAGACTTTTTTATTATGCGTTTTGCAGTGTACAGTTATTTTGCAGTACTCTGACATGTTTTCTTATGCACAGAGATGTTTTGAAATCCTTAAAGAGTTTTAGAAGTCTGTGAAGGTGTTTTCTTTGCAGTCTACAAACCTGTATCACAATTTGTGTCGTTTTGGAAATTATGAAGGATGTGTTTGTATTGTATGAAAGATGTTTTTCATTATGTGAAAATACTTTTTTGTTCTATCGGGTGGTTTTAATAATGTATTTATTAAGCATGTTGCAGAATATCATTATTACAGCCCAAAGAAGGACGTTTTTCTGTGCCTGAAAGTATTTTGAAACTCTTAACGAGTTTTAGCAATTTGTGAAGCTCTTTATTTGCTGAAAGTGAATGTATTTTCCATGTATGAAAGTGATTCTACAATGCATGGTGAATGTTTTGGATTGTATTAAAGATTTTTTAATTGTACAGTAATATTTGTCATTGTATGAGGTAGGTTCTAAGTTGTTTTATATTAAGCATGTTGAAGTGTATTAGTGTTTTTGTAGCACACTTTAGTATTTTCGATCTGTGCAGAGGTGTTTTGCAATCCTTAGAGAGTTTTATTTGTTTGTAAGAGTTTCTTATTTCCAATAACTGCTCGTGTTTTGCTTTGTATAAAAGTTTACTTTGGAAGTTAATCAATGTAATGTATGAACATGTTTTTCATTATAAGGTGTGAGTTTTAAAAGATTTATTTAGTAATCTGTTTGGTAGCATATTAACACGTTGCAACAAACCTGAAACTGTTTTTGCTCTGCCTGAAGGTGTATTGCAATGCTTAAAGTATTTTCTAAAAAAGTAAAGATGTTTTATTCACACTGTACCCACATGTTTGACTTGCATGGAGGGCGATTTTGCAATGTAAGAAGTATGTTCTTGCAGAGTAGGAAAGTGTTTTTTCATTATATAAAATGAATTCAAAACCATTTTATGTGATTTGCATTGTTTGCTTTGTTTGACGTTGTTTTGCAATGCTTGAAGTGTTTTAACACTCTTAAAATATATTTTTTCCCAATAAGTGAAGTTTTGAAATGCATAAAAGGTGATTTTGCTCCTCGTGAAGTGTTTGTGCATTGCAGTATTTTTTTCCATTGCAATCAAGTGGCTTAAAACTTTTTATTTTCTGTTTATTAAGTCTTTTGCAATGTATGGATACTTTCTGCAGTTCACAGTAGTGCCTTTCTGTGCATGAGGTGTGTTTGGAATGGGTAATGTGTTTTAGCGTTTTCCGGAGGTGCCTCTTCGCGGCGTGTTTTCTCCGGCACTTTGTTAAAAGGTGTCTCTGACTGTGCCGCGCGTGGCACGTTCCTGCAAAGTGTTAAGCCAGTGTGAGGAGGGAGCACAGGACGCGCTGTGTCTTTAAAGCCCGTCTCCTCCCCCTCACTGTCAGGCCTGTGGTGAGAGAGGGAGGGAGGAGAGAGCTCGCTCAGCATTGCCTCCTGTTCTGCACAACTCCAGCCGGGGATCAGCGGCAGCGCCGAGATCACCGCCCCCCCAAACAGAGCCCACCCGGGCTGTACCCTGCCTCGAGGACCCCAGACTCAGCCCTGGACAGGAGGACACGCTGCTATGGTACTTATTATGCAGAATACGTTTACTTCTTATGTTTTTGTTGCCTGCTTGTTTGTGTGGTTGTGTTTCCTTCTCGTACTTCAGTCTTTTTGTACTTTCAGCGCTTCTCTCTTCTTGTTTCGTTCCATCTCATGGGTAGGGGGGGGGGGGGGGGTGCTGGTGGTGCCATGTTGCAGCTTTCACTTGTAAACACTGATTATTCTCTGCAGCATGTCTTTAAAGTGCCTCCTCCTACATGCTTTCCACCCCCACACCCGCCCCGTCTCGCATTGGAGGAGAGGTGTTGGGTGGGGGGCTTGGATTCGTGTCTGTGCTGCGGGCCCCCGAGGGCTTCCTGAGGGGGGCTGGCAGTGAAGGAGGGGGGGGGGGCAGGCTGGCACCGGGCAGCGAGAGATCCAGGGAGGGGGCAAGGCTGGTGCCCGGGCAGGGTAGGGGCAGAGGGTAGAGGGAGGGGGCAGGAGCGGAGAGTGCTTGGGGGTGACACCTGTGCCTGTGTCATGACGCCCCTGTCTATGATCTATGCTGTTGTATGTGACTGCCCCATGTATATGTGACTCTGTGCCTCCACGTGTCTGTCTCCGTTCACTGGTGCCCCGTGTCACCTCTGACCCCTAGGCTCTCTCAATCTACCTGCTTTCATGCAGCATTCATGTGAGATCACCTGTTCCTGCACCTTCTGTCAGTGGGCGTCGTTTTAGTGTCTATCCTTGCGCGATGCTGCGCCCGCAGCCCCCGCTTGTACCAGCCCCCCCCCCCTTTCCTAGGCCCCTGCCTGTGCCTGCCCCTGCCTGCCCCTGCTCCCCTAAGCCCCTGCTTATTGCTGTCCCTCCCCTCCACCCGAGGCCCCAGTTTATGCCTGCCCCTGCTGTCCTAGGCCCCTACTTGTACCTGCCCCTCCCCCAGGCCCCAGCTTGTACCTGCCCCTCCCCCAGGCCCCTGGTTGTACCTGCCTCTGCTGCCCTAGGCCCCTGCGTGTACCTGCCCCCTCCCCTAGGCCCCTGCTTGTACCTGCCCCTGCTGCCCTAGGCCCCTACTTGTACCTGCCCCTGCTGCCCTAGGCCCCTACTTGTACCTGCCCCTGCTGCCCTAGGCCCCTGCTTGTACCTGCCCCTGCTGACCTAGGCCCCTGCTTGTACCTGCCCCTCCCCTAGGCCCCAGCTTGTACCTGCCCCTCTCCTAGGCCCCTGGTTGTACCTGCCCCTGCTGCCCCAGGCCCCTGCTTGTACCTGCCCCTGCTGCCCTAGGCCCCTGCTTGTACCTGCCCCTCCCCAGGCCCCTGCTTGTACCTGCCCCTGCTGCCCTAGGCCCCTGCTTGTCCCTACCCCCTCCCCCAGGCCCCTGGTTGTACCTGCCCCTACTGCCCTAGGCCCCTGCTTGTCCCTGCCCCTCCTCCCCTAGGCCCCTGCTTGTCCCTGCCCCTCCTCCCCTAGGCCCCTGCTTGTCCCTGCCCCTCCTCCCCAAGGCCCCTGCTTGTACCTGCCCCTGCTGCCCTAGGCCCCTGCTTGTACCTGCCCCCTCCCTAGGCCCCTGGTTGTACCTGCCCCCTCCCCTAGGCCCCTGTTTGTACCTTCCCCTGCTGCCCTAGGCCCTCTCTTGTACCTGCCCCCTCCCCTAGGCCCCTGGTTGTACCTGCCCCCTCCCCTAGGCCCCTGCTTGTACCTGCCCCCTCCCCTAGGCCCCTGGTTGTACCTGCCCCCTCCCCTAGGCCCCTGCTTGTACCTGCCCCTCCCCCAGGCCCCTGGTTGTACCTGCCCCTACTGCCCTAGGCCCTGCTTGTACCTGCCCCTGCTGCCCCAGGCCCCTGCTTGTCCCTGCCCCTCCTCCCCTAGGATCCTGATTGTACCTGCCCCTGCTGCCCTAGGCCCCTGCTTGTACCTGCCCCCTCCCCTAGGCCCCTGCTTGTACCTGCCCCTCCCCCAGGCCCCTGCTTGTACCTGCCCCTCCTGCCCTAGGCCCCTGCGTGTACCTGCCCCTGCTGCCCCAGGCCCCTGCTTGTCCCTGCCCCTCCTCCCCTAGGATCCTGCTTGTACCTGCCCCCTCCCCTAGGCCCCTGCTTGTACCTGCCCCCTCCCCTAGGCCCCTGCTTGTACCTGCCTCTGCTGCCTTAGGCCCCTGCTTGTACCTGCCCCTCCTCCCCTAGGATCCTGCTTGTACCTGCCCCCTCCCCTAGGCCCCTGCTTGTACCTGCCCCCTCCCCTAGGCCCCTTCTTGTTCCTGCCTCTGCTGTCCTAGGCCCAGCCCCCTGCTTCCTCCTGCCCCTGTCGGTGTGTCTTGTTCACACATGCTCCCGCCTCTTCCGTCCTTACGTCCACGGGCCTCTGTCACTAGTACGTCTGCAGGTGCCTGAGCCCGTCTGACTGTCTGTCTGTCTGAACTCCTGCACTCTGTCCCTGCCTCCCCGGTGTCTGTCTCTCCGCCCAGACCGCATCTCTAAACCTTCTCCACTCAGCATATGCGCTTGGACTCAAGTGTCTGTCAGTCTGTCCTGTCTGTCTGTCCTTGGCTGCCGGGGCCCTCTGTCTGTGCACTCTAGGCAGGTCTGTGCCCATGTCTCGAGGACACCGGAACTGGGGTTGTCCATGCCAGACCCTGCGCTGTCCACCTGTCTGTCCTCTCTCTGTGCTTCGGTCTCTATATCTGGGGCCTCTCAGCCGAGAGCAGTCTCTGCTGCACTCCCGATCCCAGGCTCCAGGGGGCCTCTCAGCTGAGAGCAGTCTCTGCTGCACTCCTGATCCCAGGCTCCCGGGGCCTCTCAGCTGAGAGCAGTCTCTGCTGCACTCCCGAGCCCAGACTCCCGGGCCTCTCAGCCGAGAGCAGTCTCTGCGGCACTCCCGAGCCCAGACTCCCGGGGCCTCTCAGCTGAGAGCAGTCTCTGCTGCACTCCCGAGCACAGACTCCAGGGGGCCTCTCAAGCCCAGACTCCAGGGGCCTCTCAGCTGAGAGCAGTCTCTGTTGCACTCCCGATCCCAGGCTCCAGGGGCCTCTCAGCTGAGAGCAGTCTCCGCTGCACTCCCGATCCCAGACTCCAGGGGCCTCTCAGCTGAGAGCAGTCTCTGCTGCACTCCCGATCCCAGGCTCCAGGGGCCTCTCAGCTGAGAGCAGTCTCCGCTGCACTCCCGATCCCAGACTCCAGGGGCCTCTCAGCTGAGAGCAGTCTCTGCTGCACTCCCGATCCCAGGCTCCAGGGGCCTCTCAGCTGAGAGCAGTCTCCGCTGCACTCCCGATCCCAGACTCCAGGGGCCTCTCAGCTGAGAGCAGTCTCTGCTGCACTCCCGATCCCAGGCTCCAGGGGCCTCTCAGCTGAGAGCAGTCTCTGCTGCACTCCCGATCCCAGGCTCCAGGGGCCTCTCAGCTGAGAGCAGTCTCTGCTGCACTCCCGATCCCAGACTCCAGGGGCCTCTCAGCTGAGAGCAGTCTCTGCTGCACTCCCGATCCCAGGCTCCAGGGGCCTCTCAGCTGAGAGCAGACTCTGCTGCACTCCCGATCCCAGACTCCAGGGGGCCTCTCAGCTGAGAGCAGTCTCTGCTCTGCCCTGTCAGCTCACATCGCAATCAGGGGCAGCTGCGCTGCTCGGATTTCAGGCCTCTTGTCACGTTTACATTTTTTCTGATTTTGTGACTTGGCGCTGTGTATAGCGCTAGTGCAGGCGACGTGGGCTTCAGGCAGGTGTATATTCCTGAGGCCACGCCCCCGGGCCCCGATGCACGCAGCACGGGTCCTGCGCACCCCTGCAGTAAAGTGGGGAGCATTGCGTTAGAGGCGGCTGTGTGACAGCCGTGACGTGCTCTGCCCTCACACCCACACACAGGCAAGGTGTGGGGTTTGTCATAGTACAGAGGAGCCCCACTGACAGGCCAGCGCCCTGGGCCCTTACCCATTACAGGCACACAGCTGTCCCGGCCCCGTAATGCCCAGATGCCTGTCGTACTGCACCGTACAGCGCCGAGCACAGGCGGAGTGCTTCAAGCGCTAGAATACTGCCGCAATGCAGGGGGTCCCAGAGGGCCTCTATCCTCCCCAGCGCTACACTGCACGGGCGGGTTTCTCTTTCCTAGTACGTTCAGGGACGTAGCTTCCGTTGGTGCGGCAGGTGCAGTGGCACCGAGGCCCGGAGTCCTGAGGGCCCACTGAGCCCTGATTACTGGCTCAGCTGCAGCCGTTCACAGTAGGCCGTTCCTGCGTGGCGCTTTACAGAAGCCGGAAGTCAGTCCTTTGGAGAGGGGCTTCAAGGCGCGTGTTGCTTATTTTTGAATCCAGTATTTAATTAAATATTTTCTGTCTTGAAAACGAAACAAAACGACCTAACCTTGACAAACAATCCGCACATTTCTGGCGTGTTTGCTGCTGCCAGGGCTGTGGGCGCAGCGCGCGCTCCCGGGGGCCGGACGCGCCCTCCCTGCCGGGCCCGGCGGAGTCTGAGCCCTGGCACCGCGCGGCGCTTTCATCTCGATGCTGCCCGCGTGGAGTCCGTGCGGGCGAGCGCTCTGACGCGGACACCTAGGACTCAGTGCGCTTTACAGCCAGAGCTGTGCCCAGATGCGGGCCCTTGCCACCCTCAGAGCTGGCACAGCCCGTGGTGTCCACAGATCGCGGGCCTATGCCACCCTCAGAGCCTGTACAGCCCGAGGTGTGCCCAGATGCGGGCCCTTGCCAACCTCAGAGCTGGCACAGCCAGAGGTGTGCCCAGATGCGGGCCTTTGCCACCCTCAGAGCTGGCACAGCCCGTGGTGTCCTTAGATTGCGGGTTCTTCCAACCTGCACAGCTGGTAAAGCTCGTGGCGTCCACATATTGCGGACCCTTGCCACCCTCAGAGCTGCTAGAGCCTGTCGTGTCCATATTGCGGGCCCTTGCCACCCTCAGAGCTGGCACCGCACGTGGTGTCCACAGTCAGATCGCGGGCCCTTGCCACCTGCAGAGCTGGTAAAGACTGTGTCCACAGATAGCGGGCCCTTGCCACCCTCTGAGCTGGCACTGCCTGTGGTGTCCACAGATTGCGGGCCCTTGCCGCCCTCTGAGCTGGCACAGCCCTTGGTGTGCTCAGAGAGCCCGCCAGTTGCACCTGCAGAGCTGGTAAAGTCTGACAGGCTCAGACCGGCCGCCACGGCCTTCGGTGTGCCCACTGTGCTGCGTGTAGCCAGTTTGCAGAACCGTACCGCCTGTGGTGCGCCGGGAGTGCAGTCCTGTGCCACCCGCAGAGCTGGTAGAGCCTGTTGTGAGCCCAGCTGCCAGCCCGAGTCACCTACGGAGCGAGGGCTGCCGAGGAGTTTCCACTTGGTGAGCCGGTGCCATCTGCAATGCTGGCACGGGCTGGCAGAGCCTCTGTCGTGTCGCGGCACCCCTGCCAGACCCTCCTCACTTCTAACCCCGCAGACAGACCCACTGTGAGCCACCTCCGGGGGCATCTGTGCCGCAGAGCCCGTCTTCACGGCCAGAAGCTGCCTTCCACTTCGCCACTAATGCATGAAAGCGAAGCCGGGGGGCTTCCTAGCCATGTAATGCCCTCCCGTATCCCCCGTGTGTGACAAAGCTTTACATTCATTGCATAGCGCCTCGAAGCCGGCTAGCCGGCTCTTCATACATTGGGACGAGCCACAGCGCCTGCTTGACACCTTCGAGGAGTCACCGAATAACTGTTAACTAAGAAACCACATCATATTGACCAGAAACAAAAAAAACATGAATGTTGGATGGACTTCCACGCGCCTGGCCCACAGCGCCGAGCATCGGGAGACGTTTCTGCAGAGTCTGGGCGCTGCATCTCTGGAGGAAGGCGGGAAAGGTTTGCTTCGGGAAAGATGCATTTATGCAAGTCAGTGTTGGCTGTCTCAGCCCTTCCTGGTGAATGAAGGTTCAGGCCTAGGCCTGCCCAGGCCTCATGATCAAATACCTACCCAGGGCCCCCTGTCAAGAGGCTGGCCTCCTGCCACGCCTAGCATGTCAGCCTCCAACACTTGGCATGCTGGGACATGTAGTTTCCCATTTTAAGTGGGCCCCCAGGTCCCATTATTCAAACCGAGCTTCAAATAGGCAATCTTCTGAGCGTCTTCTCCACTATACTTTCCACGTAGAAAGAAACTGCCAGAGTTTGTATTGACAGATTTCCACGGGCGCCTCGCCTGTAGCTCCCAGACATTAGGGGACGAACCCTCACCGGAGGCGCTATATCCCGAGTCATCCCCGTGGGTATCAGCCAGACCACGACTGCTGGATAACACAGTTAAATGTCATTAAATGTGTGCGCACTTGTTTCCTTTGATACCCTGCCCTTCTGGACTGGATCCAGGCTTCTTGGCACTACTGTTTCGGAAACTAACTGACTGGCACTACCTGGGCACTGTCTTGATGAACCAGAAAGGTTTCCAATTCTCTGCAGAATCCCTACAAGTTCAGGGAGCTATCCACGGAAAGCGCGCCCATTGTAATGAAGAGCGCGTGCACGGTGGCGGGCACTGCCCGGGGCAAGTGGACCCTGGCACCGGATGGCCACGTGGGATGTTTTCACTGTATGAAGATGCGGCTGGTGACAGCGGAGGGGGGCGGTGGGCACTGGAGTCCACGCGGGAGAAGCCTCACGGGTCCGGCAGGGTTGTGAGTGATTGATGGTGACCCGCCATGGTGACCACCCAGAGTCTCTGGTTGATCCCAGCAGCGCCGTGAGTATCGAGATTCAAAGCATGCTTGCACCAAGTTCTAGCCTGTTCCATCCGATGATTGCTCCTACACGGTAAACAACCTTTACAACAAAACTTTTACAACGCACTACCATTACGACGCAGCTTTTACAACGCAAACCATTACAACGCATTGCGCTGGGGGGCGCTCTAGGATAGGGAATAGGTTTAATGTACTATCCAACACCTTCCCTACTATCCATGGGGACTGGAGTTGGAATAGTAAATTAAACTATTCACTATCCAGCGCCCCAAAGTGCTATGCGTTCTAAAGGCATGCGTTGTAAAAACCGCGTTGTAAAGGCATGCGTGGTAAAAGCATGCGTTGTAACGTCATACATCCCTCCTACACAGCCCAAAACGTGAAAGAGAAGTGGGTAACCCAATCAACCCTTGTAGGCTTGGGCAACGAACAGTTAAGGTATGGAGTAGCTACAGGGGATTTCGTTTGTCTATTGATTTTGTAAATCTTGTCAGTTAGTTATCAAAAATCTAACCCCAATGTATCCATAGGCCAACAATACAGATTTTATATAGTTAAGACACTTAATGACAAGAGAGAGAAGGGGAAGAAGCACACGGAAAGGTCATTTTATCTGAAAAAGTATTGTATTGAATAGATCAACAAATTAATATACGGGGATATGGTGAACAAATCAGTATCAGCAAAAATGTTATGAACAGAAGTAACAGACATCAACAAGTCAGTTCATAACCGCTCATCAGCTCCTGTGATTGGTGAAAAGGAACCAAGTCCCAGTAATGTGCGATGGTTAACTCTTGATGCAGATGGATTGCTTTGGAGTTGATGATCGGGTCGACGTTTCGGTCTTGGTTGCAGAAGTCTAAAAGACCTTCATCAGGAATGTAATATTTTTGCAATGGGTGCCCCTATGCACTCAACTGAAGGTTGATCAAATAGGCGAGTCACTGGAGGAAGCTCACCACAGCGCTCTTATCTGTCGCGATTAAGACCTTTCACGGATCTTACGTATCCGAATATGATCCAGCAATACTGAGGGCTCAAGAAAGGCGGGGTCGATGCGATTCGTAATTAGTCGGTTTCGGGAGAAAGCGCGTTCCGTGTCCAGTAAATGTAAATGTATTGGCATTTATATAGCGCACTACTTACCCGGAGGGTCCCAAGGCGCTTCGACCGCTGCGAAACCCTTCCTGTCTTCCCTGAGAGATGGTCCCTTAATGGGTATCTCCAGGGTGAGACCAGGCATCCCCGGCGGTCTGGTGGGGCCGTTAGTGAAGATGAGGCAAGCTAATGCCCAGAGTTGCCGAGTGTGATCGCTGATCAGAGTGGGCACCGAGGCGAGAGAATTATCGAGTCCGCTGACCCTGGTCCAGAAACCTGCCAAGCCGGGAATCGAACCCTGGTCCCGGGCCGTCCTCTGCTCTCGGGTCTGCCGCCTCTAACCAGTGAGCCACTACTCCAGTTCGGTCACAGCGGTCCTATACTGCTCGAGCGCTGCTCCAGACATTTGGTGAGGACGAATAACATGCCGCATCTTCTGGTCCAATTCAACCAGAGGGGCCAGAATCAAGGCCCCTGAATTTTACCCCAATTTCATGTCGCCCCCTGCCAAGCCTTGATTTTCACTCGCTGGAGGACCGTGCTGAAAGCAATCGGCCACTTTGAACCACACTGAGTGACACTGACCACATCACAGGGACAGCCCGAACTGTCAACATGACTAATCACCTTTTTTTTTAACGCAAACCTGTCTTTATTGAAGCGGCACTTTCTCAAATGCTCCTATTGCGTTGGCACTTTACTACATCACTGTTCTGCTGGTAACGAGGATCAATTTACTGCACTTCTTACTCCGTACAATAGGCTGTCTAACTGGACTCAACCTTTATTTGTGCTTTTTACTGATGGATTTACTGTCTTAATATGTACGAACTTGACCTTTGTTTTAGTAATTGAATCCTTTTCTACATTGTAAAGGTTTTAAATACCCATGTACAATAAAGCATTACTTACGATTACCTACTCTCGTTGATGATGAAGTTTCTATCAGTAGATCCTACTGACGGAAGATCTCCTGGGACACACGGATCAGGCATTGTTGCGGGTGAGTGACGTTGACCAGCCGTGGTCATCCACACTGAGCCGGAGACTTACCACAAAGAGTCTGTTGTTGATAGAAACTTCACTATCAGTAGATCTCCTGAGGGACACCAGGTCGCTGTGGAGCTTTGGTAGAGGATTCCCGGCTGGCCTCCAGTTCTTCGAGTCCAACATGGCTGCCAACGAGCTGAGGAACGTGGAGCATTGAGGGGTGATTTTCAGTCTGAGGGGCTCATCTTCATTTTACGAGAACTGCTCCGCAGTCTGAAGACTTCAGATGGTACCGGAGAGAGATGTCGGGGCACCAGGGATTCAACCTTTAATGGGTGAACCAGTGGGAAGGAATATGTGCCCAACCTCAGTCCGCTAGGAGCTGGTGTCCGGGATCTTGGTGCTAATCTGCACCTCATGGCGAGGACCTTCCTAGGACCACCCCCAAAAGCAACCGGAAAGACTGGATTGAAGTCAACGCAGCACGACAAACCCGTGTATGACACCGGGGAGCTCCCACCTTGTCTGATCACACTACACATGGTGTCCATGGGACAGAAAATTGATTGCAAAGAGATCTGCGCTTTGCACAAAGCCTCCTGGGGCTGCGATCCCTTGTGCACCAGGGGACTGTAAGCTGGGAGCGTATTTCCACCAATGGGCGCGAGCATAGGAGGGGCCTCTGCA